>NC_081412.1:643096653-643411653 GCF_030272615.1 Cryptomeria japonica
GGTTGAGCGTGAGTCATTTTTCATGGCAGAAGTAGTGATAATAACCATGGATGAGATTCTTGGTGGTGGTAAACCTGCATCTGTTGCAACATTAGCTTGTATTGTTGTGTCAACAACTGCATCATTTTGTGATTCAGTGCTAGGTTCTTGCAGGAGTTGTCTCATGTCTTCCCCATCTAATTCCGCACTAGGCGATGTGGGTACTTGATTACTTGTTTGAGATGAAGATGGAAGCACCTACATGGAAAAATCCCTTTGTGGTATGCAATCTGACGGTTTCATTGGTTGATTTAGTATATGAAGGGTGCATTTTATTGCCTTTGTGATATGTGGTACATGCTTATACCCCAATCCTTGATTCCCTAGATTATCATTAGGAACAACAGGCTCTAGTCTTCCTTGTTTCTATAACCCCAGGCCTATGGTACCATCATATCCATGTCTCTGGAGCATTTTGAATCCATTGCCATACTCATTTGTGGGTATTCTGGGTATCGTAATGTGATCTTCTTCTCTATATATCCAATGGTTAACATATTCATTCAAGGATTATTCTTGTAAGTCACCCCATCTAATGAAAGAGCGTGAGTCTATGTATTTGACAATTTCTTTTCCTTTGTCTTGTTTTTGTACTATATTGTGAGGTTTCCCAAAAGACATAGGAGATAGAGACTATTGTTTCCCACTTAAATTATTTGCAATAGAATACTCTCCACAACCCATATCTTGTATTTGTAAGGTTGATGTTGAAGGCATATCCTTTTTTGTTTTTGTGATTGCTAATGCCTCCATTTGTGTAGTGAGAGGTGCTTCTTGATTAATAGGTACCTGATTATCCACACTTTCTTTCAAGTAATTGCAATGTTGGAAGGGATTTGGATCACCCTTTGTGGTGATTTCAATACCATTATATCGGATTTCGACACACTGATGAAATATGGATGGTACTACTTGCATGGTGTGGATTCATGGGTGGCCCAATAACATGTTATATCCTAGTTCTCTATCCAAGACTTGAAAAGAAACCTCTGTCGTTATAGGTCCCACTTGTACGGGTAATGTTACAATGCCTTTTCATGGACGTTCTTCATCATCGTATGCCTTGATATTTATCCTCTTGGATGAATCAATGTGAAGTTCAGAATATCCTAGTACCTTAACTAGTTTTAAAGTACAAATGTTGAGATCGGCTCCTCCATCTATGAGTACTCTTATGATTCTTCTCTTATGAATGTAAGCTTCCAGATGTAGTGGGTCATTATGAAGCAATCTATCACTAGGAATATCTTGTTCTATGAATGCAATACATGTGCCTTGTGTCAAATGTCCTACCATAGACTGGAAGGCATTTTCATCTATATCTTTGTCCACTACCTAATCTTGAAGTCCTTTGTCCAGTATAGCTCTATGAGTGGGTGAAATACGCAAAAGTTTGAATAATGATATATGTGTCAGAGTTTTCTTAAGTTGCTCAACAACATTACAGGTCCCTACTATTGGTGGTTGATTTTGTGGTATTCCTTATAAAGTTAACTTTGATCTGTGAGTAACTACTGCATAGTCTCTATCTTTGGGAGTTATGGTGATCATAGCCACTATATCATATGAATTACAGATTTTGTCTATATCATATGTTGTGTTATCAAGATTTATGTTAAATCCCTCTTCATAGTCTTTATGTGTATGTTTGACATCCATGATGTGTTCTATGAGTTCATCTTCAAATCAACTTGAATAAGATGGTTGACCATGCCCCCAGTCTCTGAGACAAATATTTCTATCATCATCGTATTTTGGTGCCTCTGATATCATGCAAATTTGGTTATCATTTGTGTGAGTCTCTAGATATTGCTTATCTTGATCAAGTTCTTGTGAATCATTGTTTACTATATCTCCTAAGCTAATGGCATGAATAGTGGAGTCGTATGAGACCTTTATGTAGTTAGCTATATTGTCTTGAGTACCTGATGTGGTAGCTTTCCCTGTGTCATTCTTAATAAATGGATCCTTAAAAATTGTATGATTTGTGTTTGTCAAGGTTTTATCAGTATCGATTGTGATTTCCCCTTGGTCTATCATATCTTGGACCAATTTTTTCAATTTGTAGCAACTTGTTGTTTTGTGACCTTTAGTCCAATGATAATCACAGAAATCATTATCATTCCACCATGTGGGTTTGAAAGGACCTGGTTCATATACTCTTATTTCCGGTAAAGTGATCATGTTTGTCTATGTTAACTTTTTGAGTGCTGACTCAATAGGTTCTCCTAGAGGTGTGTAATTTCTTCTTGGAGCATTTACCTTGGGGTACCTTGTGTTCATGTTTTGTGTAGCATTTACATTTGTTGAGATCGTGTTATTCCCTATATGTGGATTAGATGACTGAATTGTTCCCAAAGATAAAACTAGTTGAGTTTTGTTTATCGTTCTGGCATCTACAATACCATCATTGGTCACATTTTTGTTTCTCGACCAAAACTTGGACTTGTCATTGTTGTTGGTGTTGCCATACTTAATAAGACCTTGTTACACTAGTCCCTTCTCGCATTTTAGAGATTTTTTTGTGATTTGTTTGAATGTGACCTTAAATATTGCATTTGTATCAGATATTTAATCTTGGGAATCAAGTTTTCTGTGAACATATCCACTTGCTCTATTTCTAGGATAATTGTCTTGCACCTCCTATAGAGAGCCCTCCATCATTGTATGAAGGATGCAAATGTTTCATTCTCATTTTGTTTAGTGGCACACAAGTCCATCAAAGTAACCCAGCTTTCAATGTTATGCAAGAAGTTTGCAATAAATTGTTCAGCTAATTTTCCCCATGATGTGATGGTTGGTGGTAAATGTGAAAAGCACTCTAAATTCGGACCCCCCAGACTTTTAGGAAATAGTCTCATTAAGTAAGTATCTTCTATTGCAACCTCTATACATGTCGTAAAAAACTCTCTGATGTGGTCACTAGGATCACCCTTCCCTCGATATCTATCAAATTTAGGTGTTTCAAAATGTTCTAGGAAAGGTGACATGTATAATGTGTGATCAAATGGACAAGGACATAAGTCCTATATTGTGTAGCTCTTTTTATAGTTACCAGTCTACATGGTCATCATTTGTTGTTGCAAATTCTATAATTGTTGTGTCAGAATATATGTTTGGGTCAAAGGTACACCTTGTGTTTGTGTATGTCCCACAAAAGGATTTGTGGTTACATAACTAGGAGCTTGTTGGAAGGTACCATGATTATAATTTTGTGTGTTGTGTGTTCCACTAGGTACCGTGAAATAGGTGATATGCGAACCCTTGTTTGGTTGAGTTGTACTTGTTGTATTGGTAAGACCTAGATTTGTATTTTGGTGACTATATGTTGATCCTATAGAATAGAAAATTAGAAGTTGGGTTGCACTTGTTGCTTTTGTTTGAATAAGTGCTGAGACACTTGATATTATCGGTATGCTTTGTGTTGGTATACTAACATTGATCATTGAAGATGATGCACTTGTTTGAAATTTTGCATTCGTGTTGGCATTTGTTTGGATAGGTAAGTTTTGAGGAAAATTGGAGGTCGTTGCTTGTATTTGTGTTATGGGGGGTGTTTGACTATTATCTTGACCTAAATTTTTTCCCAGTGGTAAGATCTTTGTGACATCAAAATCTTCAAGTAGTTTTGCCCTATTTTGTAATAACAATGAGAGATATTTTTCCCTATCACTATGTATAAGTGCATCTAAGGTCATAAGGACATGTGGATCTTGTTGAGCTGACTCAATTTCTTCTTTTGTTAAATATTGTTGTAATTCATTTAGGGTAGACATTGCCTAAGAACCTGATTGTTGACTAGTTGATATTTCCATAGTCCACATTGGATTTACAGACTGGTCGTTGTTTGGGTCCATTACACTTTTTGTCTTTTGTGACCTTGTGACAAGCATTTAAGACTACTATATGAGGGTGGTTTTATGCAATACAACGACTAATGCTAAACTTAAGACATAGGTATGAGGTATGCAAAACTAGACTAGACTCTCTATTGAGGATTTTGACGAGAGACTTGTTGAGTATTTTTGGATTTCTGTAATGCAAGTTTTTCCATGTCTTCTCTTAGATGTTCAGCAAGAATTTCTCTATCAATCCTATGGGCAATTTTATACTCGATATTTATCTCATACTCAACTCCTATATACTAAGGTGTGTTTCTCCTTGAGT
This sequence comes from Cryptomeria japonica, assembly GCF_030272615.1. Taxonomy (NCBI): domain Eukaryota; kingdom Viridiplantae; phylum Streptophyta; class Pinopsida; order Cupressales; family Cupressaceae; genus Cryptomeria; species Cryptomeria japonica. The sequence goes on from NC_081412.1 coordinate 643,100,860, forward strand.
CCCAGGATAAGTTAGCTAGACCATCAATGATTTCTCATTGACCGTTGTTTGACACTTTATTAGGTTGCTCGAAGGGGAGCAAACCATCACCTGGGAGACCCATTAAGACACATGCTATGACTTTGCAGGATGATTATGGACTAAGATAGGCGTACATGAGATCTAGATGAAGACGTATATGAGGATGATAATGTAGATGTAAAATGAGGACTATGCAATGACTATGGACGATAATGAGGATGTGAATGAGGACTATGCAAGGATGTAAGTGAGGACTATGCAAGGACTTAGGACAATAATGAGGACGTAAGTGAGGACTATGCAAGGACTTAGGATGATAATGAGGATGTAAGTGAGGACTATGCAAGGACTTAGGATGATAATGAGGATGTAAGTGAGGACTATGCAAGGACTTAGGATGATCATGAGGATGTAAGTGAGGACTATGCAAGGACTTCCTAGGGTCACAAGTGTGTAAAATTTTGAGTTTTGGGTTTCAAAAATGGACTTTATTTTTAGTAATTATTTGTGTGGGATAAGTTTTGTGGTTTTCTAATTCTGAGAATAACTATTTGGAGGTAAATATAGCTGACTGAACTAGTTTTTCAAACAATCTCAAAAAATTCAGAGATATGTAGGATAGGGCCTGAAATAGCCCAAAGGATTGACTCAATACTGGTCCGACACAAGGATACATAAAAAAGAACAGAATATAATCTTAGGCTGGAAATTGGACACCATTCAATGAGGCCCTTATGAAATACCGAGACAAAACGAATAGATAGAGAGTCTAGCAGCACTGGCTCCACTCCACAGCACACACTTCTCGAGCATGCCAGTCTCTCTTACCCCGAAGATCCAAGGATCTTATAGCTGACGGATTCCTATATCATAGTGTAAGGTACATGAAGGGTATCTATGGGGTACAATCCGCACTCCCGGAATTACTGAATGTAGGATTTTGGGCTACTAAATTAGTTCATAGTATAAGGTTTCGAGGGTTCCTGATCCAACGACGGATTCTCAGAGAAAGCCACTTAAGACTTTAGTTGAGCTTATCAATACAAGGAAGGCCCCCACATACGTTGAATTCACTCAACACTCTAGCCGCCTGACCAGTATATTTATATAGCGGCTCGAAAAACCCACTCGATAGTACGCTGGGAGAGATGATATCCCCAACACATCCCAATTCAAAGTACCTTTGTGGGGTGATGAAATTTCTAGTCAAAGATAGCCCTCACTACTTGGAATAAAATAAAATTAGATGTCATTGTCACCTCCTTCCTTTCTCCCAAGACCTCGAAGGTGGGTGGAAAGTTAGTTAATGCAATGGTAGGTCCACCCCAAACACGATAAAAATTATTTACCTTAAGAAAATCAAATATGATTTAATCTAATGCAGCCTGATTCATATTCATTTTATAGCCCAAATTGAGGTGTTGAATATGCACGTGCATGTCCATTTTAAACACCCAATTGAAATATGAAGGCATGCATGTCAATTTTAACCATTGTTGATTTTAAGCCCAAATCGAAGTGTTATACATGCATGTCAATTTTAGCCAATGTTAATCTTAAGCACCAAAAGATGAAGTGTGAGATTATGAGTGCAATTGATCTAATACTAATCTAATCCTTTCTATAAATTCACCATAGGTTGCAAACACATGATTAGTAGTAAAATCAAATCAACAGAAGATAGAAAATAAAAAATTGACAGAAACGAATGCATGACAATACATGCACGATTGTGTGACACTAACAGATCCAATGCATGAACATGACATAGCGAATGCGTAATTCTGATAGCTCAAATGCATGACAACAATAGATCAATTGCGTAATCCAGACAGGACGATTGCATGACAGATAGGCAGATAACACAAAAAAATAAGAAATTAAGCAAAACTCGATTAGAAACTTGTAAAACCAATTGTGAAGCCCTAGCCAAATCTCTCATCATCCATTCAATATTGATTAGATAATATTTAACTTGATATGAAAGAACTAAGTTGTTATATCTATCAAAGGCTAGTTGATCTTCCCAATCTTGTATCTTCTTTTTTGCTTGGAGAACCCTTTGATAGTGTTTGGTCTGTCTTCTTTGTTCCTTTGTCCTTCTAGCCCTTGAGATCTTGAATTGTACCTTTCATGCCATAAACTGTTATAATAAAATCATGCAATATAAATAATTTGTTTCCAGATTTACTCAATTTTAGACAGAATTAAACAGATCAGAGAACATAAAGGATATAAAAATAAAAATAGCAGAAAAACTATTTTGTGCGAATGCATGATTTGGAAAGGGCAATTGCGTGACCCTGTCATGTGGAATGCGTGACCCCGAGGGGTCAAATGCATAGCGCTGTCTATGAAATTGCATTAAGATGTAAGCTCGATTGCATGATGAAATATTTTTTTCTCAAAATCCATGCAAAATCTGTAAAAAAAATACAAAAATCCGTACGACCTGCAAAAATTACACAAAGAACAGAGAAGGTAAATTAGCTATGTTTCACATCGAGTTAACCAAAATGTGTGCAAGTAAAATTCATCTTAAAAACAAGTATTCAATTAGAATCAAAGGAAAATCACTAATCCCTATCTAATGAAAGACTTCTAACAAACAAACAATGAAATGATGCAATATCAAACAAATAGGAATTAAAATCATTCAATGAAACTTCCTATTCCAAGATCGCATATAGCTTCCATTGCTCTTCTCTTCTTTGTGGTATGATGGCTCTCAGATATTGCGCTGGCAACCTGCAAGTGACACAAAGATTCAAAGTTCGTGATTATTGAAAATGGAGATTGGATCCTCAATTTATAGATTTTTGGATGAGATTGATTGAAAGGTGGAACATAATGATCAAGAGGTGGAACTCAGGTGAGCTCACATGCTGATTGATAGTTGAACTATTGACTTGGAGGTGAAACAAAATAGATTAATAGATTAATTGAGTCAACTGATTGAGAAAAAGCTAACTGAAAGAAGAAAAATAATGATTGGAGGAAATAAAGGAGATGACCAAGAGAACTAGAAGATGAAAATAGAGATTGGAGAGATAAATGATTTAATTAAGTAATTGATTTAATTAATTAATTTCGCATGTGCGTTCATTTAGACTTAGATTTTCAATTTAATCTTTGCATGATATTTTAATTCAATTTAGTATTTGAATATATTTAGAACTTGACTTTGATTTTCAATTTGATTTTTTAAATCATGCACATGTATTTGAATTTAGAAGAAATTAGAAGAATATGAAATTAAATGAAATTAGAGGAATTAATAAAATTAAATGAAATTAGAATTTGGGGATTTGGAAATGGAAGAATTGATTAGTTAATTAAATAATTTAAAGAAACTATTTAATTATTTAGAAATTGAATTTTAATTAAATAATAAAGATTATATAATTTAAAGGACTGAAATCATAATTAATTAAATAATAAATATTTAATTAATATTTAGAAGAGGTTGAATGATTAGATGATGATGGGATTGAGATAGAAATCGAGAATTAATTTATTTAAATAATAAAGATTATTTAAATTGGGGAATTAACCATAATTAATTAAATAATAAATATTTAATTAATACTTAGAAAATGGTTAAATGATTAAATGATGAAAGAATAAGAAATAGAATAATTAGTAAGATGGTGAGGAAATATGAATAATTAAAGAATTATTTAATCAATTAGAGGAATAATGAGTACATGATCAATGAGACATTTTTAGGTGTCTACAATGTTAGACGACATGAAATTACTGCTATGAGATTTCCACAATCCATGTTGTATTCTCTTAATTTTTTTTTCTAGATTCGATTATGTAAGTATTTTTTTATCATCAACGTTTCGAATTACACTTTGTGATTCGTCATCCTGGGATGTAAAATAATTTTGAGGGGATGAGAAATAGTGAGTTGTTGATCTGAGGGAGAATAAAAAGAGATGTGGTGAAGGAGATGGCACGAGGATCAAGGGAGAAAAATACTAGAAAAAATTAAAAAACAAAGGGGAAAAAACCCAAAAACCTAAAAGAACACCTAAAAGCTAGAGGATAAAAATCCAAAGAATAACAAAAAAATGAAAATAATTAAAGTAAAAGCTAACACAAAGAAAAGGAATACCAAAGAGAAAAAATAAAAAATAATCAAGAAATTAATAAAAAAATAAAAAAGGACAATAAAAGGAGAAACTAAAGAGAGACGATCTATATATATATATATATATAATAAAGACAAAAGAAGAAATAAGCCAACACAAGAAAAATATATAAAAACCTACCAAAACAAAAGCACACAACAAACAAAAAATATTAAAAAAACTAAATGTAAACCTACACACATATAAAATAATATGAATGTATATATATAAATGAATATATACATATAGACATATAAATAAATGATATATATATATATATATATATATATATATAAAATTGATACGCGAGCATATATACAAACAAAGAAAATGTATAATTGTGAGTGTGTGTGTGTGTGTCTGTGTTTGTGTCTGTGTCTATGTGTGAGTGTGTGAGTGTGTGTGTGTGTCTGTGTGTGTGTGTGTGTGAGTGTGTGTGTGTGTGAGTGTGGAAAAGCACAAATAGAAAATGAAAACAAAAAGTGAAACAAACCTCTAAAATAGAGCTCCTAAAAAGAGGGAAAAAACTAGAAACAAAGAGAAAGAAATGGAACCCAAGCAATGGGAGGAAGAAAAAAAAGAGGGGGAGAAGCACAAGAGAAGAAGAGGTCGAAGAGCAGAGGAAAAAGTCAGAAGAAAGGGGTGAGAATTCAAGGAGGTCGTCCCCCGTGTCCCTCGCCTCGGGTTGATTATCCTCGCCTAGGTCCTTTCCTAATCACCCCCCTATTAGCAATTGGGAGTCAAAATCAATTGTTAACCTTTCTCACACTTCCATTGATACTCTCGCCTTTAATGTCCTCAAATGAGGTCTTAAATTTACCTTGACTCCCAACACCAATCTACATGTTGACTTCCTTATCGAGATCAAAAATGCAGTGCATCCCCTTCCCATCGGTGTTGTTGAAGAGGTTAGACAAGGTTCTGTCATAGAGCTACGTCATGATAATCCTCCTAAATGCAACATTCCTAAAGCAGAGCTATTGGCCTTCAATAATCTCATTCATAATAATTTTATAATCTCAAGAGCGGACAAGGGTAACACTACGGTTATTATGAGCAAACTTGATTACTTGGCCAAAATGGAGGACCTCCTCTCAGATACCAATAATTAGACCTATGCCCTAGGATTTTGAAGCAAGTTAGATCGGTTATTTCCAACTCCTCCTTGGATGAAGCTACCAAACTACGTCTTCTTTCATCTAAGGAAGTGACCCCACGTATATATGGGGTCCCAAAAATTCACAAAGCCAATATTCTTTTGAGATCCATTGTCAATAACATTGGATCTCCTACTTACAAATTAGCCTCTTTTCTTGCCAAATTAATCTCTCTACTTGTTGATAACTCCAACTCTTTCATCAAAGATTCCAATCAATTTTTCCATTTTATCAAGGACACCAAGCTGGATACTCATGACATCCTTGTGAGCTTCGATGTGGTCTCCCTCTTCACTAAGGTCCCCATTCTTGACTACATCGAGATTGTCAATCGTAAATTCAATGAGGAGATTGCCTCTTTGGTGGAACTGTGAATACAATCAACCTTCTTCTCTTTCCAAGGCATTATCTATGAGAAAGTTGATGGTGTAGCCATGGGCTCCTCCTTATCGCCAGTTATAGCTAACTTATTCATGGAACATTTTTAGGAAGTGGCCTTACATTCCTTTCCCCTCAAGACAAAGTGATGGAAGCAATATATGGACGATACTAATGTTTGTTGGTCGCATGGTCTAGATAAGTTAAAAGAATCTCATGCTCACCTCAACAATATTTCTCCTTCTATCACCTTCACCAAAGAGCTTTCCAACAACCAATTACCCTTCCTCGACATCTTAATCTGTAAAAATCATGATGGTTCCCTTGGTCACTGGATGTTTCGCAAAACTACCCACACCAACTTATATCTTCATTCATCCTCGCATCACCACCCTAGCCAGAAATTTGGGATTCTTAAAACCCTTGCTTTAAGAGCCCATCATATTTGTGATGATGATAACTTAAACCAAGAGCTCTCCCATCTATGTCAAATCTTCAAGTGGAATGGCTACTCTAACAAGCAAATTACACTTGGGCCTTTCAACAAGCCAAATATTATTTCCTCTCCATGCGCAAACCCATGCCCTCTCATCCTTCCTTATTTCTGTTTGTTTCTCTTCCTTATGTTGAAGGCATTTCCCGCAAGATATCAAAAATCCTTTTGAAAAAAGGTCTTCATTATGCCTTCAAACCTGTCTCTACCTTAAAGAGGCATGCTCCCCCACTTAAGGACCCTAGGGATGTCTTCTTAGAGTCAATTGTCTACAAGATCATCTACTCTTGTGGCACCCTATACATAGGAGAAACAAGGTGATCATTCATCACTAGAATTAAAGAGCATGGCACCGACATAAAGCATGAACGTGCCCTCAAATCAGTCTTAGTTAAGCATTCATCAACCACCAAGCATCATATTTATTTGGAGGACACTCAAATATTGTATAGGGAGGGCAACTTCTTTAAAAGGAAACTTAAAGAGGCTATCAAAATTATCAATCATCCCTCCAATCTTAATCATGATGAAGGGTTGAACCTTAGTTTCGTTTTGCACCCGCTGCTTACATTCCTCAAGTATCATCGCCAGCCCCCTCCTTGACTTCTCACCCCTTTCTTCGGTATTTTTCCTCCACTCTTCACTCTCTTCTTCTCTTGTGTTGCTCCCCCTCTTCTGTTTTCTCCCTCTCGTTGCTCAAGTTTCGTTACTTTCTCTTTCTTGCTAGTTTTTTCCCTCCTTTTAGGAGCTCTATTTTAGTGGTTTGTTCCACTTTTTGTTCTCGTTTTCTCTTTGTGCTTTTCCACTCACTCACACACACACACACACAAAAATAAAATAAAAAAAATTATACATTTTCTTTGTCTAAATATATATGCTCATGTATCAGTTTTTTGTGTATTTGTTTTCTTAAAATATATATATATATATATATATATATATATATATATATATATATATATATATATATATATATATATATATATATATATATATATATATATATATATATATATATATATATATATATATATATATATATACGTGTGTGTGTGTATGTGTATGTGTATGTATATGTATATGTATATGTATATGTGTATGTGTATGTGTATATGTATACATATACATTATATATATATATATATACATATATACATATATATATATATATACATATATATATATATATACATATATATATATATATATACATATATATATATATACATATATATATATATATATATACATATATATATATATATATATATATATGTATGTATGTATATATGTATGTATATAATTTATTTAGATATCTATACGTATATATTCATTTATATATATACATTTTTATTCTTTTATGTGTGTGTAGGTTTACATTTAGTTTTTTTATATTTTTTGTTTGTGTGGTGTGCTTTTGTTTTGGTAGGTTGTATATATTTTTCTTGTGTAGGCTTATTTCTTCTTTTGTCATTATTATTATTTATTATTGTTGTTGTTGTTTTTATATATTCTCTCTCTTTGGTTTCTCCTTTTATTGTCCTTTTTTTATTTTTTATTAATTTCTTGATTAATTTATTTTTTCTCTTTGGTATTCCTTTTCTTTGTGTTAGCTTTTACTTTAATTATTTTCTTTTTGTTTTTATTCTTTAGATTTTTATCCTCTATCTTTCAGGTGGTCTTATAGGTTTTTAGGTTTTTTCCCCTTTGTTTTTTGTTTTTTCTAGTATTTTTCTCCCTTGATCCTCATGTCCTCTCCTTCACAGTTTCACCACATCTTTTTATTCTCCCTCAGATCAGCAACTCACTATTTGTCATCTCCTTGGAATTCTTTTACATTTTGATGATGAATCACAGAGTGTGATTCGAAACGTTGATGATAAAAAAATACTTACACAATAAAATCCACAAAAAAAAAAAATAGGACACAAAATTATGTCAAGTATAGTAATCAATCAAATGAATATATTGTTCTTAACAAAGAAAACATGTAGAGCATTTCAAATAAGTACAAAAAAAATATTGAAAAATGTTGGGAGATGTCAAAGAGTTGATAATTGAAATGATAATGAGCTATGGAAACTCTCTAGAAGAATTCAACATAAAGATAGAGTCATAGTTCAAGCCTTGGAATCTCTAATTGATTTTTTTTAAATAACATGAGTATCACTGTAATGCCCCGCCAGGAAACCCCGAAGGGATAAGCTAAAATAACAAGAATAGAGTGCAATTTTTTTTTTTTTAAAGTTACAACACATAAGATGCAACAAGATATCAAAGATTCAGATTACATAGCGGAAGACTTCAACTAACTCCTAAAGAGTTTCCCAACGAGATTACTTAATTTTTTCACAATACACTTTACTCACACAATTAATCCAAAAGCTAAATATCTTAATAACGGGAGAATTCACAATCAGGATAATTTCTTTTAAAGGATGGAAACATAAATCACAAGCAAGATGCATCATTAAGTTCCATTCATAATCTTCATTCAAGCTTTTCATTTAAAATTACAACCCATACATATAACATTCTAATACACTAGGATTTCATCATAACATAAGAGATCTTTCCAAGCATATTTAAATTCCTTAACAACCACTGAGTATAATTATTACTCTAAGATACATTATTCCATATTCCAACTTATTACATTTAAAGGACGATTTCACACATGCATTACGATAAATCGCATCTCAACCAATTATGCATTCGAACAACATGGCATTCAAGATAGAATTGAATATAAGCATTTAAAGTTAATTCCAATTATCCACTTAACCATTCAACATAAATTAATCATACATGAAAAAGCTGAATAAAGAGACATAAGAGAATGCATCACATAACACCATACTGATCTCGGAGTTCACCCCTAAAGGGCTACATCTCCGGGTCTGCGCAACTGCAAGACCCCCTCTGATAAAAATAATAAGGTTAAGAATACAAGAGGTTGCACCAAGTACTATCCAGCCGTCAAGGTGATACATAAGCAATATACAAACGACCACACCGGTCAATAAATACATAAACGATCCTTACAAGGAACAGGATCCAGCTGAACATAATCAAAGCTAATAACATAAGAGTCCATGAGAGCATCCATAAAACTGAACCATCACCACCCAAGGTCTAACATGAAACCGACACTCACAAGGCAGAGACAAAGGACGACTCACAAGGGTTCTCAAACAGGACAAACGTCAACACACTAGCGAACATAGGGACAAGTGTCATCACACGACCTGGTATGGATACTATGGCAAGTCTTCATAGGTCCCGGCCCATACACTGGTAACCCTGGCAACCTAATCCGAACTTCCGGCCCATCCAAGCCTCATGTGGACCCACACATCCTCTCGTGAAGACAAGGAAGGTGGTTTGCCATTTCAGGCCTTCTCACAGCATGTCGAATCTATGATAGCACTCGTCCCATGTGTGAGGCACATTATCTTAATTAGAGATTATTTTCTAATCTACTTAGGTTGTCACTTATTAGACTCACTTTCGACGGGTTACCCAGCAGCCACTTTGGGCGCGGCCCCCAATCGAAAGCCACTTTCCCATACGACACTAGACTAACTCAGACGAACTCAAACCAAGGAATACACATGGTCAGACGAACGGAGTTCAAGAAGATATAATCATCAAGTCAAACACGACTCAAGATGAACACTTACTGACGGTACTCAATCTAGAGACCTGACAACTAAGGTCAACCATGAATCATCATTCGACTCACACTCAAGGAGGATATGACCCAAACGAAACTACCACAATACAACAGTCAACTCGAAAATCGAGGACTAAAACAGGAACACCAAATCATCCAAACGACAGGGTCCTACTAAACAAAGCAATCTTGCCATTTCATAAATTAAAGCGATTACAGAAATTAAACTCGCAAGGCAATAATCAGAAAAGACAATATTTCTCAAATTGATTTAATCATTACAGACGATCAAGTTTTTAACAAGATCTAAAACAACTTACAGTCATCTACCTTATCAAGGGATAAGTCGTTCTTTGGTTTCTAACTCGTTAAAATTCAAACAACAAACAGGCAAACCAAACCATAATGAGTTTTAGCCAATTCATATGAATTAAACTCAAACAACCATTAAACAATTAAAATAATATATTTAATCTCCATTCCAAAACGTCATTAACATACTGGTCTAAATTCAATCTCTACAGATTCATAATTTTCAATCCCAGTTGTACCATACGAATCACGGAAGTATAAATATAAAGGAAATTCAATTGTAGATACCCATCTCCAAACGCCCATGACATAAACTTATTAATCCAAGATTGGACCCAAGTATAGTCAATTAACATTTGATGATGAACTTATCAATATTAAAACTTAATTAGACAAGGTGCACCAATCGTGAAATGAAATTGAACGATTAATTCACCTATAAATTCTATTATAAAATTAACCAATATCAAGTTACCCTTTATCACGATATGCCCTTTAATCATAATTACGAACAAATAAAAACTTAACATTAAAAATTAACTTCATTAACATGATACTAAAGTCATATGTATTTTTTTTTAATACCAAACAAAGTACATTGAAACAACCATATTTTATTTTTTTAACCATGTTTGAAACAACTAAAAACGCATTTTAAATAAAACTATGATTAAACAAACAAAGAAAAACGCATGTAAAAATTTATGTGGGAGGCACGCTGGGAAGGGCCGTGCCCTAACCCAAGCGTCGTCCCATACAATGCGGGCGGCGCCACTCAACGCGGCCAGGCGGCGGCGCCCTGCGGTGCCCGCAGGTTCGCGGCGCCCTGCGGCCACCACAGCGTGCCGCGGCCTGGTCTCCAATGCCATCGCGGAAGGGGGAAACAAGGGCGCGAGCGGGGGAAGAAGGGGGGACGTGCGGGGGAAGGGGAGGGGAGCGGGTGGAGCTCTGCTCCCCGCTCTCCCAAACCCCAATCCACAGCAAAAACCAAAACGCACGCCCAGCGCCTAAACATAATACGTTTAGAATTTTAAATTAATACACACAGATAATGTTGAAATCAACGTTTTCATTTCCCCAAAATAAACACAGTTCGAACTATGAAGCAAAACGTCCATCACAGAATTGAAATAAATTTCGATTCAATTTAAATTCGAATTAAACCAAATAAGATTGATATCATGTTTTCATGTAGGGTTTTCTCATTCTCTACAAAAGCCCAAGGGTTTCAAACGCCCAAAATCAAGGAGGAATAACCAGCATCTCAAAACCAAAAACTCAAAACCAAATTTTCCAGCCAAATTCATATGAACAATCAAATTGATTTTCAATAACCAATTCAGAATCCTACCTCAATTCGCAATCCTGGTATGGCTGAGGGAGAGCCCACCTGTCAGATTCCCCAAAATCTCCTCCAAAATTATCCATCCTTCCAATTTCCCCAAATTTTGGGTAATATGGAGGAGTTGACCCAAAATTTCCATTTTTTTTTTTGGAATAAAAACTTTTATTTACAAATAATCCTCTAAATTTAATCCTTTTCAACAATATCAACAATATAGCTTGCTATTTCAATTAAAAATTCGATTTCCTCATTTAAACAAATTTAACCTTTCTAAAATAATAATCCAACAGTTTTCAATTAAATTCTATTGCGATAACATACAAAACTTCCTTTTTCAACAGCATAAATAAAATGCATTTAATAATCGAAATCAGTCATTTAATTCAAATTTACTTCCAATTTTAAAACGAGCAATTCATTAACAACGAAAAACGCATAACGGATTCTCAATCAATTTAATCCATTAATCTTCACTGCACAAACGCATAAATACTCGAAATAATGCTAAGGACTAATTAATCAATTTACCAAACACACCAGGCACGCAAACCGAGGAAGTCAACCAAACAGACGACTCGCAAACCCAAACAAGAAGGGATTACCGATGACGACTGACGATGCTCACTAGAGCACGACGAAGGTCAACTAGGGTCTCACGACCACCTAATCCGACTCTAGGGATTAACAAGGGTACACTCAAACCTGCAAAACCAGGTGACGACGAACCTCGCACTCATGCGACTTCGTACCTGGAATCTCTTGCAACAAAAGATCATACACGCATACATATATAATAACTTAATGAAATCATTAGTCCGATACTAACATCACGAAATAGGAACACTGAAAATCTGCATACAACTAGTGTGAGAACCACATCAATAGCTATGCGTTAAAATCAACATCTGACTATCACATAATATTACAATAAACTGATCAAGATTAAACCAAGGTTAGAGATCGATTACGGTAGGGGTACTACATTCTCCCCCCCTAGGTTCCGACTTACTCCTGGAAGTCGTAAGGCTAGATGGAGAACATGTCGTACGCATCAGCCCTGAAACTCATTCAACAAAGATCAAATTGCACATAGAAAACTTTCCATAATAAATGAAATATAATTGCAAAATCCTTTACAAATGCCATTATCCATTGGCAAGATACATCTAAAACCATACATTCCTTAAAATATTCTAGGAGATATCCACCATCATAGCAGAAAAACAGAATTTTCTTCCTTTCATTACACCAAATTAAAGCATTACAAGGAGGTAAACAACAATTACCATAATCATCGACCAAAAATGACAAGAAAACATGCCATAAGATCAATTTCCTTTACCAATCCATCTTTATCATAAGATTTAATAACATAGAACTAGCTCAAAATATCAATTTCTACAGCCAAATTAGCTTTCATGAAATAAGAGCAACATAAATAACTCAATTGATTACACTTGCCAGGCATAAGATAACCTTTCCAAAGACTATGTCCCATAACATAGCGACAAGCTAACACAATTTACTCCATGATACAAATAACAACCATCCACATAACTGGAATGCATAACAGAAAAGGCCACATGTGAGCATGTCTAATGCTCGGTCAATGATAACATGCACGATCAGCATCTCTATGCCTGATCTCAGAACAACAATATGATCACAAGAATCCAATATCTCACTCAAAGGCTTGATGGTGCTAGGCACACCATAGCGGTGCTACCTTCCATACAAGACCTTTGTGAATATCCCTTGTTGTACAAGGTGGTTAGCCTCCAAGAGATAGTCACCACACATAGGTAGGTAGTGGATACTAGCTGCATCACAGCCTCACATACCCCCATCCTCACGGTTCCCTACAACAACTTCCTCGCACACACTCTACCAATTCCGTATCATACGTCCTTGGAGAGGAATTTCACATTTCGACACAAGATCAGCATCCGAAAACAAGAATGATAAATCAGTTTAGCCACCCAAGCACAGATGAATAAAGATAATAAATCATCAATTCCAACAGTAAGGCAAGAAAATAATCCGGAATTTCAACACCAAATCAAAGTGTAAAAGATCACAAGATCGTGGCCAAACCTTCAAAGTCAAAGTAAAATAAATTGCTGATCCCCAAAGAAATATAAAGAATATCACAACTGCACGTAACATCACTGTGTGACTAGCATCTAGCCACCAACGAGGAAGGAAGGAACAACTGACTAGCTATTGCAGTAGCTCATCATGTGGTGCGACATAGTCACACTATCCACATGGCATGGCGGTGTGCACCTCGACATCACCCCGCATCACGTCGTCACGTGGCATGGCAATACCCCAAGTGGAGAAAACACACAATGGACGTATCCCGCATGGTAGTGCACCTCACGGAAAAAGCACGCGCAAGCCACATCCCGCATAGCGACGTATCTAGAAGGATAATCGCCGTAATTCAGAGGTATACATGACTCTGGTCCACCCACATGCCCACCAACACATACAAACTGGCAGCACATGCGAATAAACCTACCTTTCGTGAAGACAAGGCAAAGGATCCTACAAATAATACCATCATGATATACAAGAATCACCATTACAAAATGCTCAGATAAGGAAGAGAATAGGCTAACACACATAAACCTATAAATAGGTTCATCAAAGGGAAAGTATTGAGTACACCTTGATACAGTTTAGTAGTACAACTATATCATTCCTCGAAGTAGAGAAGCTAAAGTCACTTCGCGCCGACATTACTCGTACGCCAATCCATACTATTCAAGGAACGGTCGCTTCGAATACTACCCCTTAACATACTGAGTTATCCACAACCCGAGGTTTGGTACTCAGCAGGGAAACAAATAAGCAACATCACATAAACAGTATGGTTTCCCATACTCATAAGCAACATATCCTCCATGGTTGATTACTTCACCAATCCATGGGCACATAAGATAAGCACTGGTTTCTTACAATACACACAAATACACCAATACTGGTTTAGTCACATATACGGGGAGTACTTTTCAGTACGCTAACATCTATACAAGGAAGATTTCAATTATGCTTTCTACATAAATGACTGAATCAAGTTTACTCTAGATTCAAGTACTGAAATTATTAACAATTCACAATTATATAAGGAATTAACATCATTCCTATAGCTTTTTCGAATCTTACTAAGCATTCATAACTAAATTACTAGCTAAGCAAATTCATTTCTAAAGCTTAAGACTTTCATCTATCACTATGAAGCCAAAAGCAAACACATAACTTCACATGTTTTATAAACATTCAATGAAAATCAATGCACTCTTAATATCATTTCTGTAAAAATCTCATGATTAGGCAAAGAGAAGGAAAAGAGAGTTTGATAACCAAACTATTTCCTACAAAAACGCAAGATCAAACAAGATCACGCTACATAATACATTTTCTCACTATAAGCCTATCATTTCAATTACACGGTTTTCATTTCGCTACCGTTAGAAGGATGACAATCAGCCTAACAAAACATTTCCAATAATTACGGTTGCAGCAAGAGGTTCTAGTTTACAAACAAAACAGAGATCAAGAGAGGCAATCTTTTCGATAATGCAAGACCTCATAAGAACACTCGCTTAATAATAATACAATATAGACACATGTCATAATTTGCAACCTATTAGAGAAGATCACGTTACGATCAAAGATAAGCAAGAAGCTATTACCCAAATAACACATATTAATGCACGCACATCAAACAAGCTTTCCGTACACACTTTCTAAACACATTAAGGTAATTCCACATACCCAACAGCGAGTTCAACGGAGCATTTGCTAAAATAAATCTTAAATCAAACTGGTTTAATGAGACAAATAAGACAATCTTTCAGAAAACACATTAATATTCTCTCGAAGCTACAATAACATGCTCTTTTTAACACTTCTTCTACCAATCAAGCAGTTTCACATAATTCGACTATTTGCATAGCAATGCACCTTACTAAGGTAGAGTTTAATCATGCTACTCCTACTACATACACATGGAGAATTCTTTAAACACACGCATACAGTTTTTCTCCCATTCACCAAAATAGATTTTGAACCCATAGCCCCTTTAATAATCTAAAAGCATAAACGACATAAGGCTCACACAAGGGTTCAAGAAGTCACACCCTTTTCTCTTGCAACAAGAACTCAAATCAAAGATAATTACTCATATCTTAATCATTTTAATTTCCAGAAAGAAGAGAGGAATGGTGATGATCATTTAATTTTCTACAAAATAAGCATTCAATAATTGCCCTACTAGTCCTTCAAGTGGACAACATTAAGCTAGCTCACAATCTTTTTAAACAAATGCAATTCGCACTTTCAGATTCAAGACAAGCACGGACCAATCCAAATGGATCAGTCTAAAGAGTACAACACTCAAAGGGGAAGGTACATACGACTCTCTTTCAGAATAAGAGTAATCGTAGACCAAGACATCAATAGGCAAACAATGTACATATAAGCACTCAAATGCCAACATCGAGAAGGCGAAAACAAGGTGTGAACATACATGTTACACACTAGCTAAGGTCTGCTCAATCACTCACATGCAAAAGGAGGACAAGCATACACATAAGGTCGATACACCTAACACAAATAGAGGGCACACGCGACACTAGAGATCCCAATGTTTGCAACATGGGCTCTGATACCAAATGTAATGCCCCGCCAGGAAACCCCGAAGGGATAAGCTAAAATAACAAGAATAGAGTGCAATTTTTTTTTTTTTAAAGTTACAACACATAAGATGCAACAAGATATCAAAGATTCAGATTACATAGCGGAAGACTTCAACTAACTCCTAAAGAGTTTCCCAACGAGATTACTTAATTTTTTCACAATACACTTTACTCACACAATTAATCCAAAAGCTGAATATCTTAATAACGGGAGAATTCACAATCAGGATAATTTCTTTTAAAGGATGGAAACATAAATCACAAGCAAGATGCATCATTAAGTTCCATTCATAATCTTCATTCAAGCTTTTCATTTAAAATTACAACCCATACATATAACATTCTAATACACTAGGATTTCATCATAACATAAGAGATCTTTCCAAGCATATTTAAATTCCTTAACAACCACTGAGTATAATTATTACTCTAAGATACATTATTCCATAATCCAACTTATTACATTTAAAGGACGATTTCACACATGCATTACGATAAATCGCATCTCAACCAATTATGCATTCGAACAACATGGCATTCAAGATAGAATTGAATATAAGCATTTAAAGTTAATTCCAATTATCCACTTAACCATTCAACATAAATTAATCATACATGAAAAAGCTGAATAAAGAGACATAAGAGAATGCATCACATAACACCATACTGATCTCGGAGTTCACCCCTAAAGGGCTACATCTCCGGGTCTGCGCAACTGCAAGACCCCCTCTGATAAAAATAATAAGGTTAAGAATACAAGAGGTTGCACCAAGTACTATCCAGCCGTCAAGGCGATACATAAGCAATATACAAACGACCACACCGGTCAATAAATAAATAAACGATTCTTACAAGGAACAGGATCCAGCTGAACATAATCAAAGCTAATAACATAAGAGTCCATGAGAGCATCCATAAAACTGAACCATCACCACCCAAGGTCTAACATGAAACCGACACTCACAAGGCAGAGACAAAGGACAACTCACAAGGGTTCTCAAACAGGACAAACGTCAACACACTAGCGAACATAGGGACAAGTGTCATCACACGACCTGGTATGGATACTATGGCAAGTCTTCATAGGTCCCGGCCCATACACTGGTAACCCTGGCAACCTAATCCGAACTTCCGGGCCATCCAAGCCTCATGTGGACCCACACATCCTCTCGTGAAGACAAGGAAGGTGGTTTGCCATTTCAGGCCTTCTCACAGCATGTCGAATCTATGATAGCACTCGTCCCATGTGTGAGGCACATTATCTTAATTAGAGATTATTTTCTAATCTACTTAGGTTGTCACTTATTAGACTCACTTTCGACGGGTTACCCAGCAGCCACTTTGGGCGCGGCCCCCAATCGAAAGCCACTTTCCCATACGACACTAGACTAACTCAGACGAACTCAAACCAAGGAATACACATGGTCAGATGAACGGAGTTCAAGAAGATACAATCATCAGGTCAAACACGACTCAAGATGAACACTTACTGACGGTACTCAATCTAGAGACCTGACAACTAAGGTCAACCATGAATCATCATTCGACTCACACTCAAGGAGGATATGACCCAAACGACACTACCACAATACAACAGTCAACTCGAAAATGGAGGACTAAAACAGGAACACCAAATCATCCAAACGACAGGGTCCTACTAAACAAAGCAATCTTGCCATTTCATAAATTAAAGCGATTACAGAAATTAAACTCGCAAGGCAATAATCAGAAAAGACAATATTTCTCAAATTGATTTAATCATTACAGACGATCAAGTTTTTAACAAGATCTAAAACAACTTACAGTCATCTACCTTATCAAGGGATAAGTCGTTCTTGGTTTTCTAACTCGTTAAAATTCAAACAACGAACAGGCAAACCAAACCATAATGAGTTTTAGCCAATTCATATGAATTAAACTCAAACAACCATTAAACAATTAAAATAATATATTTAATCTCCATTCCAAAACGTCATTAACATACTGGTCTAAATTCAATCTCTACAGATTCATAATTTTCAATCCCAGTTGTACCATACGAATCACGGAAGTATAAATATAAAGGAAATTCAATTGTAGATACTCATCTCCAAACGCCCATGACATAAACTTATTAATCCAAGATTGGACCCAAGTATAGTCAATTAACATTTGATGATGAACTTATCAATATTAAAACTTAATTAGACAAGGTGCACCAATCGTGAAATGAAATTGAACGATTAATTCACCTATAAATTCTATTATAAAATTAACCAATATCAAGTTACCCTTTATCACGATATGCCCTTTAATCATAATTACGAACAAATAAAAACTTAACATTAAAAATTAACTTCATTAACATGATACTAAAGTCATATGTATTTTTTTTTAATACCAAACAAAGTACATTGAAACAACCATATTTTTTTTTTTAACCATGTTTGAAACAACTAAAAACGCATTTTAAATAAAACTATGATTAAACAAACAAAGAAAAACGCATGTAAAAAGTTATGTGGGAGGCACGCTGGGAAGGGCCGTGCCCTAACCCAAGCGTCGTCCCATACAATGCGGGCGGCGCCACTCAACGCAGCCAGGCGGCGGCGCCCTACGGTGCCCGCAGGTTCGCGGCGCCCTGCGGCCACCGCAGCGTGCCGCGGCCTGGTCTCCAATGCCATCGCGGAAGGGGGAAACAAGGGCGCGAGCGGGGGAAGAAGGGGGGACGTGCGGGGGAAGGGGAGGGGAGCGGGTGGAGCTCCGCTCCCCGCTCTCCCAAACCCCAATCCACAGCAAAAACCAAAACGCACGCCCAGCGCCTAAACATAATACGTTTAGAATTTTAAATTAATACACACAGATAATGTTGAAATCAACGTTTTCATTTCCCCAAAATAAACACAGTTCGAACTATGAAGCAAAACGTCCATCACAGAATTGAAATAAATTTCGATTCAATTTAAATTCGAATTAAACCAAATAAGATTGATATCATGTTTTCATGTAGGGTTTTCTCATTCTCTACAAAAGCCCAAGGGTTTCAAATGCCCAAAATCAAGGAGGAATAACCAGCATCTCAAAACCAAAAACTCAAAACCAAATTTTCTAGCCAAATTCATATGAACAATCAAATTGATTTTCAATAACCAATTCAGAATCCTACCTCAATTCGCAATCCTGGTATGGCTGAGGGAGAGCCCACCTGTCAGATTCCCCAAAATCTCCTCCAAAATTGTCCATCCTTCCAATTTCCCCAAATTTTGGGTAATATGGAGGAGTTGACCCAAAATTTCCATTTTTTTTTTTGGAATAAAAACTTTTATTTACAAATAATCCTCTAAATTTAATCCTTTTCAACAATATCAACAATATAGCTTGCTATTTCAATTAAAAATTCGATTTCCTCATTTAAACAAATTTAACCTTTCTAAAATAATAATCCAACAGTTTTCAATTAAATTCTATTGCGATAACATACAAAACTTCCTTTTTCAACAGCATAAATAAAATGCATTTAATAATCGAAATCAGTCATTTAATTCAAATTTACTTCCAATTTTAAAACGAGCAATTCATTAACAACGAAAAACGCATAACGGATTCTCAATCAATTTAATCCATTAATCTTCACTGCACAAACGCATAAATACTCGAAATAATGCTAAGGACTAATTAATCAATTTACCAAACACACCAGGCACGCAAACCGAGGAAGTCAACCAAACAGACGACTTGCAAACCCAAACAAGAAGGGATTACCGACGACGACTGACGATGCTCACTAGAGCACGATGAAGGTCAACTAGGGTCTCACGACCACCTAATCCAACTCTAGGGATTAACAAGGGTACACTCAAACCTGCAAAACCAGGTGACGACGAACCTCGCACTCATGCGACTTCGTACCTGGAATCTCCTGCAACAAAAGATCATACACGCATACATATATAATAACTTAATGAAATCATTAGTCCGATACTAACATCACGAAATAGGAACACTGAAAATCTGCATACAACTAGTGTGAGAACCACATCAATAGCTATGCGTTAAAATCAACATCTGACTATCACATAATATTACGATAAACTGATCAAGATTAAACCAAGGTTAGAGATCGATTACGGTAGGGGTACTACAATCACCAAATGAAAGAGATTTTAAAAAATCTGATGAGTTGTCAAAACTTTGAGCCACGTCAAACATATTTTTTGAGATATGACTCAAACAAAATTTTTATGTAAATTTGTAGAATATTATTCTTAAATAAAGACTACTCAAAAATATTTTGAAGTGGAAAAACCTTATTATGTCAAAATAAATCACACATAACTTGTGGTAGAGTTCAAGTTGAATTTTCTAGTTATTATGATGTTTTATAACATATATACATATCTATTCATATACTAATGAGATTTTCCAAGAGTGTATGATAAAAGCTTCGCCTAAATTGATAATAGATTTAATTTTGAGTATTTTACGGGATGGACTAGATGGATAATTTGTAATGTGGTAATAGGGTCCACTAGTCTAAACTTGCAAACTAGGAATCAAAACCATTTATATCAACACTACATACAAACAATAATCAATAGGCCCAACTACACACCCTTGGGAGAACTCAACACAATAGATGAGTAATTTTTTTACTACGACTTGATTGGTTGGATGAGGTAGATACAAAGAACTAGGATAAATGGTGAAAATTGGCAATAAACAACATAAACAAACAATGTAGATCTAGAAAGAAACAACAAAAACAAAAATTGTAGATTTAGAAATAAACTTCCATGTACAGAATTGGAAAGAGGATGTAGAGAGGAACTTGTGTCTAAAATCTAAGCTCAAACTAACTAGACATTGTAGCTAGGTGCTCTAGTCTTGACAATTATCCAAGTGTAGTAGGAATCCAGTTGATCTCATGAGCCACCAAGCCACCTTCTGGTCAAACCTCACGTTGAAACACCAGGACTATGGTGCTAGGTGTCCTAGTTCAAGTGGAGTAAGGCACTAGGTGCCCTAGTGCCTAGTCCTCTTTTCTACTAAACTTTGTATTGTTGTCTCTTTCTCTGTCTGTATTGTGCTTATGTTCATTAAACTGAGTCCATAATCTATTTTTAGACCTACACATGCACAAAAGAAGAGAAAAATAATTTTGAATTATAGAATCTTGCCTTAATCAAACCCTATGTTGAAATTAATCCTACAACAATAATCATTAAGAAAGAAATAACAATGTAAGATTTTTTTGATAATGTAATAGACCTATTAATCCAAGATTATATTTTCCTCTCAACAAAGAACATATTAGTGAACAACATGCAGTAAAAACTTTCAAAAGGTAAAGGGAATGCTAGGAAACTTGATTTTTTCCCCTTGGTAAATCCATTATATAACAAATTCTTAAGCACTTGAACAATGGTAAAAGACTAGTTTTGTAGCATTGGAGTTTCCTCCACAGATGCTGCTGTGGTCTGGACGCCAAGCGGCGAATTCCCACATTCCTTCACGATGTTAAGAGCTAGCCCACATCGCCATTGCCTTCCCTTTCCCATCTCTGACAAGAAATAAAAAAGATAATATAAAGCAAAGCACTTGCTTTCTTGTCACGAGGGCATTAATTATCACCCTCGATTAAATAATCTTATTCCTTGGGGATTTTAAAAGCATCCATCACGTAACATGAAAAATAATCTTGTCAACACAGCTCAATAAAGTTAGCATATCTAGGAGATCTAAATATAAATATTAGACATCCAGGAAGAAGGATTCTCTCTAGATACAACTATAACAATAGTTTACTGCAACTAAATCTACCATTAGTATTAGCTAATACTTTAAACCCACATGACAATAACTTATGATCAAACATATTTCATTCTTCATCATAGAACATGTTTAAAGAATAGAAAATGGGTTGGTTGCTTTTCCTCTGTTTAAAAACAGAAGGGATCAGCGCCACTTTTGGGATTCATGAATCTGTGAGGAAACCTGGAATTCAGAAAAAAAACTCTTATTATATGTTGATTTGTAGGTCTCCTAACGGTTGCCTGATTAAAAAAAATGTACTTGTACTGCAGAATATAGTCTTCATAGATTCATTCTACATTTTTATACTGGTGGAAACTTGAGGCATACAATTATGGTGGTAATATTTAGTCTATCAATTAAATTGATCTAGTAGAATTTTCAATTCGGATGGCTTAAATCATACATACACTAAGCTTTGATTTTTAGGTTTAAAAGTGTTGAACATTCAAAGTTGACTGACATTTTCTAGACTTAATATGTTGCTTAGTGTGTGGTTTAAGGTTGGCCCCTCAAAAATACATTAAACCCACTTGAATTCCATTGGAAATAGTTTACTGTATTCAAAGTATTTTGTTCATCTCAATGCAATGAAGTCAAGTAGACCATAAACCCATTTGAGTAACAACTGGAAATAGTTCACTATATTCAAATTATTTTGTTCATATTCAAAAGATAGATTCTCTTAAATCACTGCTCATAAAATAAAAAATCAATGAATTTGAATGGCAAATTACAAAATTAAATCTTGATAACAATATTATAAAAAATTACTACTAAATCCAAAATTAATATTAGCTAATACTTAAACCTGCATGAGCCATTATTGGAAAGCGGGCATCAACAGGCTGCCTGCCAGCTGTTCGGCTCTCCATAGTACGCTTTAATTAGCACAAAGGTCACCTCTCTTGTGATCATTCGCACCTCCAATGTTTTTCCTCCCCTGTTAAATCTTTGGGTTCTCGTAAACCAGGCTTAATCTTTTCATCATGGCAGTAAGGGTCGATAGAAGGTCAAGTGTATTCCCAGAGAGTCTGTCGAAGCCACAACACTTGAATCTGAGCCACTCAGACTTGCGGCTGCTTCGCTGCCCTTACATTCAGAAAGGCCTCGTTTATTCCATGCCCAATTTATCCCACGATTTCGTATGGGCAGTGGAGAAAATGAAGAAGAGTCTCTCAGACAATCTGGTGCACTTCTATCCACTGGCCGGAAGAATGGCCACTTCCGCAGAAGGATTGGTATATATTGATTGTAATGACCGTGGAGCAGAATTTATTGAAGCATCTGCTCCTGACATTGGGGTTGAAGAGGTGACGAAGGAGACGATCAGTGATGTTGTTGGCGAGCTGTTTGCCCTCAATGGAGCTCTCAATATGGATGGTCACTCTTTGCCTCTCTTGGCCGTTCAGGTACGCTTTTTTATGATAGAGGGTGCTCTAGTCTAAGGGCATTCTATATGTCCTCCATTTTCTAGAAACTCAATTTGTCTAGGTTTTGAGTAATGATTTCTAGGGTTTTGAAAAAGAATTGTTCAAAGCTACATATGATAGATGGGTTCGCTGCTTTTTTAATCAGGTGACAAAGCTAAGAAATGGCATTGTAGTGGGAATCACAGTCAACCACTCTCAATTGTAGATGGAGTTTCAGTTTTGGAATTTTATCAACTCATGGACCCAAATATGTTGTCAACCATCAGCTACAATTGCTATCCCACCCCTCCACACCAGATGTTTTGGAAAGAGTTTCCCTTTAAAGATCAACATACACCAAGGTCTTGAGAAAAGAATCCCACCTCCAATGAAACAAAAAACATTTCATTTTACAAGCAAAACCATCTCTCAATTGAAGGAGCAAGCAAATGTAGGCTCCCCTAAAGATACATCTATTTCCTCTTTCCAAGCACTTTGTGCACATGTATGGAAATCCATCACAAATGCTCGTGGACTCTCTTCCACTGAGTTAACCATATTCATACTACCAGTCAATTGTCGACCTAGAATAGTCCCTCCATTACCTTACTCCTATTTTGGTAATGCCGTCCAAGTGGTGAGAAAAAACAAAAGAGCTGTTGGGAAATAACATAGCGTGTGTAGCCAGCTGGTTGAATGGAATCATATCAAGCCACCATGATTCCAACATTCGAGCTCAATTAGATGAGCCCCCCATTGTCAGTGACTTTAGCAACTTACCTCCAAATAAATTGGTGCTCATTTCTGGATCACACAAATTTCCCATTTACAATAATTATTTTGGATGGGGAAGACCAGTTGGTGTGAGAAGTGGATCACCAAATAAGTTTGATGGAAGAGAGAATGTTTATCCAGGACGTGAAGATGAAGGTAGTGTAGATATGGAAATTTGTCTTCTTTCTCAAGTGAATGCTTTGGAAGCTGATGTAAGATTTCTTTCTCCATGCGAGGATTAATTTCGGGGTTATGTTCATATAATAAAGAATAGTGATTAGTATGAGAGTATATTTTTTATATTAGATATTGTTTTCTATGGAATGAGAAACATTGTTGGTTCTTTTGAAATTTAATAGACAATGGTTTTTTTTTAATATTATGATGTACTTTAATTTTAAATTTTTCTTTTTTTTTTCTCTTTTTTAATTTTTTTTTTTTGGGGGGGGTGGGATTTAGCATAAAATTTTATTCTGTTTGAGGATATATTTTGTATCATATATTAATTTTTATAAGATGAAATATTTTTCAAAGAGGGAAGACAATCTAGACAATATGTTTTCTCAAATGTTTTGAAAAATAAAAATAATAATTTTATTTATTTACAAAATTGACATTAACATATAAACTTCTAAGTATTAATAAAATATGCATTATTTCAATAATCATGAAAGAAATAATTAAGAAAACAGCCTCATAATTGAAAGACCACATTTTGAAATCATAGAAGGGACATAAAATTCTAGGTATGACTATCAAAGGGAAAAACTATACACCATATTTAAACATCATGATATCTTTGTTCAACACGTGTTATCCATGTAGTCCACTTCTTTGTTATGCATACAATGTTAGAGTTTCACTCAGAAAATTATTTCGTAAGAAGATAGACAACTCTAAAAATATATGAAATATCAATGGATATATAGAATCGTTGGAACAAAATGTTATTAAGGATCACATCCTTATAACATTTATATATTATGTTCTAATATAAGGTTATAAAACCTTACATATTATATTCTTTATAAGCATATTCCATTTGAAATAAGTATAATCTAATAACTATTAGATTATTAATTATTTGTGAATGGGGGTTGTTGAAAAGGTATGACTAGTGAAGTCAACCTTCCTCTTATATTTGAGGAGGTTTTCTCTCACTTGAGAGGTGAGTGAGTTTGGAGTTTTATGGTCAGTTGTATCACTATGCACAAGAGATATTATTGGCCATGTGGAAGTATTAGAGGAGTGTCCACAGGTTCTAGTCTATTTTATGATAAACTACATTTATGTTTTAATAAAATGATTCTTTATGGATTTTTCTTACTTGAAAGGGTTTTTCCCATGTATATCTTGTGTAATGTTTTAATTTATGATTGTATAAATTTTAATGCATTTATTTTTATACATTGTTTGTAATGATTAGTATCCTAAGATCCTAATTTCTAATAATAATCCCTTATTCATAATATTATAATAAATTGGGATAACCCCAAAAATTAGAGAATTGATTATGTTAGATATATAGATAAGGTTAATCCTAGTTTAAAGGATTGGTCTTTAGCGATATTATTTATTGGTATTATACAAACATAATACCACATTCAAGTCAAATTTCAAATTTATAGATAATTATGAATGTAAATTAGTAACGTCTAGATTCTATTTGGACACCCCATAAAAAAGAAGGGCATATCTAATAAACAACTTAGTGAAAGGATTTGGATCATAGTTCAACCTAAGGGAAAGATCATTAGGTACAAAATATCAAAGTATTTTTATCTTTCCATATTATCAAAAAGATATACATAGACATAGACATAGACATTATATCCAAAACCATAGGCATTATATCAGCACCTAAGACATAGACATTATA
The DNA here is from genome assembly GCF_030272615.1 of Cryptomeria japonica. NCBI lineage: Eukaryota > Viridiplantae > Streptophyta > Pinopsida > Cupressales > Cupressaceae > Cryptomeria > Cryptomeria japonica. The sequence goes on from NC_081412.1 coordinate 643,126,942, forward strand.
TACAAAAATACAAGATCATATCTGCAAATTTGGAGGAATGCAGAGCATTCTTCTAAATTGTCTTCAACACACTTCTACTATTTCACTCTTTATCAACTTCTAGATATTAGAACAATATTTGCTTCACTTGAGAGTAATAAAGGGGATAATACAACAACTTGTAGTATACACATCACTTCATCATCATGCTTCTAATCCTCATCTTAATACTTCTAATCCAATCTTAATGCTTTTGATCGTTAAGTAAGTGTGATATTAATATAATGATACCATATCTATTGTCAATTATGACCATTAGCATTATCGTTGTTCTTCAACATACCACAACTCATTAGGTATGGACATCCACAACAAGGGACACCTTTAACCTTTAGCCATATGCATATTTATCTAAATCTTCATTAACCTTCTACACATTCATCTAAATGATAGCACATTGTCATCACCTAAAACATCAACCTCTAACAAAAAAGCTCATTATCAGCAACAATAAAAACATAAGCTGAGAGTTGGAAACAATCAACCTATACTTCCATAAGATTCATCATCAACATATGATTAGTGACAATACCTAATCATCAATGACAACTATTCCAACAATCTCCATCATAGCTATGCACACAACTGCACCATGTAACATCAATGACAACACTACAATGGGGGTTCATACTAATGGACAACACCATAATTATAATTATAAAAAAAATATCTAAAGTCCTCTTCAATACTAAGTCAATAATTTCTCTACAGTTTAACAATCACAACACTAGGTATGACATGACATAATCTAACAACATCAAGCTCATCAACACACAAAATGAGAGTTGACATCAATGACAACACCTTCCAACACAAGGATTTTTCATCTTGGCATGGATATTCCTTCTCCAATGAATAGGGATAGGGAAAAATATCCCACCACCAAGAAGCTAGACTGACAACTTTATGTTTTGTACACTAAGAAAATATGTGGCTAGTATTGAAGCAACTACAACATCAAATGGTAAACCCTCATAATCAAGCAGTTGAATCCAAAACCCACCTATTATTTTTAAAGAGATATCTAATGATAGATATTTGGTGATGTCCATCTCAACAAAAATGTGGGCATAAGTGGTATGCAAATAATTCAAAAATCCCACATCTACCCCTAAAAACTTTTCTAACAAATTACCCATGGCCTTGAAGCAAGATTCAAATTAAAACTATAATGAAATATTCATGAGTCTTACCCAGATTGGAGTGGTATCAAAGGGTTCAGTAATAGTTGTAAGCAAGTTACCATGGTTTAAGCATAAACAAATACCTGAAATTGATGATGCCCATCTCAATGAAAATTTGGGCATAAGTGCATGCATATAGTTCAAAGAGCCCTCATCCAACATGAAAATCATCCCTAGCAAATTACCCATGGCCTCAAAGAAAGAGCCAAATAAATTTTGTAATGAAATATTCATGAGTTTTACCCAAATTGGAGTAGTATCAAAGGATTCAATAATAGGGTTAAAATTAGGGTACCATGGTTTACGCGTCAGTAAATACTTCACACAAATCCATTGATAGTCACATAAAATTGTGTTTCTATCATAAACATTATCAAACACCCTGCCAATAAACCCTATGTGTAAAGGTAAATTTCTAGACATCACCATCCAAAAGGGGTCACCAAGTGACAATATTACATTGATCCAACATAGAGAGGCTTGGCCAAAACCCCTCAAAATATTTTAATGAAACCCATTTTTCCAAAATATGATTCATTCTCTATGACTTCTCTCCTTATTTCCTCTATAAAATGAATAATAGGAGAGATCCAATGTCAACGGACAATCAAGAGAAATAATCCATACCTGAATATGTAGATGTGGAGCCATGTCCCTACACTAGGTATGTATAAGATACCCTTGAATTTGTCCCATACAAATTCCACGACCCTAGCACCACAAAATTATCCTCAACCTTGTGCCCTATGCCACACCCATTTGGGCACCATCTTCCATCATCTAATCAGTTGCAGTTTTGCACACCTAAAACCCTAGAATTCAAAATTTTGCAAAATAGTGGTATAGTTGTAGACAATTTTATTTAAGAATAATTAATTATATCTATAGTGAAACATTTTTTTCAAGACTGAATTTTTTATTGTAAGATAGTTAAACAACTTTCTTCATTTGTTGTTGAGATATCAATTCAATGTTGCTAAACAATAGTGTTTTTTACTTTCTTTTTTCCTAAGGGAAATGAATTATCATTTAATATTATAAGATCTACTTTCTATATAAAAATAACAATTAGAGGCACCACAAAGAAGGGTCATTTCATAAAAAAGGTGTTCAATAACAAACAATAAGTTTCAAAGAAACACTATTCCACCATTGAGAAATATTATAAAACAAATTATATGGTAACTATAAGAAGAATAAAATATGTAAGCATAAAGAAAATAGGAAGCATGAGAAACCTAACCAAGGACACAAACGACAACCTTAACACACAACTAGAGAAGTTGAAGATTCTTATGATGTCGAGAAGCGTAACACTACAGTGGCATCCACCCTTTTTTTCATGTAATTTTAATGATTAAAAGTTTTAAAAACAAAATAAAGACTAAAATCTAAATTAAAAAGAAACTTTATATTATTATTATTTATAATAATGACTAGACAAGATAATTAAAAAATAAGTTTGAGAGTAAAACCTAAATTAAAAAGAAACTTTTTATTATTATTATTTATGATAATGACTAGATGGATAATTTACAAATAAGTTTAAGAGAAAAATCTAAATTTAAAAGTAATTTTATATTATTATTATTTATTAAATATGAAAAAAAATTAAATCTAGATTTAAAAGAAATAAATCTAAATTAAAAAGCAACTTATTATTATTATTTATTAGAAGTAAAAAAAAAATTATATTTTTAAATCTACATTTAAAAAAAACTTTTAATTTAAAAATTTGTATTTTTAAATCTAGATTTAAAAGAAACTTCTATTTATTTATTTATTTTGCATCCAAATCATTTCATATTCTAAGATAAAACTCTTAAAATTATATTTTTAAATCTAGATTTTAAAAAAAAATCTAATTTAAAAAATTATGCTTTTAAATCTAGATTTAAAAGAAACTTTTTTTTTTTTTTTTGCATGCAAATCATTTCATATTCTAAAATAAGACTAAATTCTAATAAATATTAACCATATAAAATTGTAAAGATTTTTAAAATTTGATATCCCTCGGCATCATCTACATAAATTGTGTTTATAAAATATAGGTATGCTAGTTGTTATACACTTAAATTATAGGACCAACTAAATGGTAGAACATTATAACATGTAAAGGGTATTTAGAAACTACAATTTAATGTTATTCAAAGAGTTTAGTGACCATTTCAATTGAGAAAATTTTTTGGTAAAATCAAAATGATGTTTTAGGTAATGACCATGTAATGAAAGAATCCTACAATTATGTGAGTGAAATAAACTTGAAAGTTTAATCAATTTGTATTAAGTTAGTTTCAAGAGTATTAATTTTATTTCAGGTCAAACAATTCAAGTTTGATGATAAGAAGAATTGTTTAAATAACAATTTATTTAGAGTAATCCTGCAAATAGAGCTTTTCAATTGTTACCCAAATTTAATAGTTAGTGGGTAAATATTTCAAGTCTAGTTCAAGATGTAATAAATTTGAATCTTGTAATTTTCATATCTTTTATAAGATCATGTCTTTTTTTACAAACTAAGGCTTATATATCTTCATTTTAAACTATATTTTTTAATTCGATGTATAAGGTGATTAGTTGATGGGTGTAGTATTGTTTGAGTTTGACACTTGAAATAAAAAATTTATCATGTCACAATATCCTTGTACTTTTGGGGCTATCCATGTCATAACTGTTATAGCATCTAGAGATTCACATGTGACATCATGTGTATAGTGTAATAGGGTTAGAGGAGGCCAATAGATACTATATGTTGGATGAATTGTTGAACACACCTTAGAACTGAGAAGGGGGATGAATCAATCCGAACATTAAAACATTTAATCTTTAAAAATTTCTTTCCAAAACACAATCAACTTATCTTTCACTTTATTAGTAGAAATGAAGAATAGAGAAAATAAACACAAATCACAAGACAACACTAGATTTACGTGGAAAAAATAAACAAGGAAAAACTATGGGGAGAGTCAACTCATAATATATGAAACGATTACAAATTTGTTTCAATCTCACCAGAAAGGAAACATATTGCCACCTAAAAGAATTGCAAGATGAGATGCACTATCTCAGGGCATGATACATAGGAACTTGTAGGCTGAAGCTCACTACTCTAGGATAAGATACAAAAGCACTTGTAGGCTTAAGCTTGTTGCTCTAGGGCAAGATACAAAAAGGCTTGAAGGTTGAAGGTCACTACTCTAGGAAAGATGAAAAAGGATTTGGAGGCTAAAGATCACTTATTTAAGGCAATATATAATATCACAATATTTGAATCAATAGGATAAATTCTTCTCCAAATATGAAGTTGCACTTGAACCTCTATCACAAGTAGCAAACTCCAACAATAATCACCACTACATTGTCATTGTCTTAACGTCACACAACTCTACAAGTGATATCATCATGAAAGCGCAAGAACACATACTTTTATATTCTCACTCACATCACAACAACCAAACTTAAAAACTCCAAATCGATCTTCTATATATACCATCTTCTTCATTATGACCATCAATTAGGTTCAGAAAAATAAAGGATAAGAATAGACCTTATTAATCCAAACACCAAATATAATTGTGGTGAATGTGGTAGCTGATAGAGAGGACCTAAAAAATCATATTAAACTTCTCTAAGTAGCTCTAAATAATATGCATACTAGCACACAACATCCAAGGATGACAACTAGGTAACATGTATAGATAAACAATGTAGCACATAACTAATAAGCCCAAAAGCATAGAATCCAAATGAATAAAGTGAATGTATATCCCCGTACACCAAAGGTAGGACCCAAATTTAACTTAGCACATTCTCTAAAGTCAAAAAACATCATTATGATTCAATAGCACAAGCTAGAAAATAAAATTTTGTCATCCAAACCACAACAAATACCCCGAAAGAAAAACATCAAACACTATACAATGCCAACCTAAATATTCAACACCATGTGTAGAACACAAGGAAATTTCTATAACATCGAAAAATATTGCCAAATGCCTATTTATGACTAACACATCTATACATGATGGCACAAATTGAATAGATACTGAACACTTCATTGTCAAAATGCTACGAAACATAGTCCTTAATAAAACTTCTATGAATCTTCTTTCAGAAAACTTCAACACCTAAAATTGGAATTGCGATAACACACAAACATCACAAGCATGTCCTCCAAGTCATAGCACCTGAAACACTAATGTAGAGAATTTTCTAAACCAATCAAATCAACTTTTGATAAACATCCACACTATTAATAAACAACAATCACTGGCCACATCAACTACACCATCAAAAACCTAAAACATATAGTAGTTCAATATCCATAGAGCATAAATATTATTTCCAAATCCATAGGACCAAATTCTCAAATGCAGAGCTAAGGCATAAATATGATCTACATTAACCTTGTATTGAATATTCATCTTATTAATATGCTTTCTCACTTCTTCATGCAAATTCTTTAGGTTCTCTGCAAAGTCTTCAGCTTTAGTACTACTCTTTTCTCCTTTGTCCATCTTTGTTAACTCTAAAACATTTCTAGAGATACTTCCATACACAATCTAGAATGGTTATTTACCAATGCTCCTATTGAAAAAATTATTGTATGCAAACTCTGCCTATGATAATATCAACTCACATCCCTTGGGTTTATCTCTTAATAAGAAGCTCAAGAAGTTATCCAAACTCCTATTCACCACTTTGAAGTGTACCCATAGATATGTTGATGGTGCATTGAGTTGAACATTAAATCTTTCTTTATCTTTTTCCATGATGTCCTTTAAAAGTACCCAACAAACTTGGCATCTCAATATGAAACTATACATTTTGGTAGACTATGTAGTCTCATCACCTCTTTGAAAATAACTCTACCACATGAACATAATTAGTCTTCTCACAAGGGATAAAATATGTCATCTTCGAGAATCTATCCACCACCAGAAAAATGGAATCATCTCCTCTCTGAGTCCTATGTAAACTAAGAATAAAATCCATACTAAGATCCTTTCATAGTCTCTCTGGCATAGGTAATGGTATCCCTATATTTTGTATGGTTCCCTTTTCCATCTGACATAATCTACAACTTTGCACAAACTTCTTAACACCTTGATGTAATTGTAGCTAATAATAATGCTCATTAACAAGAGCAATTGATGCCCCGAATGGCCTCTTATTCTAATTGTTTCCCACCAACCAATCTCTATTTTTTATAACTGAGTCTTATATCCATTCCTTTACCTTAAAACTATTCCACTTCATCTACTCTGATCGTTAATCTTCCTGTCGTCATCAAAATGTTCACTTCCTCCTACCCAAGGCAACTATATCGACTTGTCCAACTTTTTTCCCATGTGGCAGTAGGAATTAAATCTATCCAAATCAAATCCTACCAACAAAGCTGAAATAAAACCAAAAACAAAAAGATTAAATTGATACCCTTGCATCAATAATGGCCTTATCTCGGCCAAAGCATCCAACCAACCCTACACTATGTTTCTCCTTAATTAGGTTCTCCCTCATGGAGCTCTTTAGAATGCACAACTAGCTTCCTCTAAATAACATCCCATCTTGGATTATAAAATCCAACCACCTAGTCTTGTCTAAAGTATCAATCTCCATGCAAGCTCTCCAAGCCTCTCCAAAATCAAGATCCTTTGGATACAAAATCTTGAGTTCATGGAGCCCAACAACTTTGATCTACATCTTTGTTAATAAATTATGCCTTTTACTCAATATATTTGCAACTTGTTAGACTTTCCACTCCCGTTCTTCAAAAAAAAGGTGTACCTCAGCAAAAACTCATTTGAATCATTTTAAATGGCTTTGATCCAAATTTCCTTGACTATTCAAATACTGTAAACCTTGATGATCAATAAATAAAACAAATTCTTTTGGAAAAAGATAATGTCTCCACTTCTTCAATGCTTGAACTATAGCATAAAAATTATGATCATTAATATAATATTTTCTCTTGGAATCATTCAAATTTTCACTGAAATAAGTAATCGGTTTACCTTCCTGACTCAAAATAGCTCCAATGGCATTGCTAATAGCATCACGGTCTACTTGAAATACCTTATTGAAATCTATAAGTACCAAAATAGGTTTCTTTGTAACTTTTATTTTTAACAAATCAAAACTCTTTATTGCTCTTAAATTCCACTTAAACTATTTTCTATCCCCTCTCTTTATTTCATTTAGGGGTCCACAAATGCTACTTTGTTAAACTTTTTGTAAAAACTGGCCAAACAATGAAAATATCTTACCTTAGTAGCACTCCTTGAGGTAGCCCATTCAAGGATAGCCTTTACATTTTCTAGCTAATTTTAAGACCATCCACATAGACAACAAATCCTAGGTACACTAGCTCCTTCACAAAACTACACTTCTTCAAGTTAATTAATAGCCTTTCTTCTCTTCACTTCTCAAAGACTCCATAACTATGCATTATATGCTCCTCCAATATTTTACTAAAAATCAAAATATCATCCAGGTAAACTATAACAAACTTACCCAAAAACTCTTTTAATACCTCATTCATGATTTGCATGAGCATGAATGTGCTTGGTGCATTAGTTATCCTAAAAGGTGTGACTAACCTACTCATACAAGTCCTCCTTTGTTTTGAAGGTTGATTTCCATTCATCTCCTTCTCTAATTCAGATTTGGTGATATCCACTCTTCAAATATATATTTGTGAGGTACTCATCTCCACTCAAGCAATCCATAATATCATCCATCCTCAGCAAGGGAAAGCTATACTTGATAGAAATCTTATTGATGTCTTAGGAGTATGTACACATCCTCCATTCTCTATTTTTCTTTATTGCTAATATTGTAGGTACCGAACTTAGACACAAACTCTCTTGAATCAACCCTTTCTACAACAACTCTAGCACTTTTTTGTTCAACTCTTCACTCTCAACTAAAGTCATTCTATGGGTTTCCTTATTTGGAAAAATTTCTCCAAGGATTAGGTCCATTTGATGACTAATCTTTATGACTAGTGGTAAGCCATTACGTACATTGTTAGATACAATATCTTGAAACACATCCAACAAATTTGTAACTTCCAAAGGTATACCTTCTACTTCTTCTTTGTTAGCTTTAGGAATTAAAGAAAAACACATGCTCACACTTCATTCCATCTAGAAATTTTCTTGCATTACTGCATACCTTTTTCGTTGTCTCCTTCAATGTTTTTAGCTTGTTTCAAACTCCATCCTTTGTCAAAGAATAGGTATTTGCATACCCCTAATGTACTGCATGATGAACAAACTATCATGGTCTCCCTAATTGTTGTGTATTTAATTACTATTTGAGATGGACATGGAATTATATTGTTGTCATATTATATTGTTGTACCTAGGAGCACCTAGATGGACGTGCAACATGTAGAGATTCCCTTGGAATATTCTTGTAACCACTTGATGAGTTGTATTGACTCATTGGTATTATTATATTGTATTTTTAATATTGGGGAATGTAATTGTGATGAAGTACTCATTATTAAATGTGAGTCAAGTGTAGGTAGGAAAAATATTATATTTTATTATCACATGATTCTGGGCACATGGTTTGATGTAATACCACTTGGTGGTTTTGTAGGAGCTTGTGTTTATAAAAGAAACCATAAGGGTAGTTGTTTCGGTTGGTCAATTAGCTAGGTTAGAGTTTGTGAAGGAAGGAAGCATGGCATGGGATGTGTGGATTCATGCTTGGTCACATGGAGTGTTTGGTTATGGCTGGGTTTTTGAAGTCTTTCCATACTCGTATTGTAATGGACGCATTGTTGATAATACAAGGTGGATGATGCCTTTGGAGGTTGGGTTTTCCCTCATGAGGAGTTTTCTAGGGTATATCTTGTGTCACATTTTCATGGGTATGTTGTCTATTCTTTGCATGTGGATTCTATGAGTGTATTTTATTAAAATCTAAATTGGGTTATGCGGAAATTATCATAAAGATGGCTACAAGTATCCTTACAAGTGGTATCAAATTTATTGGTTTAATGGTGTTTATAACCCTAGTTGGAATCCATGAATACATATAAGAATGAAAGACAAGACAAGATATGAGGTTTTGTTGCAAGTTGTGGGTTGCATATTTATGGGCATTTTTTGTAGATCTAGTGATAAAAATTTGTTTCAAAATGGGTTTTCATGATTTTGCATTTTGGGGGTTTTGGGGGTGGAGTTTTAGATTTGACCATGTGGAATAAAACGGACCCCATGGTTGTGATCAAGGAGGCCGGGAGACAAATTTTTATATATAACTTGCCCTATTTTGATGATAGGGGCTTGAGTTTGAGAAAAAATTAGATGGTATGATCGTATGGTTGTACCGCTATGCAGAGGTCGTCGTTAGAAAAATAATAATTTATTCCTACAAGAAAAACCCAAAATGCCTTTTGTGAAAAAAAAATTATAAAAAGGCATAAGTGAAGAAAAAAATTTAAAAAAAATGTTTTAAATGGGGGGGTTCGCAGACCCCCCAACCACTGTGTACCCGCAGTGGTACCTGCAAGACTGACAGCCTCTAGGCTTGTCAGTCGCAAGCCCCCTGCCGCACCGGTGGTACCGTAGGTAGTGGGTGGTACCGGCCCCACTGCCACCGGTGCCACGACATCATGGGGTGGGACCCTTGCAGGGGAAACCCCAAAAAGACCAAGACAAACAAATAAAAAACTCTGCTAGTTTTTTAAAAAAGGAAAATTAAATATTTTTTTAAAAGTTTTTATAATTAAATTGGCAGTCAATGTATTTTTATATGTCGAATTTTATATGCTTGGTGATGGTGGGTTGACTTGGCTAGTGGGTCCCACCCAAGGATTAGATTAAAAATTATTTAGTTGGCATATTGGAGAAAAATGAAAATGTATTTTGGTGGCATATTGGGAAAATATTTTGAGTCCATATATTTGCAAATATAGCCTAATTGGTTGTTTTCTTTCACGGAGCATAACTTGGGCATATGATGTCATTTTTTTAACTTCTTATAGTCATTGGAAAGGTGACTTAGCATACTTCATGGATATATGATTAGTTTTTCCAAAAAAAATTGTTTGGGTAGTGAAATGTCACTTGGAAGTGATAGGTACCTTTATGACTTTGAGAGGTCATAACTTGAGCATATGGAGTTGGATTTTGAACTTCGAATAGTCAACAGAAAGATCTTGGAGAGCACTACACATTGGTTCAAATTTGGAGCAGGTTTGATATGATTTATATGCTGATATTTTGATCTGAGTTGTTTATGGTTTCTTTTGACTATGGTGACATTATGAGTTTAAGACATGTTACATATTGGAGATTTGGATTTGATGTCATTGTAAACTCGGTGTTGTATCTCATATTTCTCTTATGATGACATGGATATCAGTTTGGGTTTGGTTATGTATGTTACATTTGTTGGTCTACAAGTTGTGCAGTTTTGTGAGTTGTCTTTACTTACAGGATTGCACCTATGACTTAGATACGGATTGTTTATGCCCAAATGTAGATCAATTATGCATATTCAAATTTGGTCACTTGGCTTAGTCATTAGTTCATTGATTTGTTATCATGTTGAGGAGGAGAGATGTTGTTACCAGGTACAGTCATGATGGGGGACCTACATGGTTGACTATGTGATGCTAACAAGTTGGACACATTGAGTTAGATGCTCGATTCAATGGATATAATCATGGTGCTATGGATGTTTCTTGTGTTTTTAGATACTTTGGCATGACATGATTTGGTTTTGTAGATGATGATTTGATTAGATTCTTGATTGATATGGCAGTGTATCTTCTTGTATTAAGGATCATGGTTTATTTGTCTCTTAGGGAGCTCATGATGTGCGCTTCGAATTCCTTGATTGCTATGTTATTTTTGGTTGATTCTCATGGTTAGAGGATGATTTATCATATTGTCATGGATAGCTTGTATACACTTTCAGTGGGAGCTTTTGACAGTGATGATGTGGTGGTGTAGGATTTGATCATGATTATTTGTTGGTGGTTTTGTATCTTCTTGAGATGGATTTCATGGTTTACTTGATATTGTTGAGATTTTAGTTGTATGTGTGTAGACTTGGATGATCTTCATTTAGGAGACAGTTATCATGATGCTATGGAGAGCTCAGTATCACGGTTCAGTGGGAGCTTGTAGCAATGATTTGTATTCATCATTGGATGGTGGGTGATCTTCTTAATGTGCAAATATTTGGAGGATTCCTTAGATCTTGTTGTTGTAGAAGGGTCTTTCACATTTGTGGGTAGAGTTGTAGGATATGGTAATCTTCATAATATTTGGGGATGTTGATATCTTGAGGGCTCAAGGAGTCCTTGGTTGAGGTGTGGTTTATGTTTTCATTTAAAATATTATCCTTGCTTGATAGGACGGTTGATATTATGTCATGATGCACTCTTGATTCTGGATTAGAGTTTTGGAATGATATGGTTATTTGATATGTTCATATGGAGTATGTTATCTACTTTGGAGGATATGGTTAGATCATGTTGTCATGTTTATGTTCCTGATTCTACGGTTGCAGCTTTGACATTGATCTTGGTAGTTCTCTTTGTATTTGGTATATGATCATTTTCTTGATTAATTCATGGTGGTGCTATGTTGTATTTGGAGTTTGGCATGGATTGATTGGTTATAGGTGCAGCATCATAAATTGTACACTCTTGCTAGGGTGGTACTATTCTATGCTTAGTTTAGCACCCGTCTTAGTGTGTTTGCATCTTGCATTGTAATTTCCCTCTAAGCATTTAACTAATTAATTTAATTAAATATAAATTCATATTTCATCACTTAATGCATTATAAAGTTGGTCCCTTTACCCTAAGTGTGCCCCTTTTTATTTTATTCCTCCAATAAATCATTAAATCATAAACCCTAATTATGTCTTATTTCAACCTATAAGGACCAATTTTGCATATCAAAACATCTTGAAATCAAATGTAACTTTGGGATTCTCTCTAATATCATCATATCTAATAGCCCTAGAAATTTGGTGAAATTTTGGTCAGACCAAGTGCAAGTGCAACACGGTCCCCGACATTTTTCTCATAATTTTGAGAGCATAATTCTATGAGATTATAATGCTTAGCCCCAAGAAAATGGCAGGAAATTCAAATCCTAGGTCAGCCTAAAGATGAAATTAAGATCTAGGGTTTCATACATAAGAGCTCTCTTTCTTCATTTGAAGGGATCTAAGTGTTGGCATTTGATCATTTGGTCAATCGGTAATATAATGTAATGTGTTTTCTTGATGCAACCGGTATATGTTTGGTGTGAATAGAGATTAGCTTTATGTATGGTGACTATTTTGTATGTTCTTGTTGTTGGAAAATATGTTTCTTTAAGTCATCTAAGTCCTACAGTTCAACCAACTAAACTTAACCAGTAAAGCAGAGAGTTTTATCAGAACTGGTAAATGATAGACAGTGTTACATTTTGACAACCGCTACATGAAAATCATGAAGATTGAGATGATGTGGTTTTGCAGCAGCATTGAAGACTATCTAATGAATATATGTTCTTTACCGCACATACTGAACTGATCAAGTGAACGAGATTTATTTGATAGAACAAATTAGTTGATGGAGACTCAACCGGTAGTGATGAAAATCACTCAGATTGGTAAAACGATACAGAATTGGATTTGTTATGTCAATGGCTGACATAACTAAAGCATACAATGAAATATTGTCTAGATGCATTGAACCTAGGGAATTGTAACAAGGTTCTAGCTGACTTTATGATGATTTTAATTGTGTGATGAGGTATGAAAGGATATATATATATACATGATCTTGATAGTGTGATATGTGTAGAGATAATTTTGTATTTTTGATAATGTGAAGATCAGAGGAGTTGAGAGATGAAGTCTTTGTGATGTTGTAATGTTTTGAAGTGGATCTTATCAAATATAAAATGTGTTATACTGATATCATTTGTACTTGTTGTCTTCCTAACAGTTGCAGCAAGAAAATCCTCATATAAGGTCACTCCTAACAGGGTGTAGTCAGATCCTAAGAATTCTTATCATTAAATCCTCTAACCAGGTGACACATTAACTTGTGTTTGCAAATCCTAGTTACTTTGGTAGCTCCTAACAGGGCTGGTCCTCATAGGCTTTTTTGTAAATCTCTTAACCGGGCATAGACACTTCTAACAAGGTGTGCCCCCAACTGGGTGTTGTAGACCTTAACTGGTCAGATCTCTATACTGCAGATAGTAGATCTTGTGGGTATTAACTCCCACCGTAGTTTTTCCCATTTGGGTTTTCCACATATACACTCTTGTGTCATGTGGTTTATGCTTTGTGTGGTGATTTCATACTTGGTATTATTTCTTATATGTCTATTGAGTTTTAAGTTGGTGAAATTAATATTTAGTTTTGTATTGTTTTTACTATCACTGATTCACCCCACTCTCTCAGTGCCTTATAAGTTCATCAATTGGTGTCAGAACCTAACTTACTTAAGGATTAACCACTTGGAAGGGATCTCTAATCCTAAGGCAAATATGGGTGAAGGAATGAGCTATAGAGATATGGCTAGAGAACTTGTTAAAACCAAGGATGAGCTAGAAACCCTAAGCGACAAGTATAAGACATCACTAGCTAAAAAGAAGGAACTGACTGAACAATTGTTGGAGATCTCTAATAGTAGCTCTTTAGATGAGGCAAACATTGATGCACTAGTTGAAGAAGTGGAGAAGTTGAATGGTGAGAAGACTAACCTGAGAAGAGAGTTGGAAGAACTTACAATCCAGATGAGTGAGGAACTTGAAACTAGAAGATAGTTTGAGGATCATATCTGAGATAAAGTGCATGAAATCTTTAAGATCAAGAAGGAGAATGCAACTTTGTATGAACATTGGCATGAGGAGAGAAGAAAAAGAAGCATTATAGTCAGATCTTGAAATGGAAATATCTCTTAGAGAGACCCTCATGAAAAGAAATGAATATCTTACAAAGGAACTTGTTGAGGCTAATGAGAAGCTTGATAAATTCAACAAGACCTCCTCTATGCTAGATGAACAGATCCAATTTCAGAGGATGAAAGGTGATACATTTGGGTTAGGATATAATACATCTGAGAAGGGAGAACCTTCTGGTACCAAGAGTGACATGCATGAAGGTAAAACTGCTCCTGAGGCTCGGAAGCCTACCGATAAGAAAGATTACAAACCTGTATGCTTTAACTGACCCAAACCAAGACATACTGCTAATATTTTTAGAAGCGGATATGATACTAATATTGGTTATAGACCTAATACTAGATATGTGCCTAGGAGATTTGAAGGTTATTGTTATACATGCAACATGTATGGGCATAGATCAGTTAATGCATATATGGAGAAAAAAATCCAGCACCTCACATGAACCCAAGACCTATTGGTAACTGGAGAAGGAATTTGACTGACCGGAGGAACACAAACTAGCAAAGACCCTATGTTAACCAGTCTAGTCCTGATGAGATGGAAAAGAGAGTCAATGTGACTTGTTCAATTTGCAATAATTTTGGACATGTGGTAATGAAATACAAAAGAAGAACAAGTAGAGGTAACTCAGGACCTTGGAGAGCATCAGGAATGGCATGCTATCATTGCAACAAACTGGGACACATTGTGAAGTTTTGCAGAACACAGAAGAACCAATCAGTGAATCATCCTGCAGACCAGAAAGGAAAGAAGAAGTTTGATATTGAAGAAACCATAGTTGAGATGAATAAGACCTGGAAGAAGAAGAGTGATGGCAAACCATCTGAGGAATCAAATTCTTCACCTAATGTGGAGAATCCATCTCTGGTAAACTAAGTTGTTTCTACAACTTGGGGTGAGCTTATTATCAAATCTTGAGTTGAACCCCTGGATGATGTATTGTAAGTTAAATCTGAATATTCTGATGCATTTTGATGTTTTGATGTGTTTTTGGATCATAGCTGGTAAATATCATTGAGTTTTTGCTAAGGCATTTTAGGGTTTTGTCGGTAAATACATTTATTACAGTACTTAGAGTGCAAATAAATAGAACTTTTTGAATTTCATTTATCACTTTTCATCTTGAGAACTCTTGGTGAAGCGAGCAAAATAGAGATAAGTTTGTGCAAGCAGCATTCAGATCATTTACCAGCATCTGAGGTGATCGAAGTAAAGTTTGATTTGGTGATTGAGTATTGAAAGTTTTTTATTGTTGGAAACCCTAACACCAAAGCAGAAGAGGTATTTATAGTGAATCTTACTATTTGCTTCAAAGTTTTGTATATTGTAGTATGGATACTCTGCATCTAGTTGATGTGACCGAGAGGGAAAGACCTAAATACAAATGACATCCATACAAGTCAAAGGAAATTGGCCCTATTGGTGCCCTATCTGGTGTACGGAATGGTGTTTTGCATGTATAGGATTTAATATCCTTATATCACTGCAAACTTGAAGACTTGGGAGTTGTAATTATTTATGAGCAATAAAGATCTTTGTGTAATGAATAGGGAAGATTGAAAGAATAGTTTAGAAACGTAGCCGATAAAAGTTTTCATCATGCGATCAATTTCATTGATGATTTTGATGATGAGTTGGTGAGATTTGTTTTGATACATATTCATGATTAGTTCATGTGGTTGGATAGACCTCATAAAATCACTAAGGAAGCAATCCATGTTGTAACCGGCTTCTGCTCAATCGGTGAAGTGCCATTGCTTAGGTCTATACCTAAGAATGATGTTGAGAAGTTAACTGGATCATGGGATAAAAGAGCCATGACCGTGAATGAAATTAATGATCATGTTGTTAAATTTGCATCTATGGTGATTGGCTAAAGATTTTTTTATTCAAGCAGAATGAACCGTATACCGGCAGCACTAATTCACACTACATGCTGGATGATTAACAAAAATGTGGACTATGACTTGACTAAAGCTCTAAGAGTCAATTAGTGGCAAATTTGCAAGCAGTCAAGAAGGACAAGAATATTAGATTCAAGTTTGGACAGCTTATCATGGGTTTATTCTTTTATTTCCAAAACTTTTTCCCCCATATTGGTAATGTACAATGGATAACCAGGACACTTGCTCTATTGTAGATGAACAATAGCATTAGGATGCTGAAAAACAAGTTCGATGATATTTCATGGGGATATTTTATGAAATTTCAGAAGAAAATGCATGCTAGGGAACGCATACCGGTAGAGGTAGTCAATCGGTATGAGGATTCTATCTGTTTTATGGTTGACACAGATACATGCTTGATAGAAGTTGTTATTCCTAGGACCACATGGGTAAGCCCATGGGTTATGAAGTGGATAAAAATCTACTTGTTTCATATGTTGATAATTTGTTAGCTCAACCGGTCGATACCATTGCTGAGAGGTTTGGAACCTACAAGGAGAAACTACTGAAAGTGCACTTTGAATTACAGAAACTAGTGATTGCAAAGAAAGTAAGAAAAGAGGTATAGGCCTTTGTTGAGTAGGTTAGATTCATAAAAGAGCAGATAGATGCACCAATCTGAGCCAAATATGAGGCTCAACAAGGTGGAACTTCCAGTGTACCAACCGGTACCCCCATCGGTAAGACTAGAGCAGCCAAAGCAGCTAAGAAGAAGAAAGCAGAAGAAACTAAGGTGAAGCATACTCAATCCCAAAGAGGGAAACCCTCTAAAATACAATTCCAAAGGAAAGGTAAAACTGTTGAACCTCCTATTGTGCCTACCCAAACCAAAAAAATAAAGAAGGAGAAAGCTCACAAATTGGTGACAGATATAAAGGAAACGAAATCAGAAGAAGATAAGAGAGCACTAAGGGCAAGTACTAAGAAGCAGAAGACTACTCGAAAAAGTAAAGTAGCTATGAAAATATTGACACTTGAAGATTCTTTCACTAGAATGATTAGAATTATTAAGGAATATGGTATTTACAAAGGTTTAGACATGCAGTTTACTCATTTGTTTGAAAATCAATGAAGGGAGATTGAAGATGCAGTCATCTTCAATATGAACAAGTTTAGTACAGCCCTCATTGAATTACAAGGGCGAATTCTAGAATCCTTATATAACTTGATTGATGCTAGGTGGCAAGGTTGAATTAACCTTGATAAAGAATTTATTGATTATACACTTAAACGCTGCAACCAGAAGCCAGTGAGGAAGAAATAGAAGATGCATGAGTAAATAAAAAATATTTTCTTAGATCCAAGAGAAGACTGACTAGAATGTTAAAGGTGATACTGAATCACTCCAAAAGGAGACCAAAATTTTGATAAACAAATCTGTAGGTCTTGTCCCTAAAGAAGAAGAAGAAGAAAAAGATGAAGAAGATGAGGATGATACACCTATTAAGTTAAAGAGAGAATATTTTCCTGAGGGTATTAAGCCTACAAATTTTGAGCCAGATAATAAGTACGTGTATGATGACCCTATTGATACTAATCCTATAGATATACCAGATGATGATGACACTGGTAATGTAGTTAATAATGACACAAATAATGTTGACAATACCAGAGATAATGTAAATGTAGTAATTGATGTACAAATGGATGATTCCCAAGAGCAACAACAAGATGTAAATAATGAAGGTGAGAAGGAAACTAATAAGAGCTCAACTGAGCAACTGGTGAATGCTCAATCCGTAGGAATACAAACTCCACCAATAAATCCAACCATAGATACCAATGTAAATGATGCTATCAATGACAACCAGAAGGATATGATTGAGGAAAAGAAGGAAGAGGAGGCACCAGATATTGAACAAAGTGTGGAAATGAAACAACTACCAGTAAAGGATCTTCATGTTAAAATTCAACTTCCACTGGTCACTCAAACAACACAGAAGGAACGAACAGAGACAGGGAAAGAGAAACCAGAGAAGAAATCAGAAAAGAAAAAGGATGAAGAGAAGAAAACAAATGAGAAGAAGAAAACCTTGATCGATGATGATGAGGAGGAGGACTTCATGAGTATTAAAGGTCCTATAAATATGGACAATCTGATTTCTTCTGAATTAATGGATATAGCTACTGCTATGAAATCCCAAGCACAAAAGAAGAGGTTGAAGAGCATAAATGAGAAGAAGAGACCATTCAAACTATTGTTGAAATTTTGTCAAGTCTCATACCAGAGACTGATACAGATAATCTATCCACCCCTATTGCAAAGATAGGACAATTAGTTGTTGATGTGAGTGAACAACTAAAATCACTTAAAGAGGAAGCTCATGCTTTAGCAAAATAAGATTACAAGAAGAGAAGGGGAAAATAATTGATTTTAGAAATTGACAAAGGTAAGGTTGCTTTAACAATGAACAAAGAACTTTTGAAAGCCAGAATAGAAATTGGAGGTAAAATTTTGGCCACTATATCTAAAGTATCATTATTATATTTCGACCTAAATAAAAAGAGAGAAGATACTGAGAAGGAACTAGAAAGGATAAGTGAAGCATACATGCGAGTATAGGACTCCAATTTGGCTTTTGGTAAATCAGTTGATGCCTTACAGCACATATTAGAAATTTATGATTTTGAACAGGTGAAGCCGATAAGATCCTTGAAGGAGATGAAGAATCAGTTAATTCTGGAAATTTTACAGAGAGCATACAGGGAGTCTGAAACAATTTTGGCTACCCTAGAGATGGTATAGTTGATGTTATGGAGGATTTTGTAGCTCATATCTTGACACATGTTGAGATCACCGAGACACTGTTAGAAACTTGGGACAATGATCTAAAATAGTTGAAGTTTTATTTCAGTGATGTTTTATTAAGAATTGCATTGTAAAGACCTTTAAAATTTTATCTATATATATATATATATGAAATTTTTAATGACAAATTTTGATGTAATGTATGTATTTTACTTCTCTATTTGGAATTGTTGTCAAATAGGGAGTACAATTAGTTTAAGTGAGTCAAAATTTTGTATGTACTATTAAGGGGGAGTAATGATTTCATTTTTTTAATGGCATGCAATTGCTAATGGGGATTGTATATCATGAAGTGAGTGTATGTCATGAAGTCAATTTTTGTTTTGCACACTTAGTTGACAAAATTTTCCTAAGCGTTTCCATCAATGCCAAAGGGGGAGATTGTTGGCATTTGATCATTTGGTCAACCGCTAATGTAATGTAATGTGTGTTTGCTTCATGCAACAGGTATATGTTTGTTTTTTCATAGAGATTAGATTTATGTATGATGACTATTTTGTATGTTTTAATTGTTGGCAACTATGTTTCTTTCAGTCATCTAAGTCCTACAGTTCAACCAGCTAAACTTAACCAATAAAGCAGAGACAGTTTTATCAAAACCGGTAATTAGGACTTCAACTGGTAAATGATAGATAGTGTTGCATTCTGACAACCGGTACATGAAAATCATGAAGATTGAGATGATGTGGTTTTGTAGTAGTATTGAAGACTATCAGATGAAGATATATTCATTACCGCATGAACTGAACTGATCAGGTGACTGAGATTTGTTTGACATAATAGATTAGTTGATGAAGACTCAACTGGTAGTGATGAAAATCACTTTGATTGGTAAAATGGCATAGAATTGGATTTGTTATGTCGGTGGCCGACATAACTAAAGCCTACAATTCAAGATTGGCTAGACACATTGAACCTAGGGAATTGTAACAAGGTTATATCCAACCTTATGATGATTTTAATTATGTAATGAGGTATGAAAGGATATATATATACATGATCTTGATAGTGTGATATGTGTAGAGATAATTTTGTATTTTTCATAATGCGAAGATCAAAGGAGTTGAGAGATGAAGTCTTTGTGATGTTGTAATGTTTTGAATTGGATCTTATCAGACATTGAAGTTGTTATATTGAGATCATTTGTACTTGTTGTCTTCCTAACAGTTGCAACAAGAAAATCCTCTTACAATCTCACTCTTAACAGGGTGTAGTTAGATCCTAACAGTTCTGATCATTAAATCCTCTAACCAGGTGACAGATTAACTTGTGTTTACAAATCTCAGTTACTTGGGTAGCTCCTAATAGGGCTGGTCCTCACAGGCCTTTTTGTAAATCTCTTAACCGGGCATAGACACTTCGAACAGGGTGTGCCCCTAATTGGGTGTTGTAGACCTTAACCAGTCAGATCTCTATACTGCAAATAATGGATCTTGTGAGTACTAACTCCCACCATGGTTTTTCCCATTTGGGTTTTCCACATATAAGCTCTTGTGTCATATGGTTTATGCTTTGTGTGGTGATTGCATACTTGGTGTTATTTCTTACATCTCTTTTGAGTTTTAAGTTGGTAAAATTAATATTTAGTTTTATATTGTTTTTACTAGATCACTGATTCTGCCCCCTCCCTCAGTGCCTTATAAGTTCATCACTAAGATCTAATCTAAGGAAGATTTTTGGAGAAGCCTTCTAGCGATCACAAGGAGCCTTCTATGTAGTGAAAGAGAAGCTTGTGTGGAGTCTTCAACAAAATTTAACAACATTCATCAAGTATTCATCAAGCATTCATCATATATTAGGAGCCTTGAAGACATTGAAAAATAACAAGAGATCAAGTGGCTTATATCTCTCCCTTGGGGATTGGTATGGTTTCATGTTATTTTCACGTCTTTGTATGAGATTCTTTACACTCATTTTCATATTTACATTCATGCTTTAGATCATTTCGCATATTTGATTTAGGGCATTCTCATTCTCATTTACATTTATGGTTTACTCTTCAAAGCATAGGGTGGCTCTAGTCTCTTATATTTCTCATTTTAGGGTCTTGCACGCACACAAGATTCCTTCACACACTATTTTACCATACAAATTGGCTATTTGTTGAGGTGGAAATCACCAAAATATGGGTTTGACTAAGGTAAAACCCCATATAGCCATCCCAAAACCCTATTTTACAGTTGCAGGTGTAGGTATAGGTACTCGGAAGACTTTCAACACCACTGAAAGGCACAAGGATTGTCCTAAACTCTCAAATCTACCTCAAAATCATCGAGGATAGGGGTGTGGTACCCTGTTCCTACCTAGGACAAGGGTGTGGCACCCTATTCCCCCCACTTTCAAGTGATTTTCATCAGGATGGAAGCTCAGAACCTTCAAATTTCAGTCTCTCAGTTGCAGCTCTCTATCAAACAGAATAGGACCAACTCTTGTCTAGGTCAATTTGGCTTATTTTTCAACACTCAGTACACATTAAAATTCCTCCCCCTTCTCTTCTTTTAATATCTCATTTTCAGTCCTACAAATTTTTGCAATTTCAGTTCATACATGCTTCACTGTTCATCTCCTAGTCTAGTTGATCAATCATTTCCTACTTTTCATATCTACTCTCAATATACAAAATGAGGAATATAAACCATAAGAGATAATCCTTTTCTCTCTCTTTATCACAAGAATTAGCCAAAGTGAGCTATCTCCCTAGGCTCTTTCATATTCCCAATGTGTTGGCAAAAGTGGAATTAGGTCCTAGTCACCCGGTCTTGCTTTTTCCCCTCCACATTTTGGTGAACCCTATGTGAATCCAATCTTATTTAATTCTTATTTATATTCTCAGATCTGAGTTTTTTTTCTATTTCAAATTCAAATTTACATTTAGAAGTTTCAATTCCTTGCAAATTTCAAAAATTTAGAGGTCAATTTTGTTAAAACCCTAATTTTTCAATTCAAAATTGAACTTGTGGATAGCTTAATTTGAATCATTAATTTCAGATCTGATTTAGGAACACACACCACTAATAATTTTAATTTTCTAAATCAACATTTAGAGTGCTTGCATTGGTTAAAATTGAACATTTCCTTCTATTTTTCATATGTTATCATTTGAAAGAGGAAAATCGGTGTCATAATACATTCATTTCATAAATATGATAAGGGGTTAGCTTACCTTTCTTCAATTTTTCCATCTCTTAAAGAACCTCTCCTATCTATGACAAAATTTTAGTGCCTAAAAGAGTTGTTACCAACCCCTTCAAAACTCTCCCATGCTCTAAGGATGAATATTTGAAGAGTGATCTTGACAATTCTTCTAAAATGTGCCCTTCCCATCTAACTATCTTAGAGGAAGAGGATGATATCATAAACAAATTTCTTAGTTTTACTCTACCTTCTTTACATTATTCCTCTCTAAGTGAAAAGGTATCGTTGGACATTGATTTATCTTCTCCTAAATTTGGTCTTACCAATGGGGGCATGTTAGTGAAACAAGAGGTTATGAACACTTCTTTTAGAGATCTCCTTCCTAAGCATGAATATTTGGAGAAATATTTTCATCTCCCTCCTAAATAATACTCCCCTCATGAGGATAATTTTGTGTAAGAATATGGTAGTGTCCCTACATTTCCTATTGATGGCATTTTCTCTTTTGACATCAACACAATTCCCACTAGAGATGATGCATTGATCAGAAATGCTTCTCCTTTCCCTGAATCTTGTCTTACCCATTAAGATACCTTAGAAAAATAAGATGAGATCATAATAAATTTCCTTAATTCTCTCTCCCCTAAACATCCTATTGAACACCTTTTGAGGCAAGAGAATTATTTAAACACATGTAGTGATGCACTCCCTTCTAAGGATGAAGAATTAATGAACAATGTTATCCCTTCACCCAAAATTGGCAATAACAATAAGGACATCTTTGTGCAAGATATTTCTAATATTTTTTTGATGACCTCATTATTTGGGATGAACAATTAGAAGAAGGTGTTTATTATTCTCTACCCCTTGAGAGAACTCTAGCTGAAGAGGATGAAATCATGATTGATAACTCTCTTAGTATCATCTCACCTTCCATGAATATCAATAATTTTTCATCTAAATGTAAGGCATCTCCTTCTCCCCAACTAGGTTATACTCATAAGGATACCTTAGCTCAAAAAGAGAATGTTAACGTCTCTTTCAAAGATCTCCCTCTCAAAGGTGAAACTTTAGAGAGTAATGTTGATCCTTCTCCTAGAGATTCTATTCCCCACGTAGATCCTTTGATGATAAAGGATTATATGACCTTTCCTACTAATACTCTTCCTTCTAAAACATTAATTCCTACTCCTAGTCTACCACCTAAAATTGATCTTATCCATGATAACATTTTAGTGCAAGAAGAGACTATCAACAATTCTTCCAATAATCTTGTCCATTTTTCTTCTAAAATTCATAAGGACACCTTTGATATTCTTAAACCATCTTCAATCAATTTGATACATGTGAATGAAATACCTAATAAACCCCTCTTCATAGTTCAAGGTGCTTTTCCTTCTCAAAGTTATCAACATAAGCCTATCTTAGTGGTTCAAGGTGGTTATGCTAATGATTCATTTTTTACTCCTAAGAAACCTGTTATTATTGTGCAAAGAGGTTATCCTACTCAGAGCCCTTATGAGTATGCTAACAAAATCACTAAAGAGATTCATCATGTGGTTTCTCATACCTATAACACAAGAAGCAATAGGAAACCTAATCCTCTTCCAATTACCCCAACTTCACTTCCTCCCTCTCAACCTACTCTTCCACAAGTATAGGTCGTACATCATAGACTCTTAGTAAGGAGAATGATCTCATTGAACAACTTAAAGCTACTCCTGCCAAGATTTCTATTTAGGATTTGGTTCAAACTTCACTTGCTTATCATGGGATGTTACAATATGCTTTGAAAAACTTAGATGTCCCACCTGCAGTGACACCTAATAACATGGCTTCTTTGATTGATCCTACAAACAAACCCAAAGCTCAAATTGTATTCACACAAGATGAGTTACCTTCTCATGAAATCCAACATCAATATGATCCTATTATGATTGTGGTTATTATCAACAATAGTGCTATAGATGAACCCTTATGGACAAATGGATATGGCCTTAATGTTTGCAATGTGGACTTATTGAATAAGATTAATGTGGATCGTTCTCTCATCAAACCTACGTCTCTTTCTATTTGAGGCTTTGATAATGTTGCTAAACAATATTTAGGAATCATAAATTTTTTTGTTAAGGTAATTCCTATTACTTTATCTACACCCATTCATGTCATGTTGGGTAATTTGACGTATAACCTTCTATTAGGGAGACAGTGAATTCATAGCATGAAAGTTGTCCCCTCAACTTTGCATAGGCAAGTCAAGTTCATTTATGACAATAATACATACACCTTGTTAGTTGATACCAATCTTCAAGCTCCATTAAAAGTTGGATCTTCCTGTTTGACTACTTCCCATTCTTCTCCCAATCCTCTTCTTCAAATACATCTATTTCCTTTAATAATTTGGTTCCTTCTGGTACTCTTGATTCTTCTACTCAATGGGAATCTCCTCCCAAAGATATATTTTATCCTAAAGGAGTTCGATCAAATGATGATTGGGGATCTCTAGACTTTAACCCTACTTTTATAGGAGAGTACAGACTATCTTGGAAATAATCTAAGACTAATAAGGAGAAATGTAAGGAGGAACCTAAAGAGCAACCCACTTTGTCTAAATAACTAACCAATTTGTGGTCGCTTCTAATTCAAATGATTCTTCAAATCCCTCCTCTAATTCATATAGCACTTAGACCTATGAGGCACAACCATCTCTCTCTGATTTGGCATCCCTTTATGGTCCTAGTTTTCATATTTTAGCTAAGAGTGGCTATAATGGCAATGGTTGTGACACAAATGAACAAGGAATTAAAGTTCCTTTAGAACATAATGCATATGAAGTTTCATTTGTAATTGGATATAATCCTTCTAAGCCCACCAAAACATCTAAAATACCATCTCTCAATGTGAATGCTATATTTAGTAGTGATGATGACCTCACCTCAATTAAATCATCTTCTACTTCTTTCAAAATTCATCCCCCTCATAAGGAAATCTTGGTGATTAACAAATCTCTTTATGAATCTCCTCAAGAGATTTATAATCCCACTTATGGTACATTATCTTCTACTCATTCTAAAATCCCTTCTTCTAGGAATAAGGCTCTAATGAATTATGCTTATCCCTCTCCTAATATTTCTTGTGTGCAAGAAAAGTATGACTCAGTGGCCTATTCCTCTCCTATAAACTTCTCTCTTTCTAAATACTTTTTAACATTCATCATCTTATACATGTTTTTAATCTCACTTATAGTAGAGCATTTAACATGTCATATTCAAATACCTCATTAAATCTATCATGTCTTTAAATAACATTAATGGCTATTATGTTGCTCATCATTATGTGACATTTGTAGCTCACTTACTAGGGGCTCATTTTCATTCATGATGGTACAATTTCATGTGCAATCATACTTTTGAAGAAACATAATAGCATATTTCTATCTCATCTCTTCTCCCTATATATAGGGGGCAAGAGTGATTTCAAACATCTCTCCTTGAGATTAAAATTTCCCCTTTGTGAAGTAGTGTCTTCTATAAGGATTTCTTATTGATTGTAGAGGTATATTCATATTTGAATTCCTTCTCTAATATTGGAACAAGCATCCCTAATGGGGATATTAAGTACATAGCCTTAATTTGGACCTCCTCCTTGGCGTTGGAATTCTTTGATCATTCATCAATTTCTTTTCTTCATTGAGAAGTATCTTTTATAATAAACCCTTCTATTTCATGAACATGCATGTCCTTGATGAGGATCTATTACATTCTTTTAGAAGAGTGTTTCTATAAATAATCTCTCTTTGATGTCATTCCAATCCTCCATTCCTTTCCAATTTCCTTTATGGAGTTTTATTTTTGGATTATATCTCTTGCATTTGTTTTTGTTTAAATCTTTCATCTTGTGTTAGAGAGATCTTAAATCCTCACACTCTTTCTTGTGTTGGAATTAAGGTTTAGTCCTCTTTCTTACCAAATGATTGTCCATTAGTTTTTTATCTTGTATCAAATCTTCTTATGATCATTTGACATCAATATTATTTCATAATTTGATGTGGTAAACATGATACCCTATTTCAACTCACTAAATTAGCAAGCCTAAACAAGGGGGGCATATAGCTACCCTCAAATTTCTATCACCTTCCTTAGTAAGAATTTAGGTGATTTTGTGATTTAATCTAACATGTGGTTTTGTTAAGGTGGAAATCATTAAACAAGGGTTTGACTAAGGCAAAACCCCATATAGCTACCCCAAAGCCCTATTTTCAGTTGTAGGTGCAGGTACAGGTACTTGGAAGACTTTCAAGACCACTGAAAGGCACCAGGACTGTCCTAAACCCTCAAATCTACCCCAAAATCATCAGGAATAGGGTTGTGGCACTCTGGCCCTTCCCAAGACAGGGGTGCAACACCCTAGTCCCCCCACTTTCAAGTGATTTTCAGCAAGGTGGAAGCTCAGAACCTTCAAATTGTAGTCTCTCAGTTGCAACTCTCTATCAGACAGAATAGGACCATAGCGTGGCACCCCTGTCTAGGTCAATTTGGCTTATTTTTCAACACTAGGTACACATTCAAATTCCTCCCCCTTCTTTTCTTTTAGTATCTTGATTTCAGTCCTGCAAGTTTCTGCAATTTCAGTTCATACATGCTTCACTGTTCATCTCCTAGTCTAGTTGATCAATCATACCCTACTTTTCACATCTTCTCTTCATATACAACAAGAGGAATAGAAACCCTAAGAGATAATCCTTGGCTCTCTCTCTCATAAGAATTAGCCAAAGTGAGCTATCTCCCTAGACTCTTTCGTATTCCCAATGTATTGGCAAAATTGGGATTAGGTCCTCATCACTCGATCTCACTTTTTCCCCTCCATAATAGGTACTCATGGATACTTGGATACATAGGTGATGTTGATATTCTTTTGTGGTTAGATATGTGTGTTGGAATGGTTGATAGTTTTAGTAGGAAAATCAAGGAGCATTCACCTAGTTTATGGACTTTACAAGAGATTGTTCTTAGTGTGATTCATGGTGACAATGATAGCTTGATGAGCATTCTCATTCCCCACTCTTGGTATACTCAATGGTTTACTACTTGAGAGGTATTTCCCATTATTTCCTTTCAGGTGCATTATGTTTATGCTTATATTTCATAGATATGGATCTTTATCTATGGAGATAATTAGTTTTCTGGAGGGTCCATTTAAGAGATGTATGGTATTAGTTATCTCCTGGTACATTTGAGTTATTATTATGATGATGGCAGTCATTGATATTATTTTGGGAGATGGTTTATTGGGTGTATTCTCTAGGCTTGAGAATGGATATTTAGTTTGATCTTCTTGGTTATGAGAGGCTTACAAACATGTTGATTATATATATATATATATATATATATTGGTCCAAGGGACTGAATGATGTTTGGGTGTTGTTATGATTTTCATGTGGGGTTTTATTGAGGATATCATACTTGACACAGTTGGCATTTAGAGGTGTGTGTAGGAGGACATACTACAGGATTTGATTTGCAGTGTTTCTCTCTTTGTTTCGATTATCTTCCTAGATGTTCATATTCAAATCACATTGGCTAGAGGTTGTTTGGAGATATGTGTTCACTAGTTTTGTGTTCATGTGTTCTCATGTAGGAGATGGCATAGAGGTTCCTTTATCTCTTTCTTTTGTTGGTGTGGAGAACATGGGAGAATGTTGGAGGCATGGTGTGATAGTGGTACTTGCAAGTTATCAATTTACATGAGGTTCATATTGATGTGGATGTCCTTGATACTACATGGTTACACTTCTATGATATGTTGTTAGTAGATTCATTTTTGATATTGACATTACCTATGCAGTGGGAGTTCCTTGGTGTACATATATGGCAAGTATTGCACTTGATGCTTATGGGTGCATGTTACATGTTGCATATGTTGATGAGATATTAGTCACTTGGTTTGTATGCCTTGGAGGCATGTATAATTGATGTGTTAGCACTTCTTGTGGCTGTTATTTCAGCTATGTAAATAGCTACTTTTGCATTGGATACCTTTGGATTAGTGTTTGTGTTCGGATATCAGTTGGTGTAGGACTTATCTTTTGTTGCGATAGATTATGTGACTTTCTCTTTGGATGGCCTTTTCATGTCCAGTGGTAATGGCATGATGGAGGGTGGGAGAATTAATGTATGAGATGGTGGTCACTTTGTTCTTGTTGCAGGTATCTTAATGGAGCACATGGAGCACTTGGATTCCATGATGGTATATGTGCATGGAGAGATCAATCTATTATTTGTGTGATGGATTACTTCTTGACCCTTATGTAATGTATAAAATAAGTGGGAGAATGTTGGGAAAATGGTGTTGTACACCTTACATAATAATATTTTATTGTTGTATTATTTTATTATTGTGTGAGGTGGACTTTGATTATATTGTAATATCATATTGTATTGTTGCACCTCAGAGCACCTAGATGGATGTGCAATATGTAGAGATTCCCTTAGAATATTCTTGTAACCACTTGATGATTTGAATTGACACATTGGTATTATTATATTATATTTTTAATATTGGGGAATGTAATTGTGATGAAGTACCCAATATTAAATGTGGGTCAAGGGTAGGTAGGAAAAATATTCTATTTTATTGTCACATGGTTTTGGGCACATGGTTTGATGTAATACCACTTGGTGGTTTTGTGGGATCTTGTGTTTATAAAAGCAACCACAAGGGTATTTGTTTGGGTTGGTGAGCTAGCTAGGTTAGCATTTTTGAAGGAAGGAAGCATGGCATGGGATGTGTGGATTCAATCTTGGTCACATGGAGTGCTTGGTTATGGTTGGGTTTTCGAAGGCTTTTCATAGTTGTATTGTAATGGACGCATAGTTGATAATACATGGTGGATGATGCTTTTGGAGGGTGGGTTTTTCCCTCATGAGGGTTTTCCCAGGGTATATCTTGTATCACATTTTCATGGATATGTTGTCTATTCTTTGCATGTGGATTCTATGAGTGTATTTTGTTAAAATATAAATTAGGTTATGTGGAAATAGGCATAAAGATGGCTGCAAGTTTCCTTACACTAACAACATATGACAAACATCCATAGGCATAATATCATATAATGCCTCATCATGATAGTTTCCAATCATGAACTTTAGCAGACATTGTTCATTGACCAAAGCCTTATGGTCCTTATATAACCAAGCAATTCAATATGGAGTCAGGTGCCTTCTTCTTTCATACTTCAATTTTACTAATCATTTCCTCTAAAAAAAATTTATCAATACTACCACCATCTATAATAACATTGCAAAATTTACCATTACACTTACATCTTGTGTGAAACAAATTCTTCCTTTGGGCTGGTTCTTTCTCATTATTCAACAAGGCTCTTCTAGTAACAAGAACCTCTCCTCTCTCTACATCTTTAGAATGAGAAGACTTAGCATCTTTATCTACATTTTCAACTTGTGCATTACCCTCAGGTCTTCTATTTGTCCTCCCTTGATGTTGGGGACACTCATAGGCTCTATGTCCTTCTTTGCACTAAAATTCATCTTCCATAGAAGCCTCCTCTTCCTGATCCTCATCTTATTTCTCTTCCTCTTTGATCTCCATTATTTTGATCGTGAGGACAATAAGAATCATTTCCCTTTTGATTCTGACTGCTACTAGATTCTTCATTCTTCTTTCAATCTTCATTTGGCCTCCATAAGACCATCCACCAATCCTTCCACCATGACCTCTTCCATTTTTATTGCTCCCAATTCTTTTGTTTAGCTTCTATTCTACCTTCCAAGTAGGTTGATATGCATCTTCAATGGTGGACATTCTTACCAAATTCAACTTTGCTTGAATACTCGACTTCAACCCATTTATGTAACAGACAATTCTCTCCTTTTTGGCCTCAAAAAGGTATGTTCTAATCAAAACTTGATAGAACTCTTCTATATATTCTTTACATATTTTCCCACTTGCTTCAACCCTTGCATCTTTTTCAACAAAACAAGTTGATAGTTAATAATAATTTGAATGGTATCTTCAATTTGTCCACCATCTAATACCATCTTGTTAGTTTCTCTCTTCCTCTTCTATTTTTCTCTATTTGATATTCTTCCCAGCAAATACTTGCATGACTCTTTATCTTGGTCTTTGCAAATTTTACCCTTTAAGGATCACTCGCTTCTTCATAATCAAAATATTCTTCCATATCATTAGTCCAATTGATTAACTCTTATGGATTAAGATTTGTGAGATTTTGTCAAGATCAAGGGCACAATGAAAATTATTAAAATAGAGACAAAAGAATGACAAGAACAAACTGTATTCTCATCAATATGAAAATGATCAACTGGATTCACCAATACAATTATAGGCCTTCTTATATAGGCAAGGCCATATGGATGTATGAGCACACAATCATGACATGTGGCTCAATGAGAAACAAGGGTAGGTAAGAAATACTAGGGGTAGGTAGGAGAAATAATATAATATTCCACAAGAGGTGGATGACCCACCAAATGTGGAGTGTAACAACAAAACAACACCATAAAAGGTGGAATTTCTCCTACAAGCTCTATCCCTAACTGTCTCAAATCCAAACTACGAAGAAATGCATTATCCTAAGTTAACTTAAGTAAAGTGTAATAATATCCATAATGAATATTTATTTGCACCAACACCCCCCCTTAAGTGCAACTTAGGGGAATGAAGACTCAAGTCAACAATGCAAGATGGGTCCCGGCTACTAGGCCATGATAGGTACCCATGTACAATATGCAAATGCAAGAAAAACCATGCAATGCAATCTCTCACAAATGAAGAAAAAGAGAAAACCCAGTGGGAAAAAACTCCCCCCCAAAAGAGAGATGAAAGTACAAAAGACTCTCAAAGAAGAAGGACAAAACCTCAAAGAAGAAAAAGTCCCCCCCATAAGAGAGGAAAGAGAAGTTAGCTGACCCCCCCTAATGACACATCCCGCACCCCCAAGTGAGCTCGCAACTGCTAGAACTTACTCTCGGTGAAAGGTTTGGTGAATATGTCTGCAACCTACTTCGCTGTAGGACAATATTGCAAATCAATGACCTACTCCTGAATCAACTCTCGGATATAGTGCATATGGATCTCGATGTGTTTGGTCCACTGATGCTGGATTGGGTTCTTCGAGATAGCAATAGCACTTTGATTGTCGCAATGTAGAACTATCAGTCATGGAGTGGTGAACCCAAACTCTATGAGAATCTACTAAAGCCAAATGGTCTCAATCGCTGCATTAATAGCACCTCGATACTTAGCCTTAGTTGAAGAAAGAGCAATAGCATGCTGCTTCTTTCTCTGCCAACAAATGGGGCCTAAACCAAGGTGAAAACTATAACTGGAAGTAGACTTACGATCATCAAGATCACCAGCCCAATCGGAGTCTATGTAACCAACCAGGCGAAGTCCTGTGCCTGCTGCATAGTGAATCCCATAGTGATGTGTACCCTAGATGTAATGAAGGATGCATTTGGCAACTTTCCAATGAAGCTCATGTGGTTCCTGCATGAAGCGGGAAACCATGCCAACTACAAATGAAATATTAGGGCATGTATGGGTCAAGTAGATGAGACTACCCACAAGCTGACGATACAAAGTGGCATAAACTAGTGGAGAAGAACAATGAGCCTCAAGCTTGACTCCTGAAAGAAAGGGAGTTGGGGCAGGATTACAATCAACCATATGAAAGCGTACAAGTAGATCAAGAGCATACTTGGGCTACGATAGTGTAATCCTAAAAGGTGACTATGAAATCTCTATCTCAAGAAAGTAGTGCAAAGGACCTAAGACAGTCATAGCAAATCTGTCATGCAAAGCAGATTTGACCCTGCTAATGATGGATGCAGTACTCCCTGTAATGATCAAGTCATCAACATAGAGCACAAGTATCAAGTGAGAGTCATCCTGTCATAAAATGTAGACATTTGGATCAGAATGACACCTGGTGAACCCTGTGGAGAGAAGAAAGGAATCCATCTTGGCATACCAAGCCTTGGGGGCCTACTTAAGGCCATAGAGAGATTTCCTTAGTCTGCAAACCAAAGAAGTATCCTGGATGAAACCCTGTGGCTGCTCCATATAAATCTCTTCATCAAGATCACCATGAAGAAAAGCACTCTTCACATTTATTTGATGTACAACCCAACCATGAGCTGCAACAATAGCAAGTGTCAAGCGAATGGAGTTCATCTTGGCTACGGGCGTAAAGGTCTCAGTATAGTCAACACTTGCAACCTGAGAGAAACCTTTCGCAACAAACCGAGCCTTATACTTATCCACACTACCATCTGTAGCATACTTGGTCTGATAGATCCACTTACATCAAACCATCTTTCTCCCCTTAGGGAGATGGACTAAATCCCATGTGTTGTTCCTCATCAAGGAACTATACTCTTCCTCCATAGCTTGGTCCCACTTAGGAACCCCTGATGCTTCCCTAAATGTTTGTGGATCGGAATCAGTAGCAATGAATGCATGTGGAAGATCTTGATGTTGTGATCGAGTTCTCCGTGTATCTGAAGGATCCCCAATAAGAGAACCTGTAGACTCAAGTGTCTGTTGAGCCCAACAAGGTCTGGGTGGAGGTGGAGAATGAGGCTTCTCAACTACAAGTGGACCCTGCGGAGGTGTAACCCTACAAGTCAGAGTTGAAGGAGTCTCATCATCTAAATCACTAGCATCACTATCCACAATGGAGGAAGGTGGAGGAGGTAGAGAGGCTAAGCTAGGAGAGCTTTCCTCAAAGTGAACACTCCTCTCAATGAACACCTCATGTGTCTCAGGATCCATCGATCTATATGCCTTAACACCCTCAGGATATCCAACAAATATGCAAGGCCGACTCTGAGGTTCCAATGCCTTGCGTTTCTATGGAGGTATGTGAGCCCATGCTGGACACCAAAAGACTCTGAAATGTCTCACAATCAGTTTCCTACCAGCCCAAGCCTCAAAAGGAGTAATACCTTGCAAAGCTTTGTGAGGAACCTGATTCTAGATGTGTGTGGCACAACTGATAGCCTCTAGCCAAAAGGCAGGATCAAGAGAACGTGCATGTATCATACAACTAGCCATTTCTTTGAGAGTTATATTCTTGCATTCTGCAACTCCATTCTTTTGTGGAGTGTATGCGATAGAATGCTGAAGATCAATCCCCTCAAATGTACAAAAATCCTCAAGTCTTTTGTTCACATATTCCCTTCCATTATCTATGCGAAGAATCTTCACCACTTTCCCGGATTGCTTCTCCACACGAGTTTTGAAGTCTTGAAATTTGTCAAATACTTTACTCTTATGAATAAGAAAGTAGACCCAAGTGAAGCGAGAGTAGTCATCAATGAAGGTGAGGACATAACGGATCTTACTAAATGAAGGTGCTGAAAATGGATTTGCTACATCATTGTGAACAAGTTGAAGAACTTCCAAAGCTCTCCAAGCTTTCCCTTTATCAAACTTTTCCTTGGGATGCTTGCCCATGGAACAACCTGAACATACACCCTCTGAAAAACTAATTCGAGGTAGACCTATGACCATGTCTTTAGTGCTGAGCTGCTGAAGATAGCGGTAGTTAAGGTGACCAAACCGCTCATGCCATAGCTTACTTTCTAAATTTGAATGAGTAAGCAAGGCCCTAGAAGGTGAACTTGGCATAAAGTGGGAGAATGAATAAAGCCTTGAGTTGTCATTGACTTGTCCCACTACTACCAAGGCTTCATCATCAAGTTCCTTTACCACAATTGAATCTGGTGTAAACTCAACCTTTTTCCCATTCCCATAGTGAGTGATTTGGTAGATAGAGAGAAGGTTGGTAGACAAGTTAGGAACATAGAGAACATTCTCAAATGTTCCATCATCCATGTCAACTAAACCTTTCCCTTCAAACTCTACTTGTGTATCATCACCTATGTAAATGTGAGGTACCTTACATGGCTCCAATGAAGAAAACTGCTCCTTTGTAGAACCCATGTGATATGAGGCACCTGAGTTAAGTATCCATTGTTGTGAAGAACTTGTTGTAGCCATAAATGCTTGCCCTTTTCCCTTAGACTATGAGGAAGAGGAAGGAGATGAATCCTTCTTTGTGTAGGTGGATGGCAAGTTGATGTTGTTTTTCTTAAGAAGATTAGTTAACTCATCAGCTTGCTTTGTGTGGCATCGATGCTCATCATGACCATACTTCTTACAATATGCACAAGTTGGCTTATCCTTCTTGGGTGGTGTCCCCTTCTTGGAAGAGGATGAAAAATTGCCTTGTGATGGAGAGGATGATTGTCCTTTTTCCTGTTGTGGCTGTGACTTAGATTGCTTCTTCTTCTTCTTGGAATCTTTTCCTTGACTTCCTTGATTCCCTTGATTAGCCACCAAAGCCTTGGACTTTGAAGACTTGAGAAACCCCATGTTCAACAACTTAGATTGTTCCAATATCAACATTTCTGTGAAAGCATCAAATGAAGGCATAACATAGGAACTCCCCACTATCAAACGATGAGTTTGGAAGCTAGACACAAATGATGCTTATTCTGGTGCAAGCTTGTCCAACAAGTTGAATATCAACTAAGCATCATTTTTGTCAATTCCACAATCCTTAAGATTTTCTCTTAGCTCATTTGCTTTGGTGACATAATCTTGGATTATATCAAAACTCTTGGGATCCAAGTTGGTGAGCTCATTGTCAATCTTATAACCTCTGATTTCATCAACTTGACCATACAATTTCTGAAACACATCCCAAGCATCTTTGATTGTAGTACACTTTTCAATATGAAAGATGAGGTCATCTGATACATACTTGCGCAAAGTTCCAAGAGCCATGCAATTCTTAGTGAATCATTCTAACTGAGCATTAGGATCAGCCTTAGGATTAGGTGGTGTTGCTATTGTTCAATCTATGTATTGTGTGAGACCTTTTTCCATTAATTTGCTCCATACTTTAATTTTCCATGATGCATAATTATGTGGAGTTAAAAGTGGAAATTTATGAGGACTCATTGCAACAAAAATGAAAGATTACAAGGAAAGAGAGGCACAATCACACAAGACACCCCCCCAAATTCACTCAATCAAAGAACCCCCCCAAAAGTGATGATTTGGCACTTTTATAGTTAGTGCATGTACAATGGGCCACTTGCAAAAAATGGCAAAGTGGACTTTTGATTTCAATTTTACAACTACCTCAATAAGGCCAAAAGAGACTCAAACTAATAATGCAAGAGATCTAAACTAAGAACCAAGCAATTTACAAGTACCAAATAGACCAAATAAGACTAATATCTGAAAGTACAATTTCTACTTAAAATCTCTAAAATCTGATCATAGATTATGAAAGTAGATGAAAAAAAATGCACTTTCAAAAAAAAAGGTACCTGAAAAGGAGGTCATATGAGCTCAAAAGAGGCCTTTGAAGTTCCAGAATTGAGGATTGGATAGGTACAGTTGAGAGAATCTGAAAATTCTGAAAACCTTGTGTACCAAAACTAGAAAATAACCACACCACTGTGAAGAGCACGAAAAAATATCCCAAATAAAAAAAAATTGCACCCAAAAAGGAGCAAAATTGAGCAAGTTATGGGCCTCCAAAGTTGACCCAAAAATCCAAACTGCTCAACGGAGAGGGGTCTAAAAATTTCCAAAGAAAATTCTGACTAGGCGCTGATTGGGTGCTGCTGACTAGGCATTGACTGTGTGCTTCTAACTGGGCTAGAGGTACGGATCCCAAAAATAATTTTCAAATTTCAAGAGGTACGGATCCCAAAAATAATTTTCAATTTTTTTTTTTTTTTTTTGAAAAAAACAATTTTTCAACTAGAAAATTATTTTTCAGAAAAAAAAACAAATTTTATTTTTTTTTTGAAAAAAATCCAAAAATTCCATACCGTACCACCCGATTTGGGCAGAAAACTTCCTTCACACCCAAAAATTGATTTTCACCAAAATAGGTCAAATTTATAGTCGATTTTAATGGAAACAGCCTCCTGGACGCAATGGTGAGGTCAAAAATGCTCCAAGCATAGTTCCTCAGATTCGAAAATAGAAGCCTTCCACGATGTCTCCAAAAACCAATCAATGAAGCCCCAATGGCTCTGATACCATGTGAGATTTTCCCAAGATCAAGGGCACAATGAAAAGTATTAAAATAGAGACAAAAGAATGACAAGAACAAACTGTATTCTCATCAATATGAAAATGATCAACTGGATTCACCAATACAATGAATATAGTCCTTCTTTTATAGGCAAGGCCATATGGATGTACGTGCACACAATCATAACATGTGGCTCAATGAGAAACAAGGGTAGGTAAGAAATACTAAGGGTAGGTAGGAGAAATAATATAATATTCCACAAGAGGTGGATGACCCACCGAATGTGGAGTGTAACAACAAAACAACACCACAAAAGGTGGAATTTCTCCTACAAGCTCAATCCCTATGTGCACACTTCCCTAAGTGTCTCAAATCCAAACTACGAAGAAATGCATTATCCTAAGTTAACTTAAGTAAAGTGTAATAATATCCATAATGAATATTTATTTACACCAACAAGATTTATAGAAAATGAGAAAATTTCCATTTTTGGCCTTTTTCTAATCTTTGAAATGGCCATAAAAAAGGTAGCCTCATCAGGATCTTTGGCTACTTCTTCTTCCTCTTCAAAATAATCTTCTTATGCATATTCATCCTCAGTTTCATATATTGTCCTCATATCAACTCCTCTATGTATATTCTCTTGCAGTGCTTGAACTTGTCTCTAGAGGGCTCTAAAACCCTCTTCTGTGACACCAACATTTCTTCCATCTTGGTTTGTTTGTGGAGGTGTTTTTGTCACTTTTCTCACAGCTACACAACTACTATCTTAATGCAAATTGGCTCGCCTTTGGTGATCTATTTACAAACTCGAGAACTTCTTCTCTAATACCACTTGATAAAGGGTACTCCCTCTACAACCCAAACACACACCAACAACAACAACATACAAGTGTGTAAGTCCCCTTTTTCATGAGCATCAGTTTTTCAAAGGATTAGCCTATTTCCTGACCCTCATAGGCTAATGGAGTTGTTCAGAGGGTCCAGTTTGGGAATCACAAAGCTTTTCAGGTGGCAATTGTTAGCCTTTACTTCTCCAAATCATTCTTATGTTATGAGGTTAGGTTATTCAGAGATTTTTGGCTATGTTTTCATGTAATTACTATTTATAGTAAGTCAGTGTTACATTAGAGACCCACCTTACTATTTTTAGTAAGGCAGTTAGTTATGATGTGGAAATGATGGTTGACTTCAAGGTTTAGATGGGAAAGAGAATTAATAAGTATTCAATGAGATATTAAAGTTTATAATGGTATTAATGGTATTAATAATTGATGGTTATATTATAAAGTTATGTTTTATCTTTATAAAGTGATTTTTAAGTGTGGGCCATTATATTTAACTAAAATTTATGCCTTTATCACATTATAAACTATGGTTGTCAACAAGAGAAATTATAAAAGGTTATTTATATAGTCATTTAATGAAAGGGGTCAAATTACTTAGTCATGTGCTATATAAATGTCACTTCTTAAAAGGAGGGCTATTATTATTAATTCCCTAAGTCAATATGAGCACATGAAAAGCAAATATTTAATGAATTTAAAAGAAATACAAGTCAACCATCTCACGTGAGGAGCATTTAATGAGTTAAATAACACAAAAACAATGGTTTTTGGCTTGACGAATATAAAAGGAAGAAAAAGCCAAGTCAACCTCATATATTTTGAGCATTTGACATTGTGTGAGAATCTTCCTTGGGGTTTGAGCAATTGGTCCAGAGGTTGTAGGTTTGGAGAAACAAAGACTTCTTCAAAGTCTAAGCATTTGAAGTGGTGAGAGATCCACTGAATTTTCTATTGGGGGTGGCTCAATTCAAAGCTACACATTGTGCTTAAAATGGTGAGCAAAATCCAAATTTGTATGCAAACAAGGGGAATTGCAAGAATTAGCCCATGATAGACCTGAAACATTGGATATTACTGACAACGATGGTCGTCTACAGCTAGCTACAACCATTTCCTAGCCACACATGATAATTAGCATGGTGTGAGGGTGCAAAGGTATAAACACCTAGCTCTTAGGGGTCTTAATTGCTTGATCTTCAATGTCTTGCATCCTAGAGGAGACGACATACAATATAAAGGTGGAATTTAGTAATTTCAAAGGTTGGTGGCCACCTATAGGCTTTTAGTCTATTGTTATTGTGTGTGTGAAAAGTGGATTTGTATCTCTGTATCTATATCTGAATACACAACACTTCAATTAAGTCATTAGATGCATGGTTAGTAAATCAATAATCAATAATGAACAATAAACCATTACAAAGTGACCTATTGCCTTCTAGTAGATGTGAGTTTAGTTTTTCTCTCAAATTTCCATATGCAACACCAATGACTAGACGACACCTAAACGAATGATTTTTATCTATATGAGTATGAATTTGAGCTAAATGGATGCAAGATTAAGCTAGAATTGCATGATTAATCTAACATAATTTAAGAAATATGAATGAACATTAAATATGCAATAACTAATATGTAATATCTCAATGCACAAATCTCAATAAGCCTAGAGTAAAATCAACATTATAACAATAATCTTCAGGTTCTTTTTTTTTATGAAAGATGATGGCCTAAATTTATAGAAAATTCAAAGAGAGACTAACGATCAAGATTGATCAACGATGAGCAGCAAATATTCTCCAAGAGGAAGCACAATCCAGGTGAATTGATGTGATTGGTTGCTTTTCTCAGTTTTAAAGAAAACTGAACTAATTTTAAGATAAAATAAAAAAAACTGATTTATTTAATATATTCAATTTTGATTTTTAATTCATTTAATTGCTTTTTTGAGATTTTTCAGTTTAATTCCATTTTGATTTCTTTTCTCAATTTTAATTCTTTTCCAAATTAATTCCTTTTTCAAATTAATTATTTTTGATGATTTAATGGCAAATTGATTTATTAATTAAACATGCTAGGATATTTAATTTAAAAATAGAATAATTGATTAAAATGATTTACTTGGAATGATTAATTAATTAAATGATTATTTAATTAATATAGAGTGATTTATTTGCCATGTGACATTGATGATTGAGAATTACTTAATTAGGTGCTCATTATTGATTTCATTTTCCTTTGGTTAGAACCTTGGTGACGTAGTCAAGATTAGGGGCCTATGGTTTAGGTGACCATTTTTAGGGTATTACATTTTCTCCTCTTTGAATTGATGTGCGAGAAGCACATTGATTCAAAGAAAATTTAATGTCAAATAGATTATCATTTTTGAACTTGATGGATCACAAACCGATGAAGAGTGATATGTCCAGCTTGATTTGAAGTGATGAAGTTGAATAGGTTGATTAAAGTGAAATTGATCCTGAACTTGATTGAACTAGGACCGACAAAGAGCGAGATACCAATCTTGAACTTGATTGATCACGAAACGAGTATCGAGCTAGAACTTGATTGAACTAGACTGAGCAAAGAGACAAAACCAATTCTAAACTTGATTGAACAAGAACCGATTAGAGAAAATGTCCAGCTTGATTTGATGCGATGAAACTGAACACCTCTTTGGATTGAGCATGTGATCACTGCTAAAAAATACTCTTTAAACCCTTGATTAAGTTTAAACGAATAACCATTTTGATGAGATGCAATGAAACTGATTACTGTTAAGAGACCGATTTAGATAAAGACAATATCAGCTTGATTTGGTGCAATGAAACTGATATGCCCCTAGAGATTGATTTGATTTTGAAGAACAATAGGGTTTTTGCTTGATTAATCTTTGATTAAAAAAAAAAAATGCTCGGCTTTAGATGAAGATTGGAAAAAATTCTCGACTTTTCGATGATGTAATCATTGATAATGATGATGCAATGATGATGCCCCCTCGGGAGTGAAATTGAAAGATGGTGAGGTTACAATGATTTTAGGAAATTTTGTTTAAAAATTTATTTTATTGATGATAATTTGAGCACAGAGATTGATGTATTGAAGATTTAAGTTGAAATCAGAATTGATTTGAGTGAAAAATGATTTGAAAATTGACTTGAGGATGAAAGTGCTAAGGGGTCAACATTGTGAAATTTTGACTAGAAAATTGACGTCAGATTTTGATTTCGATTCCAAAAATGGACTCGGGACAGTCAATTTAGCTTAGAGTACAAATTTTATGTCTATCAGAGCAAGTTTGAAAATTACGGTTTTGGCTATATAAGGGGTTCAATGTGTCTTTGTCAATTCATTTTTACCTCTCAAAGTTCAAAATTTGAAAAACCTCTTGCGAAGAAAAATGGCAATTCCTATTCAAGAGCATCGATTCGAGCGTTGGAAATGACATAATCGACCTCGAAACTATCCCTCAGTAGTAAGTGATTGATTTCAAGCCTTTTTCATTTCTTATCATTTGAATTTTAGTTGAATTTCTTATTTTTTATTTCATGTTAAGTTGGAATATGTCATTTTATCATTGGGTTCACTTCTCGCACTAGTATTTGGCAATTTGTGTTTTGTCGTGTGGTCATGTATGGTTTATCGTATGGTGTCTACCCTTATATCGTACGAGGATGTTCTTCATAGACCATTTAATTATTCTTCATGTTACTAATTTTCATATCTGAGTGTTTACTTGTGCGGCTCGTAATGTTTTGTCGTACGAATTGCTTCTTGATTGTACTGACTTGTATGGAAAACAGTGTTTATTTTCAAGGACCAAAACATCAAATTTTGATTGTCAATGTTGTACATATGGATTCTTTAGGATGTTTAACACATTCTTAGTGCAAATTTGATCATGTATTGATGATTTTTTTGTTTAATTTTGTAGGTTCAATTGCCAGATATACAATTTCGGTGCACATATCCATCGACTATGAGATTAGTGTGTGACTTATTAGATGCACAGAGAGGTCACATTGGGTTGTACAGATTCGGATACTTGTTGCAGATGATCAATATCCGTGTGAATCATGACTTATTGACTGCATTGGTTGAGCATTTCCATTCTGAGCATAACACATTTCATTTGCCGACTGGAGAGATGACGATCACTCCTGAGGATATTTATAGGATTTTGAGGATTCCTTTTGTTGGAGATAAGGTAGATTATGATTTGACTCCACGACGGGGCATTGAGGCTCTCAGATGCATTTTACATGATGAAACTATCATTGATCATTCTCTCAGTTGGGATGATTTGTTGAGTAGGTATGTGCACAATACCCTCTTGCTTGCATTTTGGTTGGCATGATTGGTTGTTTCGTGATGCTTGACAGAGGACAGCAGAGATTCTTATGTGGATGGGGAAGAATGCTAGAGAGATTGATTACTCATCCAATTAGATTAGGTTGGGGTTCATGCTTACTTGCACATATGTACCATGAGAAGCATGAGATCACTTATAAAGGGGCGAAGAGTATGACGATAGGTGTTCTAGTTTTGCAGATATGGGCATGGGAGAATATCCTAGTTTGCAAACCTATTGTGGATGATTCAAGGGAGGCGCATTAGCCTATTGTATGTTGATATTCAAGTTACATCACACAGCCAAACCTGGGCAAGACTGATTTTTTGAGGAGGCAATTAGATGACTTGATAGTTGTAGTATGGAGACGATATAGTGGTCTAGAGCAGTGGGATGAATAAAGGATACAATGGAGAGATATGTTTATGACTAGACCTCTCATTGGAAGATTGCCTACTATCATTGAGCATTTT
The DNA here is from genome assembly GCF_030272615.1 of Cryptomeria japonica. NCBI lineage: Eukaryota > Viridiplantae > Streptophyta > Pinopsida > Cupressales > Cupressaceae > Cryptomeria > Cryptomeria japonica. The sequence goes on from NC_081412.1 coordinate 643,168,769, forward strand.
TTAGTGTCTAGGGTTTTGAGGCAATATGGGAGGCCACAAAGTATATCCCAAGAGTTTACAATGTATGCTAGATTTGGGGATGAGGAGAGACGAGGATGGGCACCTAGACTCTCATATGTCTCTACCATGCAGGATTTAGCAGGTTTATAGGTGCAAAGATGGGAGTACTTGGAGGATAGGGTAAATGCGAGGGTATTGCCCTAGTATAGAGATTGGTTTCAGAGAAACCCCTTTCCTCTATTTATAGATCCTGGAGAGCATGTGCCTCATATAGATGAGGTTGAGGAGGTTCATGCACGAGCTCAGGGAGAGACGACACCTAGGAGGGTAGGAGGAGATCTGGGTGCGATTAGTAACAAAGCACCTATGGGAGGTTGAAAGTGACAGAGGGGAGAGGATGGATCTTTAAGAGAAGTTGGTGCAGATGCAAGTGGCGACAGGAGAGGAGATGTTGTAGTAGATGTAGAGATAGGTGAGGTAGCATGACCTGGTGGAGATGACACTGCTGGGAAGGTATGGTGGAGGAGCGAGGAGTAGGGAGGTAGAGATGAGGAGGCTGGAGAAAGAGGATAGACACCTGGAGATATCATTTGTACCTTGAGAGGGAAGGTGCGTAAGACACAAGTGGCAGTGGCACAAGCACAGATCATAGAGCATGAGTGATAGCTGCAGAGCCTGAGGACAGAGCAAGACCAGGAGATGCAAAGAGCAAGAGTAGAGCAAGACCAAGAGTTTCAGAGATTGAGAGCGGAGCTAGCTGCTTCTCATCGTGAGGTCCTTCATCAGATCAGACTAGTCGCGCAACATATTATGTGGCAGCATATAGTACTGCAGTGTCAGTAGACAGACAGGTGATGCCTTATTTGCAGTATATGGCACAGTTAGAGGGAGCGCATGCACCTAGAAAGGTTGATCCTCAACAGGCACCTCCTCCACCACCAGATGATGAGGGAGAGGGTCATAGTTAGATTTTGATGTTTTGTGTTATTTTTGTACACCCCATTTTTTGTATTCGATGGATTTCTTTCTCTAATAGACATTGTATATGACAGTTGATGTCATTTGTACCCTTTGACATTGATGAGATATATATGAGTCTGTGATTTGATCTTATTGTTCTTGTGTTGAGTTACATGAGATGTTTTGTGAGATGTCTTTCTATATGCTTTTGTTCTATATGAATGCATTTCTTTTCAGTATGTATGTATATAATGTAGATGAATATGAATGTTTTTATTTCTTTTTCATATGCAATAAATGATAACAATGATGAGCTAAGGATGTAAAATTATTTTATTTTTTTGTTTTTCATGCAATAGTATGAATGCAAATGAATTTTGCAAACTAGGACTGAGTCACTGAATTGTAATTTGTTTTTATCATCAGTGAGTGTTGTACAATGTTGGAAATAAACATAAGCATCAAGGCATGAAGAGCCAGGATGACTTGAATGTCACATCATTTTTAATATAGCAAGCCAGCATAAGCACCAAGGTATAAAGAGCCAGGATGGCCTGAATGTTACCTGTGTGCAAACACACCAGATAAAGCAGAGTTCCTTCCTTGTTATATGCAATATTGATTATCGTATCCACAATGACCCTTGTATCGTTCATGTCCTAGGACAGATTAAGCATATATCCAAATTGCATAATAAAGAAATTTACTCGAAACAGACAAGGAAATGATTCCAACATCCCTGTAGCATACAAATAAATGGAGTCGAGGTATGTGTGGCCATTTCACCTTGATGTGAAGGAACTTATGACAAGCATCCAGCTTATGAGATGTTTTCAGATCATCAAAATTATTCCTACAAGCAGAAAATAAAGAAAAGTATTATGCCCCTAGTCCTTGCTCCTCTTAGTCAAGATAGACTTCCTCGAGTTACTCATAGGGAATAATAATCGAAAACCAAGTTAAAAGACAAAATTCAAAGAAAATTTCAGTCAGAGCTCAAACGGTTTTCAATGATTGTTTTCAGTGTTCTTGCTTTGTGTGTTTATTCAGTGGTAAAACTTAGTAGTGGATAGGAGATAGGTGATTGACTCAGAGTGGATGACCTGGTATTACCGAAAGAAAGATGACCTAGTTGAACTTCTTAGGACATGTAAATTGATCAGTTTAGTTCCCTAAGACTATGATGTTGATCGATTTCAAGCCATGAGGGTTCCAAGAAGAACCAAGGTGTCATGAGGGTTTCATATTTTATATTTTGATATTCAATTTTGATTTTTAATTCATTTAATTGCTTTTATGAGATTTTTCAATTTGATTCCATTTTGATTTATTTTCTCAATTTTAATTCTTTTTCCAAATTAATTCCTTTTTCAAATTAATTATTTTTGATGATTTGATGGCAAATTGATTTATTTATTAAATATGCTAGGATATTTAAATAAATAAATAAGATAATTGATTAAAATGATTTATTTGGAATGATTATTTTATTTTATTTTATTTATAAGTGCTATCATTTATGGGGATAGCTCCTTATATTGCTTGAAATTATGGAAATTACATACGATTGTAGACAATATAGACCCACTAGTCTATACACATCTTTCCCTCTATACACATATGCCCAACATTACATAACAGAAACAAAAAGTTATCAGCCCCAATTATCCAAATATACCCCACAACTAATCCTGCTGAATCCCGAGATTACACTTGTCCCCCAATGGTTTGATAGATTACAACAGCATACTCACCAATTCCAATTGCATTGCGGGTGGAGTTCTCCGAAAGCCACCAGTCATCCGACTCAGTTACCCTTCAAAATGGTTCCAAGTTACCATTGAATACTGCACACCTAAAAATCTCCCACGCCTCTTTCCCGAAAGTCTTCAGTCTCGCTCGCTCTTCCCTCCATACTTCTCTACAGGCCATCTCTCGAACAACATCACTATCCATAGAATCCTCCTCATCTGCAGCTTCTTCATTGTCTTCCCCAACCTCATTGCCTTCTTCTTCACTCTCTCTGTCATCCTCTGTATCCGAATGTAGGTAGTTCTCAAATTGGAAGTATATCTTTGGGATGCTCACTCTGACATCTTCCTCCATACCCAGAATGGCATCTACAACCGTGTCTGCTATAAATGGTTTTATGAAACTTGCTAACAATTCAACCACACGCTCCTTCATTTTTGTGATATCCACTAGTGGTAGGAGGTCAGCTTCCAACACCATAGCATCACACCAGTGCCTATGAGTATTTAGTGTAATGCCCACTAACCCCCTCATAGAGTCATATACATACTCATCAATGTGAAACAAGTTTCTCAACTGCACATTTAATGCATTTTCATAGTTTACACAACTAACCCTTCCAAAGTAAGCCATTGCCAAAGATTACCCTGCAACACTCCCCCGAGATCCCTCACACTTTCCTATTTTTCTTATGCCCACCAAATTTGCCATAAAAATTTGTGATCTGTGGAGTCAATCAAGTGCATTATCCATTCCCTGCTAGAATATTTCACTCTGCAAACTTATCTTTTTCAAATTGTAACAATTTCTAGGCATGCAAAGCTACTCGGGTGTCATGTGGTCCTGTCGTCAAAGAAACAATTACCTACTTCCAGTCTCCAGTTCGCATTTCGCCAGAGTAAGTTACTTTGGAAATTGACAGGCCTCGAACACTATGTGCACTCATGGCAAAACTAATATCATATCACCTCACCTCAATGGACTCTGCCTGTCTCAAACAAAATCTCTGTTATCCGATTCCAGATCTTGGAGTCCCGGCTTTATCTGCAGCAAGGACCGAAAGCAAACCATCTGGTAACTCCTCTACCTTAGACATCCATTTTGGTCCATCGCAGTCGATTCCTCTGTTTGCCAACCAGTCCGCCACCAAGTTGCCCTCTCAATATATGTGTTTAAAAGTGAATCTGTTTAGGCTGTCACATAAACTTTGGATCTTGGGGCGACACACCTCCAATTTCCAATTCTCAAATTTCTGTTTGGTTATCCCATTCAGTACAATATGCAAGTCACCCTCTACTTCTATGTCTCGAAAACCTCGGTCCACACTCCATTCCAAACCAGCTAACAGCCCTGTAATTTTTGCAATACTGTTTGTTGTGATTCCTAAGGGATCGAAATTTGCACCAACAAAATTACCAAATGCGTCCCTTATAATGGCACCATATCCTGATTTACCAGGATTTCCACGGCTTGCTCCATCAAAGTTGACCTTTAAGTTTCTAGGTGCGGGTGGAATCCAAACTATACTATCTCTATTCTACTTCTTGTCCATAAACTTGTAACCACTATTCTTTGTCAAATTCCATAGCCTTTCTATTTCTTTGTCCCAAGAAGATTAAGTGCAATACCTCCTTCCCACTACTTTGACGTTGATGACTTCTTGAATGGCTACTTTGATTTTTGGGATTAGAAGATCAAAAGACAAAGCTTCCTCATTGAAGACTCTTCAATTTCTCTCCTTCCAAATATGCCATGCTAGCAAAGCCAGACTCGCCACCCATAGTATGCTTCATTTTGACTTCTTATAGCAGGAAGGTCATGCCAATAAAAAACCTTTTAGTGTTTGACTTCTCATCGATCCATACTACAATTTACCAGTAACCAATCCCAAACATTTTTAGTGTATGAACACCAGTATAAGAGGTGATCTGCAGTCTCTTCATTTTCCTTACATAGAATACATACACTCGGACCTACAATTCCAATTAGTTTCAACCTTTCCCCTATTAGAATACGATCATGCAATGCAGTCCAAAGGAATGCCCCTGCCTTGGGCAATACCAATTTGTGCCAGCATAATGTCGAGGGCCACTCCACATTCTGTGCTCTGCTTCTAAGAATCTCGTATCCCAAGTTAACCTTATATTTTCCAATTTTGGACGCACACCATAATAAACAGTAAACTTCATCTTGGTAGATAATTTTTTTCTTTCTGCTCAAGATATCCTTTAGCTTAATATTGTTTTCCATCTTCCATACACCCACAGTTTTCCACTCAATCCACTCTGCCTCCTTCTGTCCTTCCAAAATGTAATCAGCCATAAAGGGACCAACCAGTGCTTCCACTTCATTAACCCATACCGAATCATCAATTTCCTCAGCTATAGAAATGTCTCCATTCCAAGAATCTCTCCAAAATTTTGCCTTTCCACCATTACCAATTTTCCAAGTTAGATGCTCTGTTATGATGATTCTGCTTTCCCAAATAAATTTCCAAATTGGAGATCCCTTGATCGAGTTTGCCATAGTAAAAATCCTATCTACATCATTTGAATCCAAATACTTTGCAGTCATGATCTTGTACCAGGATTTATGAGGTTGCTTATACATTCTCCATGCTAACTTAGCCCCTAGAGCCAAATTGTGCAAGTCCATTTTTCTTAGACCCACTCCACCATCCATTTTAATAAGACAAGTTGTATCCCAGTTTATGAGTGGGATTTTCTTCTTCTCTTGCTCCCCTTCCCATAAGAACTTTTAGAGAAAACTATCTATCTCTTTTGCAACTTTATATGATAATCTAAAACATGACATATGATATATAGGGATCGCTGAAAGAACAGATTTAATCATTTGGATCCTCCCCACCTGTGTTAACCATTTATTCTTCCATGAGAAATCCTTTTCTTGACATTTGTTGATCAATTCCTCCCACATTCTATTTTGGTATCTGCCCAGATCTATTTGCACCCCTAAATACTTCATAGGAAAACTGCTAGATGAAAAACCCAATATCTCACCAATTTTACTTTGCATCCTTACATTAGTATTAAAGAAATATATCATTGACTTATCATTGTTCATGCACTGACCCGACCCTTTTTCATAATCAATCAGTAACTTCTTCATTACCTTAGCTTCCTTGTCAGTAGCTTCCCCAAAAAGAATTGTGTCGTCAGCAAATTGAGAATGGGAAATTGGATCAATACTGTCATGGATGTGAGCACCTTTCCACAATCTCATTTTTACAAGCTTTTTAATGTTTCTACCCAGAATTTCAGCCATTAATACAAACAAAAATGGAGACAAGGGGTCGCCTTGTCTAAGACTATTCGTGGCACGAAAAAAACCTTCTATAGATCCATTTACAATAATAGAATATGACATAGAAGTAACACAATGCTTTATACAATTTATCCAACTAGTATCAAATCCAAATCTTTCAAGAATAGAGAAGAGGAAGTACCAATTCACCCAATCATATGCCTTGCTGACATCTAATTTGACCACCATCCCCTGCATCTTGCTTCTTTTCATCGAATGCATGGTTTCAACAGCAATGATTATACTATCAGCAATTTCTCTACTAGGAGTGAATCCATGTTGCTCTGGAGACACAAGCTTGTCCAAAACAAGCTTCAACCTATTAGCCATTACCTTAGATATTATTTTGTATAACAAATTACATAGAGATATAGGCCTATAATCAGAAATGCTCAAACAACTTTGCTTTTTTGGAATCAGGGCTATAAGAGTGTTGTTCACGTCTTTCACAAATTTGTCTTTCCTTCTAAATTCCTCCACCACCAGCCATATATCCTCTCCCATGAATTTCCAACACTTCTAGTAAAACTCCATAGTCACCCCATCTGGTCCAGGAGCCTTGTGTGGATGTAATGCAAATGTAGCCTTTTTAACTTCATCTTTTGTGATTGGAGACATTAGTGTAGCATTATCCTCCTCCGTAATATTTTTGTCAATAATATCTAGTAGATAACCAACAGTTTCATCACTTTCCCCCACTGCAAATCCTAGAATTTTCTCAAAATAATTAACTGCTATGCATTCCAACTCCTATGCTTTACCAACCAATCTACCTGAATCATCCGTCAAATGATTAATTATGTTTTTGTTCCTCTTTTCTTTTAATGAAGCATGAAATAATTTTGAATTTGAATCTCCAGCTTCAATCCATAATTCTCTGGATTTGTCCCACCAAAACATTTCTTCTCTCAAAGGAATCTCTGCCAATTATGCTTTAAGTGAATTCTCATAATTGAACTCTTCGTTAGTCATCCCCTTCTCAATCACCAAGTTATTGATCCTATCTAGTTTCACTTCCACCCTCATTTTATCTAAAAAAATATTCTTGAAGGACTCCACATTCTATATTTTAATCTTGTTCTTCAGGTATTCATCTTCTTAACGAAACAATAGCTTGGAGTGCCTTTAAAATTTGTGCATTGTTCCCACCACTTCTCAATGTTTTTTTCGAAATTTGTATCTCTCCACCACATGCTCAAAAATTTAAAATTCCCTTTCACCTTTGCCATTGGTGTGGTGCAGTTCAACTATACCGGGAAGTGATCTGAAAGTGTTATGGGCAGAATTATTGACTCCAAATCAAACTGTCCTGTAATCCAATATGATCCAGTAAATATTCTGTCCAATCTCTCTGAAATTCTACTAAAATTTGCCCTCCTATTAGTCCATGTAAAGTTTCCTAATTTAGGGATAACATCAAAAAGGTTATTGTCTGTCACAAAATCTCTGAAGTCTTCCATCACTCAGGCATTCATTCTTAATCCTCCAGTTTTTTCTTTGTTATTGAGTATAGCATTGAAATCTCCCGCCACAATCACCTTCTCCGAATCAACCATTCTAATTTGTTCAGAAATGTTTTTCCAAACCCTTTTCTTTTTTTCTATCTTGGTCGGACCATAAACGTTGAACAATGAAAAAACCAGATCTTCCTACAAAACTCTAACTTTACATTGCATCCATCTTTCTTGCTTGGAGATCGAATGTACTGAAACTTTGTCTGAATTCCATAGGACTGCCAATCCACCCACTAACCCATTTGCCTCCTGAAAATATTCATCCCACACCTGTTGAAAGATTTGAAAAAGGATGTTTTTTCTTCATTTAGCTTGGTCTCTTGCATCATTACAATATCTCCTGAAATTCTTTGTATTGCCCTCTTGACCAAGCATTTTTTGTCAGGGGCCGATAAACCCCTGACATTCCATGTTGTTATCTTCATTGTTTGCCAAGGGAGATTCCTTCTCCCTTAGTTTTCCTAATGAATTCCATCACACCAATTATACCCTTCTCATTAGCTCTGTCCTCTCTTTTTTGTCTATTGCTTCTTCTGCCCCTTACTCCTTTTGCTTTCCCCAACAAAGCGTTTGTCGATTGGCTTATGCATCTAGGGTCAATGTTTTCCAATTCATCAATTTGAAATGATTCATCATCTGAACACCTTTCGTATTCAAATTCAGTATCTGATAGCCCTTTTTCTCTAGTGGGTGTACCTCTGCAATCCTCCTCTGCATTATTACAGCAGCCATTTATATTTCCTATTGAGGGTCCATAATTGATTTCCTTTCTCTTGTTCTCACCATCTATCACTATTGCTATCTCCATATTATCCTTCATTTTCTCCATGTCACCTTTGTCAACCTTTTACAAAGTTTCTGTTTCTACTCTTTCTTTCATGTGAGTCTGTTCATCTTCCTTGTTTTTTTCATTTCCTTGAAACTCAACCGTTTACTTGCTTTCCTATGTTTTTCTTCTCCAAGTCTATGTTGGTTTTCTAAGTACCTTTCTTGCCTTTCTAACATACATCTTGCATTCCTTCTCATCATGGAATTTGCTACCACATCTAGGGCATCTTGCTAATTCTTTTTCTATCTCCACTTTTTGCGTCCATTCCCCGTATTCGGAACCAAGGTTATGCTCTCAGGAATTCTTTTAACTACTGCAATTTTCATACAGGCACATTTGCAAATATCTTCTACATCATCAAAATCTGTTTCCAGCAATGTGCCCAACGTTCTACCGATTTTCTCCCATAATTCCTCACTTTGATATTCTATCGGAAGATTATATAGGCGTATTCATACAGGTTCGGAATAAATTGCCAATGAGGTTGGATCAAAGTGAGGCATCCATGGTTGAATGTACACCACATGCTTCTTGGTAAACTAGTTCCTATCTATAAGTGTGTGGTTTCTCTCCTCCACCTCTTCAAACAAAACTACAAAAAAACCTTTAGCAATAAATTTAGTCACAGTTCTTTTTCCTCAATTACATTCGACCCACTTTTTGATATCCTTTCTTGGCCAATTCAAACCTATTATTTTGGCAATTACCGCGTACTCTTCCCAGAACATCACATCCTCTTTCAATTCCTTAGAAAGTTCTATTCTAATTTCCTCTCTGTGCCCTCCCTTTCCGCCATTAACAGTTAACGGCATTGCAGAGCGATAGTCTTTGCGAGAACAAACTCTAAGATTATTGGAATAATTATTTAATTAATATAGAGTGATTTATTTGCCACATGACATTGATGACTGAGAATTAATTAATTAGGTGTTCATGATTGATTTAATTTGCCTTTGGTTAGGACCTTGAAGATGTAGTCGATATTAGGAGCCTATGGTTTAGGTGACCATTTTTAAGGTATTACAGTTATAAACATTTCTAAAATTTTGAATAAAACCATTCCAAGCATTGTAATTATTGAATAAAAGTTTGAATATTTATTGCAGGCTATAAGGCAATTGTATATACACATTTACATTGTAAAACCAGTCTTTTATTAGCAAGTATGGAGCTTCATATTTTCCATATATTGTAGTATGTTTGTCAAGTGTTTGACAAAATACCATGTAAAATATTAAGCAATTTGAATGATATTACATAGTTGTTTGCAAGTCGATTTCATTAGAAATCATATTATTGGTGAAACCAACTCTATTAGTTTGCATACAAAGTGTTTGATGATATTTCTTGAGACTCTAATCAGCATTTTGAGGTCAGAATTGTCAAGGTATACTACAGTGGTATCAAAGCCTTGATTCTGCTAGCCTGAGGGTAGAAATCAGTTTGCATCAGCTGCATATTACATCAATGGCCAGAATTAAGGATGGAAGAATATTTCCTAGTTTCCTTCCTGCTTCACCATCGAAGGAAAAGGGGCCTAACTAGAAGAAAATAATGAAGGACCTTGCAAAGTTAAGAGGAACAATAAAACATACAAAAATAATGCTTAACTGGTATGAATCAAGACAATTCACTTTTACATCATAAAATAAGAATGAAAGACATGATGCAACTACAAGTGGAGTATCTAGAAGTTTTAATGAAGAGATACTTACTTCACGGGTTGTAGGTGCATCTAGAAAAGAGAAAAGGTGAAATGTAAGGAGACAAAACTTATGTTTCTCATGAAAAAGCCTTTGGGAACCTCATCACCAATGTGCTGGTGGAAAAGAGGAAGAGTTGAAAATGAAACACATAGACACATGGGCAGACAATGTGGTCAAACAAGATAAGCAATCAGCTACTTTTAGCATTTCTATTCCTTCTCAATAGGGGGCATCGAAGAGGCATAGGTTCAAGGAGTTGATCAGGATGGTTATGTCACTCCTCATGAGACACAGTTCTCTAAGGAACTAGTTGTTGTTAATCGTCAAGCACCTACTTCTCTAGATGAGGAGTCTACTAACAGTCTACTCCATAATGTGCAGTCGATTACAGAGATTGATTCTATGAATGTTTTGGCCTAAAATAGGGATGATGAATCAAATATTGTGTCAATTCAATAGAATGACACTATTAGACATCGTGACCAAGGATCCAATGATGCAACAAGTACAGGTTATACTAGTCTCTTGGTGGGTGATGTAGGGATTATGTTTGATATCCCATATGAAAATGTCTTCCAATCAGTTAATGATGATGATGACTCCACATCATATGCCAGTGTTGATACTTATGTTGGATCAGGTGAATTGGTACCTACTTATGGTGTGAGTTCTTCTTGGGATAGATATGTTTTTTACCATAGTAATATTCTCACTTCATATACACCATTGGACACGAAAGATGACATTCATAGCATTGATATGGGTGATGAAGGGCACATGTTACTTCGTGTACATGTCTGATTTCTCTCATACACCTGCTAGTTCACCTAATTTGGAGAGTCAAATGAAAGTGATTGAAGATAAAATTATTGCATCTCATCATGTTTTGATTACATCTATGGAATGATAGAAAAAAACCTTTGGAAGAAACAATTGGAGGGGAGACAATAGGGGCTCAAAGAGGAATTCTCACTTTTGCTAGCAATCCAAGAAGGGATAAAAACAACGAAATTGGATTATTTGTATCTCCTCTCAAATCATGATCATGTCCTAAATCTTGCAGATATTTATCTAGAGGCATTGAGGAAGAAGGAAGAAGTACACACTTATCTTTGAGCTCAAGAATAATAAGGACACCGTAGAGGCTACCTTAGTGGCACTTCATGAAGCTGAAAAATCAGGTGGTTGATCTTGGTCAAAAATTAACTTGGTCACATTCTTCTTCAACTCAACATTCAGATATAACAAGTGAGGAGGACCAACAGGTAACCAAAGTTGATGAACTTCAGGTTTTGTGAGTTGGTACAGGAAGATTCAGTTTGCAACAATGAGGTTGTTGTAAGTGAGCATGATGTTGATTGTAGATCAGTCGTGGAAGAGAAGAAACCACATAATGATACAACTTGCAACCTTGAGGTTAAGACTTTAACAGGAAATGTAAATCAGTTTCAACTAATTAAACCTCTTATATTTTTTGAAAATATGTACCCAGAAGTGGAGGTGATAGCACAAGTCATGGCCCAAGTTGATAGGATAGGCACATTCATTGAGTATCTCATACAACATTGGTCTCGAGATAGAGTTTCAATGAAAAGCTTATAGACCATTAGGCATGCATTAGGAAGGGTTAAAGTGGATGTCTCAATGTTACTTCCTGGAATAGATCATGCCTCTTCATGCGATGAACAGGATGAACCATATTATATTATGACCAATGAATCTAAGAGTGATGATACATTATCTAGTGATGCTAGTAGTTCCACTATCACTGAGGATGTCCATGATGATAACACCAAGGTAGAGCAGGATGAGTATGATTCATTTGCATTCAATAGGTAGATTGTGCTTAGTAATGAGCCATTGAAGGTTGGAGCATTTTATCTCCACTATACAGTGATGAATGCTCATCATTTTTCTTTTGTTCCGCACATGGAGGACTAGATGATGTGTCAATGTGGATTGGCTCTATGATTATACCATCCTCTATGGGATGGATGTTCACCATTTTTGGTAGATGGGATCGATAGCTGCAAGTCAGATTACTTGCAGAGTCAACACATCCAGGGGAGTTTAGTAGAGGATGGAGATAGTTGATTGGTGTGGAATCTTTCAGTTATTCCTATCTCTGCAGAGAAGATGGATGTGGTTATCTGTTGCTTTGGAACTCAGGTGTTGATAGGGGTGACACTGTAGTTTGGATGAGTTTTGTAGGTCGGCTTCATCACTTATGGTATGGTGAAGCTGAGATCAAAGTTGAGCAGTAGAAGTCTAAGGATCTTCTTGGCAGACTTTTGTTCAAAGTTTAGGATCCTTCTAATGCAACTAGATTTTAGATAGGGCTCGCAGAGGATTTTTTGGGTGTGCTCTTTGTTGATATGTGGCGACTGATCAGCAAAGTATTGTACACTCAGCACATTTTTTGTTGATGAAAACTGACATTGTAATAAAACCCTAAAAAGGCCGACTTTGTTTGTTGCCCTAAAAACACACATTATAAGCAACTGGGATGCTTAAGGCATTGTAAGGTTGATGTACTGTTTTGCTGGATAATAAAAAAGATTGGACGCTTGTGTATGGTGGACGTAACCCATTCTGGGTGAACCACATTAAATCTCTGTGTTATCTGTGTCCTTTTTTATTTCTTTATCTTTTGTATTTAGATCTACATATAATTGTTAGTTCACATTTGCTTCGGATTTGCTAGAAACCCTAACAATTGGTATCAGAGTGAGATTTTTTGTAAATTGGCAGGACTTTTAGATTTGAGTGGGAGCAATGGAGGATTCCAAATTCAAGGTTGAAAAGTTTAACGGCCAGAATTATCAGTTATGGGAAATGCAGATGGAGGATTACCTGTATCAAAAGGATTTGTGGTAGCCATTGGAAGGAAAGACAAAGAAAGCGACCACAATGTCAGATGAAGAGTGGGACATTTTAAATAGAAAGGCACTGTAATCCATTTGATTGTGCCTTGCACCATTTGTAGCTTTCAATATAACCGAAGCAAAAATGACTGTAGATTTGATGGCGACATTGGCTAAGTTGTATGAGAAACCCTCAGCTTCGAATAAGGTATTTCTTATAAAGCGTTTGTTTAATTTGAAAATGAGTGAGGGAGGATCTGTAGCAGAGCACTTAAATGAATTTAATACAATCACCAGTCAATTGTCTTCAGTAAAAATTACCTTTGCAGAAGAGGTTAGGGATCTCTTGATTTTATGTTCTTTGCCAGAAAGCTTGAATAGCTTGGTTATGCCTGTAAGTAACTCTATCTCTGGTAAAAATACTTTGATATTTGATGATATTGTTGGTGTTATCCTAAGTGAGGAAATGCGAAGGAAAAGCACAGGTGAGACTTCAACATCATCAAGTAGTGTTTTGAATGTGGAGAACAGAGGAAGATCAAAGGAAAGAGAAAAAGGCCCTTGGAATGAGAAGTCATGAGGGAAGTCAAAGAAAGGATGCTCTCAATCTAGAGGAAAGAAAGATTGTTGGTACTACGGAAAGCCTGGTCATCTAAAGAAAGACTGTTGGTCTTGGAAAAACAAAGAAGGAGACAAAAATGAAAATGACAGTAAGGAAGCTAATATTGCAAGTAATACTTTACAAGATGCTTTAATCTTATGTTTGGATAATGTTAATGATTCCTGGGTAATAGATTTTGGGGCTTCATTTCATGCTACACCCCATAGAAAATATTTTCTAGATTATGTTCAAGGTGATTTTGGACAGGTATATTTGGTTGATGATGAGCCCTGTCAAATTGTTGGAAAATGAAAGATAAAGATCAAGTTGCAGAATGGAAATGACTAGTTTTTGCAGAAGGTAAGACATGTTCCTAATTTAAGAAAAAATTTAACTTCTGTAGGGCAACTAGGTAGTGAAGGTTGCATAGTTATCTTCTCAAATAGTATGTGGAAGGTCACTAAAGGATCATTAGTAGTAGCTAAAGGTGTGAAGGTAGGCACATTGTATCTGTGTACTGGTAACACTTACTCTACCCTAGCTACTACAGATAAAGTTACTGCGGGGACAACAACAATAGATGTTGCAAGAATAGATTCAATAATGTGGCACCATAGGCTTGGGCACATGAGTGAGAAAGAGATGAAAACCCTTCACTCCAAAAATCTATTTCCAGGACTAAAGAAGATTGATTTATAGTTCTGTGAAAATTGTGTTTATGGTAAACAGAAAAAAGTCAGATTTATCAAGGTTGGGAAAGAGAAGAAGAGTGAGAAGTTAGAGATTGTACATTCAGATGTATGGGGACCGGCTCAGGTATCATCTCTTGGTGGCTCTTAGTATTATGTTATTTTTATTGATGACTCAACCAGAAAAACATGGGTATATTTCCTAAAACAAAAATCAGATGTTTTTGAAACTTTTAAGAAATGGAAAGCTTTGGTTGAGAATGAGACAAGAAAAAAGTTGAAGTGTCTTAGATCGGATAATGGAGGTGAGAATTGCAGCAAAGCATTTGAAGATTACTGCTCCTTAAATGGGATTTGAAAGTAGAAGACAGTTCCAGGAACTCCACGGGAAAATGGTGTGTCAAAGAGAATGAACAGGACTATCATGGAACGCGCGAGGAGCATGAGATTGCATGTTGGATTGCCCTTACATTTTTGGGCAGATGTTGTACATACTGTTATCTATTTGATAAATAGAGGACCTTCAACCCCTTTGGATGGTGGTATTCCAGAGGAGGCATGGACTGGTAAAAAGGTAAATTATTCTTTTCTGAAAACCTTTGGTTGTAAAGCTTTTGTCCATGTTGATAAAGAAAACAGAACCAAGCTTGATGCCAAATCTTAGAAATGTACTTTCATTGGATATGGGATAGATGAATATGGCTATCGATTATGGGATTTTGAAAATAAGAAAATAATTAGAAGCAGAGATGTTATATTCAATGAGAAGGTTATGTATAAAGAACAGATGCAAGAAAAGAAGCATGAACAGGACAAACAAGAATATGTAGTGTTGGATAAGATTCCTGAAAATGAAATGCCACAGGTACCTGATGCTCAGCAACAACAGATTGTCCCACAAACTCCTACAAGTGTTAGATGTTCTACGAGGTCAAGAAAACCCCCTGAAATATTTTCTCCTTCTTTGTATTCTATATTACTAACTGATTCTGGTGAACCAAAAGAATATGAAGAAGCAATGCATGTGGATGCCAAACAATAGTGGGAGCTAGGCATGAAAGAGGAGATGGACTCATTGATAAAAATAAGACTTGGGACTTAGTCCCTTTACCTGGAGAAAAAAGAGCCTTGTCTGACAAATGGGTTTATCTGTTGAAGGAGGAGGAAGGAGGTCAGAAAAGATATAAGGGCAGACTTATAGTAAAAGGTTTTGCACAGAAAAAGGGTATAGAATATGATGAAATATTTTCTCCAGTTGTAAAAATGACTTCAATTAGAACTGTACTTAGTCTTGTGGCTACAAATGATTTACATCTTGAACAATTAGATGTCAAAATAGCTTTTCTCCATGGAGATTTGGAGGAGGAAATTTACATGTTGCAACCACAGGGATATGAGGTCAAAGGTAAGGAGAACTTGGTGTGCAGGTTGAAGAAAAGTTTGTATGGCCTAAAGCAAGCACCCCGATAATGGTATTTAAAATTTGACACTTTCATGGTTGAACACGATTATCATAGATGTCATTCTGATCATTGTGTATATTTTAAGAGATTGGATAATGGCAGTTATATTATCCTGTTCCTTTATGTTGATGACATGCTTGTTGTTGGGTCTAACATGCAACACATAAATGATCTTAAATAGAAATTAGTCAGGTTATTTTTAATGAAGGATTTGGGGGCAGTTAAGCAAATTCTTGGTATGAGGATTACATTGGACAGGAAAAATAGAACCTTTAATTTGTCCCAAAGTGAGTATATAAAGAAGGTATTGAAAAGATTTAACATGCAGGATGCAAAAGCAGTTAGTACACCTTTGGCTAGTCATTTCAAATTGACTAAGGAGATGTGCCCAAAGGCACGGCAAGAGGTAAATAAAATGTCTAACATCCTGTATTCATCAGTTGTTGGCAGTCTGATATATGCAATGGTTTGCACAAGGCCAGATATTGCACATGTAGTGGGAGTTGTGAGTAGGTTTATGAGTAATCCGGGTATGGAACATTGGAATGCTATGAAATGGATTCTTCGGTATCTGAAAGGAACTACTACGAAGGCATTGTGTTTCAAAGGATCTAATGTTGCTCTGAGTGGATTTGTTGACTCTGATCTGGCAAGCGATATTGATTCACAGAGGAGTACTATAGGGTATGTTTTTACTATAGGAGGAACCGCAGTCAATTGGATTTCTAGGTTGTAAAAGGTTGTTGCACTTTCAACCACTGAAGCTGAGTATGTTGCTGCTATAGAAGCCAGCAAGGAGATGATTTGGTTATAATATTTTTAGGAGGAATTAGGTCAGACAAAGAAGGATCGGCCATTGTATACCGATAGCCAGAGTGCCATTCATCTTGCAAAGAACTTTTCTTTTCATTCAAGGACAAATCACATTCAGCTCAAGTACCACTTCTTCTAGCCTATTTTGGAGGAGGGTCAGTTATGGCTTGAGAAGATTCACACAAGTGAGAATCCTGCCGATATGTTCACGAAGGCAATTCTACAGGAGAAGCTGATTTCTTCATCAATTTTCTGTTGGTCTTCTTGATTGATAATTGTGGAATTTATACTAGTCGAGTCCCAGTGTTTTATCCAGCAGATGTTGCAAGTATAGTGGTGTCCTCTAATATCAGTCTCTAAGTGGGAAATTGTTTGGTGTGGAGCTTGATCAGTCTCCAAGTGGGAGATTTTTGATATGTGGCGACTAATCGGCAAAGTACTGTACACTCAGCACATATTCTCATCGGGGTTTGGGGCCGAGTTGGGCCCCGAGAAAGCGGGCGAAACCTGCTGCGGGGGTTCGGGGGCGGCCGGCAGCCCCCGAGAAAATTTTTTTTGCCATTTTTTGTTGATGAAAACTGACATTGTAATCAAACCCTAAAAAGGACGACTTTGTTTGTTGCCCTAAAACATGTGTTATAAGTGGCTGGGATGCTTAAGGCATTGTAAGGTTGATGTATTGTTTTGCTAGATATTAAGAAAGATTGGATGGTTGTGTATGGTGGACGTAACCCATTCTGGGTGAACCACATTAAATCTTTGTGTTATCTGTGTCCTATTTTATTTCTTTATCTTTTGTATTTAGATCTGCATATAATTGTTAGTTCATGTTTTCTTCGGATCTGCTAGAAACCCTAACACTCTTGATGTCGAGTACATACAGTTTTAATTTTGACCCTCATGTGCCTAACCTCTTTCAAATGCATAGTTCAGGGGTGCATGGGTTGGATAGTTTGTACGTCATCTCACTTTGTGTAGTTTTGGGAAGCAAGCTTTGTCTATCTTTTGAGTAGCCTCCCTTTGAGACGTTTACTCCTGTGACATCTACCATTGGATTGCTCCACCTTTTCCAGCATGGTGAGTTGTGATTGTGTCATTTTGGCAAGTTCTACTGGTCGTATTGATGATGTTATTGCAAAAATTGGTTAGTGATGATAAGGACATTACACAATTCTACTCATGGGATCCTAGTGGAGTTGTGGATTCTCTTCAAACTAAGTACAATGCATGTTTTTTTATGAGAGATTGCTTGGGGACACCCAATTTTAGGGAAGGCGGACTATAATATCCCATTTTTTATGAGCATCAGTTTTCAGAGGATTAGCCTATTTCTTGACCCTAATAGGCTAATGGAGTTGTTTAGAGGGACTATTTTGGGCATCACAGACCTTTTCAGGTGGCATTTGTCATCCTTAACTTCTCTAGATTGTTCTTATGTTATGAGGTTAGGTTATTCAGAGGTTTTTGGCTATGTTTTGAGGTACTTAATATTTATAGCAAGCTAATGTTACATTAGAGACCCGCCTTACTATTTTTAGTAAGGCAATCAACTGCAATGTGGAAATGATGGTTGACTTCTAGGTTCAAACATGACAATGAACTAATAAGTATTCAATGAGATATTAAAGTTTATAATGGCATTAAGAGTATTAATAATTGATGGTTATATTATAAAGTCATGTTTTAACTTTATAAAGTGACTTTTAAGTGTGGGATATTATATTTAATTAAAAGTTACGCCTTTTATCATGCAATAACCTATGGTTGTCAACAAGAGCAATGATAAAGATTATTTATAGTCTTTTAATGAAAGGGGCCAAATGACTTAATCATGTGCTTTTTAAATGTCACTTCTTAAAAGAAGGCCGATTTATTATTAATTCCCTAGGTCAATATGAGCACATGAAAAGAAAATATTTAATGAATTTAAAAGAAATATAAGTCAACCATCTCACATGAGGAGCATTTAATGAATTAAATTGCACAAAACCAATATTTTTTGGCATGAAGAATATAGAAGGAAGAAAAAGCCAAGTCGACCTCATATCTTTTGAGCATTTGACATTGTGTTAGAATCTTCTTTGGGGTTTGAGTGACTGGTCTAAAGGTTGCAAGTTTGGAGAAATGAAAACTTCTTCAAAGTCCAAGCATTTGAAGTGGTGAGAGATCCACTGAATTTTCTATTGGGAGTGGCTTGAAATTCAAAGCTACACATTGTGCTTAAAACGGTGAACAAAATCCAAATTCGTGTGCTAACAAGGGTAATTGCAAGTATCAACCCATGGTAGACCTAAAACATTAGATATTATTGACAATGATGGTCATCTACAGTCAATCGCAACCATTTCCCAGCCACATGTGATGATCATCATGGTGTGAGGGTGCAAAGGTAGAAACACCTAGCTCTTAGGGCTCTTAATTGCTTGATCTTGGGCGTCTTGCATCCTCGAGGAGGTGTCATACAATATTTGTTAGACAGTTCAAATAACCGAAAGACAATTGAGAGGGGGGTGAATCAGTTGTCACAAATTACCAGCATAATTAACAATTAAAACTTTAATATTGGAACCCAAAACATCAATACCGGAATGCTTAAACCAAATACTAGAATACCAGTTAAACGAATTAAGCATAAACAATAATCAAAGACTAAATACCATCCAAATGACACCAAGATTTATACATGGAAAACCCGTAAAGGGAAAAACCATAGTGGGAAGCGTACCCACAGTCAGATAATACTTCTATAGTAAGTATGTGAATTACAATTGAGGGGCCTACACTTGCAATAAGGCCAACAACCTAGAGCACACTGCTCATCACAAAAGGAATCTCACTGACTACATAGAAATCCATACTACAATCCGAAAGAATGAATGAACTGTAATGATAGCATCTCCTATGCTTGAGTACAGTTCCGATTAAGCTCAGTACCAGAGGACTAAATCCTCTTACATAAACCCAACATGATCTCCAATGATCGACCAAATCCTCTGCCTGAATGATATTACTTTATTCACATATTACATATCCATATCTCATTCCCTTGACCATAACATGATGATCTACAATGAGATCTTACATCATATATATATAAACCCTTTCCCATAAACAATCAGGTCGGCCATCAGACAATAAACCAATTACATAATTATAAAACATGTCATCCTTAGACCAAACAAACAATATCCATCTCATAAGACATCCTGAAAACACATTGAGAGGTCCAATCCACACGTTACATTGTCAGTCCATAACCTAGATCAACCGGGATCCAAAATAGGTCCACACGCTAAAGCAATGATCTCCATCCACCAAGTCTTGAACATGATCACCATCAGCATCCTGAATCTCCACCAGAAGTTAAGACAACACCACTTATGCATATCATTAAAGATCTTCATCAAAGCTCTGTCGGTGAAACCCTTACCGGTATCACAAGCCAAGCTTCCAAGCAAATAGGATAGCATCCCATCACCAGACCAAAACCAACTTACTGAATATGAACATGAGTATCATGAATAAGCCAATTCCATAACCAACCAATACCAAAGCATACCGGATCATGTCAGAGCCAAACAAACCATAAACCATACATCCTACTGGCACCAGAAGGGTGTCGGTAAAGCATCCAAAATAGCTAGTGTTGAAATAAATCACAAAACATCAATGCAACACATAATCAATTCCTCCAAATGGCCAACAATCTCCCCCTTTGGCATTGATGGCAACACTAGATGTGAAAAACATCTAAGTACCAAGAAATGTCAGACAAGTCTCTTCCAATGGAAGACAACCAACAATCTCCCACACAAAGATATAGCAATGAAATTCTTAAACAAAGACCAAACTTCCCCTATGAATGATATATCTGTAAAGCTCTGAATTACACATATATCTCTCCCCCTAATGTATACAACTCCCTTTTTTTTATCATATCAATATATATCCCCCTTTGACATCAATGCCAAAAATCTGACAAAAATATCAAAGCAAAAACATAAACCACTGAAACACAAAGCTAACTAGTCCCTATGAGAAGTAGCATCCCCACATCAGTGTCAAAATGAATGATATCTCTGATAATGCATACCGGAATGATGCCAAAAAGCATCAATCAGTTCTCTATCGGAGGGGTAGAAACCCCTAACCTGTCTCTCAGGTACTCAAATGGCTCTTTAGGCAAAGGTTTAGTAAAAATATCTATAATCTACTCTTTAGTGTTCACATAAACTAGTCTGACTTCATTTTCTTCCACCTTCTCCTTCAAAAATTTATACTTGATAGATATGTGCTTTGTCTTAGAATGAAATATCGGATTCTTTGATATGTCAATAGCAACAAAGTTATCACAGTGAATAACTATCAATCCAATGCAATGCACTTTGATATCTGAAGAAATTGAGGAAATACAACTTCAGAGATCCCAAGAACACTTGCATGCAAATACCTATCACAAGAGAAGAATGGAGGCACATAAAGAAAAAAAACATAAATGCTCTGAAGAAGAAAATTATCATTCAGAAAGGGAATCAATTGAATGAACAAGTAAAATACAATCCTTATAAAAGGATAATAGAAACCCTAAAGATATGCAACCCTAAAAAAACCCTAAAGGGATAATGTGTATTTAATAATTAGAATGATTATTAAATACCTACAATAGTTATTAAATGCCTAAGTTTAGCTTAAACGTAGAGTTTAATAGACTAAAAATTAAATAAATAATTATTAGCTAATACAAGATAACTCTAACACCCCCCCTTAAGATGAACTTAGGGAATAGCTAAAAAACAAAATGCATGAAGCAAAAAATGCAACTACATGATGAAGGCAAATTTGGGTCCTGGCAACAAGGCCTGATGAGGTACCCAATCACAACCAAATCTCTATGAAACGGAGAAATAGAGAAAACCACGTGGGAAAAAATCTCTACTCTAAAAAGAGATAGAAAAGCAAGAACACTGAAGCATGAAATAGATGCAAACATTGTCGAAGAATAGTTGCTGATCTGAAGAACCTCCACTGAAATAGAACATAACCAGGTAGAGAAGACTGTAATCTGCATGAGTGCCTTCAAATGACACTACTCAAATCAGATGGCAAACAAGGGCAAACAACTGAACTCGAAGATATAGATGGCATGAGACACCAAAGCCTGAAAAGATGATCAATCGAACCATGGAAGCATTAGAATCAATAGGACAAACCTCCCCATAATGTTGAAAAGGGAGAGGGACAGGTACATTGAAAAGAACGGCCAACAAGAATTGTATGATGAAGAACCAGGAACATCGAAGGTACAGAGAAAGTACATAGTGTCGTGGAAGAAACACTCACTTGACACAAATCATGAGGCTAATGTCATGGAAGGAACACCCACGTGACAAAGGTAGATGGAAAACAAAAGGCAAACACCAACCCCCCATGTCACTTTATAAGTAGTGCATATATAATAAGGCACAAGATGTGCAAGATCCCAAGTAAACAATGCATGATGGCACTTTATCTATGTGTGTTTGCATAAATAAAAAGCTACAATGATAAGAAGGCTGAAAATAGAAAGAACAACCAAAAAATGAGACATCCTACTCAGAGAAAGAGATCTCAGGACTTGAAACATCCAAGATATTTACCAGAGTGCTGAAAAGCAAAAAATTGAATAAAATATTCTTAGAGCAGAATCCGAAAAGAAAACTCACATGGCTGGAAAGTGCACAGAACAAACTTTCGAATTATATAAAGTTTTCAAAAAACGGAGTTCAAATGCTCAAGTTATGTCTCCTAGAATGCAAAAAGGAACTTCTAGCTTTGACAGAAAAAAAAAAAACCATCAAAAAAGAAAAATCAGAAGATCAAACCTCCAGATCTAGAGAGAGATCGAAAAGAGCTTTCCGATGATATAAGGTTTTTGAAAAAGCGCCTCTATAGACCAAGTTATGGCCAAAATATAAAAAACCCCTTTTAGGGCATAAAAAGGGAAAAAATTAATTATTATTATTTTTTTTTAACGAAATTTTTTTTGATGCATTTGCAGGTACAGCCGTATGGATTTTCGTACCTCGTAAAGCATGCCAATGAAAAAATCATGGCCCAGATGCACTTGTCACCAAAATAGGTCAAATTATATATCAAAATGACAAGAAATGCCCTTTGGAAGCCAACGGTGAGGTCTTTTGTTATCCAAACTGCTTTGAATTTTTTTTAATTGTTTTTTTGATGAATTTCTTGAAATTCGTGCCAAAAAAAAGTAAAACCAAAGAAAAAATTTTAGAACCCAAATTTGTCAAAATGTTGTGGAAATGGAGGGTTTCTGGGCATTTTGAGTTCAACAATGAGGTCTGTTTGAGCCCAATATGATCAAAAACAAAATAGTTATCCCAGATCCAATAAAAAAAACTCTGAAAAAACTTAAAACCCTCCTCCAAAAAATCTTCTGAAAAATCAAGAACAAGCAGCAGCAGATGTAGGCTCTGATACCATATTGGAGTTGAGAAAATACAACACCACATGAGCCCAAATGATCTCTGCAAGCTGAAAAACTTGTTATAAGGAGAAGCAAGGAAGCAAATTACAGATAAAACGAATACACAAAAAATATGCTCAAAAAGATGAGAGCTCAATATTCACAAAAATATGTAATGTGATAATCCTTTCAAAACAAAGAAAGAACTCAACCTTTAATAGGTCAAATTATATATCAAAATGACTGAAAACGCCCTTTGGAAGCCAATGGTGAGGCTTTTTTTGGCCCAAACTACTCTAATTTTATTTTTTTTAATGATTTTTTGACGAATTTCTCGAAATTCATGCAAAAAAAAGGCAAAACCAAAGAAAAAATTTTAGAACCCAAATTTGTCAAAATTTGACAAATTTTATATGGAAATGGGGGTTTTGGGGCATTCTGAGCTCAACGGTGAGGTCTATTTGAGCCCAAAATGATCAAAAACAAAACAGCTACCCCAGATCCAATAAAAAACTTTGAAAAAACTTGAAACCCTCCTCCAAAAAAATTTCTAAAAAATCAGGAACAAGCAGCAACAGATGTAGGCTTTGATACCATGAACAAAACAGCTACCCCAGATCCAATGAGTGTTCCTTCCACGACACTATGTACTTTCTCAGCACCTTTGATGTTCCTAGTTCTTCATCATGCAGTTCTTCTTTGTCGTTCTTTTCAATGTACCTGTCTCTCTCCCTTTTCAACATTATGGGGAGGTTTGTCCTGTTGGTTCTAATGCTTCCTTGGTTCGATTGATCAACTCTTCAGGCTTTGGTGTTTTTATATCATTTGTATCTTCGAGTTCAGTTGTTTTCCTTGTTTGTCATCTGATTTGAGTAGTGTCATTTGAGGGCACTCATACAAATTACAGTCTTCTCTACCTAGTCATGTTCTATTTGAGTGGAGGTTCTTTAGATCAGCAGTTTCTTTTCGACAGTGTTTGCATCTATTTCATGCTTCAATGGTGTTCTTTTTCATCTCTTTTTGGGGTAGATTTTTTTCCCATGTGGTTTTCTCTATTTCTCTGATTCATAGAGATTTGGTTGTATTTGGGTACTTGATCAGGCCTTGTTGTCGAGACCCATCTTTCCTGCTTTCAGTAGTTGTTCTAGGTTTTAGCTTCACCCTAATTCTAGCTTAAGGGGGGTGTTAGAGTATTCGGGTATTTACTTGATTAATTAAACAAAATTTGTTTAATTATTTAAGTTCTCTTTATCTCTTTTACACTTAAGCTAACTTTAGGTGCATAATAATTAATTCTTTTATTAATTATTTATGTGCCTTCATCATGTAGTTGCATTTTTTGCTTCATGCATTTAGTTTTTTAGCTACTCCCTAAGTTCATCTTAAGGTGGGGTGCTAGAGTTATCTTGTATTAACTAATAATTATTTTTATTTTTATTTTATTTTTGACAAAAAAAATTTGACGTATTTGCAGGTACAGTCATGCGGATTTTTGTGCCTCATAAAACATGCTAATGAAAAAATCATGGCCTAATGCCCTTGTCACCTAAAAAGGGTTTTTTTATTTTGGCCGTAACTTGGTCATACGGAGGCATGTTTCGACAAATATTATAGCACCTGCATGCAAATACCTGTCACAAGAGAATAATGGAGGCACATAAAGCAAAAAAGCATAAATGCTCTGAAGAAGAAGATTATCATTCAGATAGGGAAGCAGTTTTAATGAACAAGTATAATACAATCCTTATAAAAGGATAATAGAAACCCTAAAGATGTGCAACCCTAAAGAAACCCTAAAGGGATAATGTGTATATTATTAAATGCCTAAGTTTAGCTTAAGCGTAGAGTATAATAGACTAATAATTAAATAAATAATTATTAGCTAATACAAGATAACTCTAACACCCCCCCTTAAGATGAACTTAGAGAGTAGCTAAAAAACTAAATGCATGAAGAAAAAATACAACTAAATGATGAAAGCAAATTTGGGTCCCGGCAACAAGGCCTAATGAGGTACCTAATCACAACCAAATCTCTATGAACCGGAAAAATAGAGAAAACCACGTGAGAAAAAACTCTACTCCAAAAGGAGATGGAAAAGAAAGAAGAACACCACTAAAGCAGGAAATAGCTACAAACACTATAGAAGAGTAAATGATGATATGAAGAACCTCCACTGAAATAGAACATGACCAAGTAGAGAAGACTGTAATCTGCATGAGTGTCTTCAAATGACACTACTTGAATCAGATGACAAACAAAGACAAACAACTGAACTCGAAGATATAGATGGCGTGAGATACCAAAGCCTGAAGAGATGATCAATCGAACTACGGAAGCATTAGAACCAACAAGACAAACCTCCCCATAATGTTGAAGAGGGAGAGAGACAGGTACACTGAAAAGAACGGCCAACAAGAACTGCACGACGAAGAACAAGGAACATCGAAGGCACAGAGACAGTACATAGTGTCGTGGAAGGAACTCTCACTTGACACACAACATGAGATGAATGTCATGGAAGAAACACTCACTGGACAAAGGCAGATGGCAAACATCAACCCCCCATGGCACTTTATAAGTAGTGCATGTACAATAAGGCACAAGATGTGCAAGATCCCAAGTAAACAATGCATGATGGCACTTTATCTCAGTGTGTTTGCATAAAAGAAGCTACAATGATAATAAGATTGAAAACAGAAAGAAGAACCAAAACTGAGACATCCTACTTAGAGAAGAGATCCCAGGACCTGAAACAACCAAGATATCCACCAGAGTGCTGAAAAGCAAAAAACTGAATAAAATATTCCTAGAGAAAAATCTGGAAAGAAAACCCATATGGCTAGAAAGTATACAAAACAAACTTTCCAACAATATGAAATTTTCAAAAAATGAAGTTTGGATGGATGCTTAAGTGATGTCTCCCGGAGTGCAAAAAGGAATCTCTAGCTTTGACAAAAAAAAAACTATCAAAAAAAAAAAAAAAAAAGTTCAAACCTCTATATCTAGATAGAGCTCGGAAAGAGCTTTCCGATGATATAAGATTTGTCAAAAAATGCCTCTATATGACCAAGTTACAACCAAAAAAAAAAAACCCTTTTAGGGCATAAAAAGGGTTTATATATATATTTTTTATTTTTTTTTTTGACGAAAATATTTTGACGCTTTTGCAGGCACAGTCGTACAGATTTTTGTGGTTCGTAAAGCATGTCAATGAAAAAATCATGGCCCAGACGCAATTGTCATCGAAATAGGTCGAATTATATATCAAAATGACTGGAAACACCCTTTGGAAGCCAACGGTGAGGTCTTTTTTTGTCCAAACTACTCTATTTTTTTTTTTTTAAATGATTTTTTTGATGAATTTATTGAAATTCGTGCAAAAAAAAAAGGCAAAACCAAAGAAAAAAATCATAACCCAAATTTGTCAAAATTTGACAAATTTTATATGGAAATGGGGGTTTTGGGGCGTTCTGAGCTCAATGGTGAGATCCGTTTGAGCCCAAAATGGTCAGAAACAAAAAAAAACTACTCTAGATCCAATAAAAAAACTTTGAAAAAACTTGAAACCCTCCTCCAAAAAATCTTTTGAAAAATCAGGAACAAGCAGTAGTAGATGTAGGCTCTAATACCATGAAGAAGTTGAGGAAATACAACTTTAGAGATCCCAAGAACACCTACATGCAAATACCTGTCACAAGAGAAGAATGGAGGCACATAAAGCAAAAAAGCATAAATACTCTAAAGAAGAAAATTATCATTCGGAAAGGGAATCAATTGAATGAACAAGTACAATACAATCCTTATAAAAGGATAATAGAAACCCTAAAGATATGCAACCCTAAAGAAACCTTAAAGTGATAATGTGTGTTTAATAATTAGAATAATTATTAAATACCTAAGTTTAGCTTAAGCGTAGTTTAATAGACTAATAATTAAATAAATAATTATTAGCTAATACAAGATAACTCTAACAATATCCTTCAACACTTTCTTCATCCATAGAGCCTGTGTACAGTTAGTAGCAACAATAACATACTCAGCTTCAGCAATAGATAAAGAAGTGCATGACTGTTTCTTGTTGATCCATGAAACCAACTTCTTTCCAAGAAAGAAAGCTCAATCGGAAGCACTTTTCCGATCATCAACATCTCCAGCCCAATCAACATCTTTATATGCACATAAAGTAAATTCATCATCCTTAAGGTATGACAAACCATATTTAGATGTACCTTGCAAGTATCTAAAAATCCTTTTCACCGCACTCTCTTGATTTTTTCTAGGATCACTCTGAAATCTAGATGCAATACAAACAACATTCATTATGTCAAGCCTAGTCTGAGTCAAATAAAGTGAACCTCCAATCATAGATTTGTATCTTGTCGGATTTACTAAAGCAGACACATCTTTCCTTGTCAATTTCTCACTTGTAACCATATGAGTACTTAGAATATCTCATACCAAATTTCTTCAACAATTCCCTAGCATACTTAGTTTGACAAATGATAGTACCTTTGTCAGTCTGAGTAATCTACAAACCTAAGAAAAATTTCATTTCCCCAATCATAGACATTTCAAATTCTTTCTCCATATTTTTAGAAAATTCCATGCATAACTTGTTTTCACCTCCAAAAATAATGTCATTAATAAATACTTCAATAATCAATATATCATCATCAGTGATCTTATAATATAAATTACTGTCAGCATTACCCTTAATAAAGCCAAGCTTCAAAAGATACCAAGCTCTAGGTGCATGTTTCAATCCATATAAAGCTTTCCTTAACCCACAAACCATGTTTGTATCATCTGTAAGTGAAAAACCATCAGGTTTCTCAATATAAACTTCCTCATCAAGATCCCCATTCAAAAATGCACACTTAGCATCCACCTAATAAACCTTGTAGTTCTTATGGGCAGCATAGGCAAGAAATAATCTTACAACTTCAATCCTAGCTACAGGTGCAAAAGTCTATCCATAATCAATTCTTTCCTTCTAAGAACATCATTTACAAACCAATCTAACCTTATTCCTTACAACTTGACCATCCTCATCCAATTTATTTCTAAAAACCCATTTAGTTCCAATAACATTCTTATTTTTAGGCCGGGGAACCAAAGTCCATGTGTTATTCTTCTCAATCTAATCTAATTCTTCTTCCATAGCTTTCAACCAACATTCATCTTTACATGCTTCAATTACTGATACTGGTTCAACTTGAGAAATTAAACATAGCTCATTAGTTTCTAGTCTTATTCTTGTCATCACTCCACTATTCTTATCCCCAATGATTTGATCTTCTAAATGATTTAATCTCACATACCTAGGAGTCCTCTGACTCTTTGTTCCTCTTCCCAGCTTTTTCAGTTACTATAGAATTTTCTGATACTGTCAGAGTAATTGGTTCAACACTCTATTCTGGTAAAGATGCTATCGGTTTAGATATAATCATTTCCACCATCGGTTCCTTCTCATAAACTCTAATTTGATCTCTATTCATCTCATCCACCTTGACATTAGCACTCTACACAATTCTCTACAATCTCTTGTTATAACATCTATATGCTTTTCTTTCATTAGAATAACCAATAAATATGCCTTCATCACATCTAGGATCAAATTTTTCAATGATATCATCTCTCCTGATATAACATTTATTACCAAATATTCTGAAATACTTAACTATAGGTATATTACCAAACCATAATTCATAAGGTGTCTTACCGGTTTCTCCTTTGATATGTACTCTATTGAATGTATAAATTGTTGTGTTCATTGCTTCTCTCCACTAGATATAAGGTAGACTAGCTTCCATCACCATTGTTCTAGCAACATCCAAGATAGTTATGTTCATCCTTTCCACAACTCCATTCTACTGAGGTGTCTAGGGAGCAGAAAATTGTCTCCTTATACCAAGCTTCTCACAAAAGTTATTAAACTCACCAGATGTGAATTCTCCACCATGATCTGACCTCAAACATTTAATCTTCAATCCCATCTTTGTTTCCACTTTAGCCTTAAATATTTTAAACTTTTCAAATGCTTCAGATTTCTCCTTTAGAAAAGTTACCCACATCATTCTAGAATAATCATCAATGATTAACATAAAATATCTATCACTTTGAAAACTTTTAACTCTAGTAGGGCCACACAAATGAGTATGAATAAGATCAAGATCATCATTAGATTTATCTTGTATACTCCTAAAAGAGGTTTTGGCCTGTTTAACATTTGACATTCTTTACATACCAGATTATAGGGCTTCACAATCTTAGGTATATCTCTAACTACCTTAGTTGAATTGATCTTCACAATGCAATCAAAATTCACATGACACGGCCTCTTATGCCATAGCCAAATTTCATCAATTTGTGCAATCAAACATGTCTTATCATTGGAATTCAAATGAAATAAATTACCTTTTGTATATGTGTCGGTTGCAATCTCCAAACCAAATCTATTAATGATTTTGCATTTTCCATCCTTGAACTGTAATTGAAATCCCTTATCATCAATTGTCCTATACTCAAAAGATTATACTTCAAACCTTCAACAAAATAAGCATTGTCAATATTGTTCTTACCATCCAATGATATAGTTCATTTTCCTTTGATCATACATGCTTTGTCATCTCCAAATCTAACCAGGCCACCATCAAATTCTTGCAAAGATAGAGACTTCCCTTTATCTCCAAGCATATGATATGAACAACCACTGTCAATTGCCCATTTATCCTTGTCTTCAATTTTAGCAGCAAGTGCCTTCTCTTCAGGTAAATTCTTTTCCAGTGTCGAAACATCTTCCTTGATAACCAGGAACACCCATTCCTTTCCATTACCAGGACCATTAGCAGAGTCTTCTGCCAGTTCATCATCAGAATCCGTAATGGCTTTCTCATCCGCTATGTATCATGATTTGTCTCTGTTTTTCCTATACTTATGTTAGGATTCCCAAAGTTATTGAGAGGGGGGGTGAATCGGTATCTGACCGGTATATTAATTTTCTTAACTTATAACATGAAAAGCATATTAAAATTGTGTACCGGTAAACCAGAAATAATGCAACAATTAAGAATAACAACCACAACATAAAAAGCACACCATAACACAATATTTTAATGAGGAAACCCGGTGTGGGAAAAACTTCAGTGGAATTTGTGACCCACAATATTCGCTTACTGACTAATAAGTGAATATTATTGCTTACAATAGGGGCCTGCACATGCAGGAAGGCCAAGTGCGTAGAGCTCACTACTCAGTTACAAAAGAAGTCACACTGACTTACAAAATTGGATTAAACTAATCCAATGTCTTGTACTGCTTCAAATCAGCATCTACTATGCTAGATTCAGTACTGGTTTAAGCTCTGCAATATACATAAACCCTTATCCAATAATTCACATATTAGGTCTGCTACCTTCTTTTCATA
Source organism: Cryptomeria japonica (assembly GCF_030272615.1). Classification (NCBI taxonomy): domain Eukaryota; kingdom Viridiplantae; phylum Streptophyta; class Pinopsida; order Cupressales; family Cupressaceae; genus Cryptomeria; species Cryptomeria japonica. The sequence goes on from NC_081412.1 coordinate 643,199,179, forward strand.
TTTCGCATTATATCATATCATAAATGATCTACAATGATCTCATACATATATGATTCATATTACAATCTGCAATGTTGGTTTACAAAAGATTTTACAATTAATTACAATATACATTTTTATAAAATTAATGTCGGCCAAGGTGTCGGTAATCAATATTTTGGGTGTTGGTGAACTGTATGTCGATGTCGGTGCCCGAGTCTGACTGCCAGTATCACATGATTGTAAGGTTGCCATCACTGAAAATACCTTCAATCACCTACAATTTCTCATTGGATTGTGCATTTGCCAACAATCTCCCCATTTGGCATTGATGGCAACACTCATGAGAAAAATCAAAAAGTGTCCAAAAAGATGTCTAAAAAGAATCTACCAAAATTTGTCTTACCAAAACTATGTGCCCAAAAATGTATGCTCCCCCTAAGCTGATGATGTCTTATTCTAATCATTTTTCTCATCACACTAGTCCCCCTTTGACATCAATGGCAAAGGTTGTCATTCGCTGCCAGTGGAGTGTGGTTCCTGCCTAGATTTTTGTAACCGATGGGTTACAATCTGGAATATATTTGCCAAAACCAGATTTAAACTGTCACTGAATCTTTTGCTTTCTTGTAATGCCTCTTGTGTTCTCTGAACTGTACTGGTGAGTATGTGCATTTTCTCTTCTGGTGTCTTAAGTCTGGAAACTAGAGCCTCAAAAATTTCTTTTCTCAAAGAAATGAGGTAATCTAGTTTAGGACTAAGTTTACATTTTAAGCTCTTTTCCTTATCCTTTATTCTTTCTTTATCCTTCTCTAACTTCTCAATTTTCTCTTCAAGATCTACAATTTTCTTTTCTATCTCCAAAAATGAATCAGATGTACCTATCAGATTGTCAGCAATATTGTTTATTTCAGTTTGAGTTTTGCTGATCTCTGAATCTATATCCTGTGTCAAGATGTCTCTTTTGCAAGTCTCCCTGTACATTTTCTTAAAATCCAAAATTGTTTTTTCAAGTTCCGGTAATAAGGTGTCCATTTTCTCCTTGTTCTTCTTCAAAATTTCCTCAAAGAATTTTTCTTTCTCCTTATTCATCATTTCTTTGAATGTATCTTCATTGATTTGATCAACTGTCAAAATATTGTCGGTGATGAACTTAGACAATGTGTTTAGTTGACCTAAAGAATCTATATTATCCACAATGCATTTAGGTGCTACCAATTTGAGAATAGGAATTGTGTCATCAATAGCCTTATAGGCTTGCGCATTACACTCTGTGATTTTATTTATTGAATCCAGTAAGACCTCTGTCACATTTGTAGGCCAGAATTCTACTATTGAAGTACCAGATGTCTGCCTAGCTATTTTCACAATATCCATGTTGTTGGTTGTAGTGATAACCTTGCTTGTTTCAACCTCTAGCAGGTCAGTTTGTGTTTGCATTTCTATTAGCAAAGGTTTGGGCTTTTCAGTTTTAGTCGGTGACATTGTCTCTGTCTGAACTTGTGTCTCAACCTATTTCTGTTCCGGTTTCTCCATCTGTGTCTCAGAAGGTTTCTCTGAGCTCTCAAAAGCCAGTTTCTCATATTGTACCTCTGCATTGTCCATTTCCGGTTCTCCTGATTGTTTTTTCAGTTTTATCTACCAGTTCTTCTAATGTTTTACCAGTGGTGTCTTCTGCTAGTTGCTCTGTTAGAGTAGGTTTTTCTGTGCTTATGTTTACAGTATTATTAACCTCAACCTCAACATCTGCAGTCGGTGGCTCAGTAGCCACATCTTTCCTTTTATCCTCAGTGGTTTCTCTATCAACCACAACATTTACTTGTTGTGTGTCTATATTTACAATGTACAAAATTTTGGACTCGGGATTTGTATCCTCTATAGGAGTCTCCATACTCTCAGTAGCCAGTTGATTGTCTGTAGTTTCTACCGGTGGAGTATCTGAAGGAGGTGGGGTTAAGTTATCAGTTATTTTTAGGCTTGGAGGTCCACCTACCTTACCTTTCCCCTTATCCTTGTCCTTTTGGTATACCCTGATGGTTTTAGGTCTTAGTAGCTCTTCTTGTTTCTCTTTTTCTACAAACAATATATCCCATGCATCTGCTATTTCTTCAGAGACTTCATTCACTCTTCCTGTCATCAGTGCTACATGTCGATGAGCAGTGGAAAATATTATCTGGTTTCCTTCACTGATTAGTTTGTCTATCTCATCGGGTGAGTTTACTAGATGCACTGCAAGTAATTTTTTTAATTTTTATCTTCTTGTCCAGCTCAACAATGGCTACCCTTCTAGCTTCTAGTCTTCTATACAAATCATTGGGTATTTCATCAACAATTTTCATCAAAAATTTCTTGTATATACCCAAGTGTAAAATTACATTGTTCTCTATGCTTTCTTTGTCATCAGTAGATAGTGTGTTGTACAGTTTGCTAATGTTTTTCTGTTAGTGTAGGTTTTTTTATTTTCCTTATGTTAGGGGGTATTTATTTTTCCTACACATATATTCTTAAGCTTGCTTAGGTTATTAGGTGTGGTTACTATGAGGACACGTGGTGGAATACATTAGCTACATGTGTAACTCTCCACCTCACATGGGTAGTTGAGTTACACACCCTTTTTTAGCTTGTTGTGCCACCTCTCATAACCACTATTTTGTCATTTCCTAAGTGGTTATGGGGTAGTTGGGTTTCTCACCCTCTTTTGGCCTTATGTGCCACCTCTTATAACTCCTTTTTTGTTTTCATGTAAGGAGGTTATGCCACATGTTTTGACATTTACCAAGTAGGTAAAAACCTCCCACCTTTTATGGGGTAGTAGGTAAAACCTCCCACTTTTTATGGAGGTGGGAGTTAATGCACCTCTTGATTGTATATGCTATTATTTTTCTATATAATAAACAATATACTCTCACCTTCACTAGTTAAGTGATAGCTCGGTGAGAGTCTTCTCTAAATTCTCTTCTTTATCTCTATTTTTCTCTCATATCAGATTTATCTTCATTCAGCTATTTTGATCTTCGATCATCCGTTGCTTGGAGTTGCATGTGATCTATGACCGACATCAGATCCTAGCTCAATTCTTGCTTCTCACAGAATTTAACATTTTCAACTTTCCATCTTTAGTTATTTCACTTAAGAGTTTGTCTAGTGGAGCAATATCTTGTTTTACCTTCTTCTTCTTAGGAGTCAACTTTTTTGCTGGAGGCGTCACTGCTTGTTGCTTTTGTCTTGTTTTTCTAGGTGTGGGTGAGGGTACCGGTGAGGGTTTTCTTTTCCTTTGTACCCTTTTGAATACCATCGGTATATCACTCTCAAAGGAATTTGCAACTAGTGAAAGATGAGTTTCCGGTTGAAGTCCTTCCAACTCACTTTCTTTGATACCAGTTTGTTTTAATACATCTTCCTTAAGTGTTTTTCCTTGTCTAGTGCCTTTCCTTACTGTTTGTTCAACTTTCTTGACTCTTTTCCTAGACTGAATACCACTTTCTATTGTTTCAGTACTACCAAAGACTTTCTCAAATGGTTCTTTTGGTGCTTCAAGGAGAGAATTTTCATAAGTTTCAATAATGTTATCATCTATCTCATAGCCCATTTTAGTTACCCAGATTGTCCTAGGGACAACTGTAGGATTTGAGAAATACAAATCCACAGAACCCAAAAGAAACCTGCATGCAAGAAACCTGTCACAGAGAAAGAGAGAGAACGAATACAAGGGTTTTGGCTCTAAAAAAGAGAAAAGATGTATTATCAGAGAAAAAATGAATCAAGAATATGAATAATACAAGAGATCAATCCTTATAAAGGAGATCAACACCAAAAGGAAAACCTAACCCTAAGGTGTGAGCATTTAATAATTAAATATTAATTATTAAATGACTAATATGTGCATAAAGGGAAATCTTAAGAGGAGAGCAAAGTTAATTAATTACTTTACTCTAACAACAACTGCCTCCATCTAGATTTCATCCTTTTTAATTACAAAGCATATTTCTTTCTGATATTTATCTACAATTGTCTGTGACAACCTTATTCTCGTCTTCATTTGAGCCTTCAGTGCTTGAAAATGTTCGTTTATGTTTTTCTCTCTGTTTTCTCCCATGTTGTTCAATAGATCCAATAGTTGCTTTCCTACCAATATATCAAAGCCAAAATATTTTTTGTCAATATCGGGTACTTGTTTAGTAATATACAACATTAAACATACAAGAAAATTTCCAAATCTAAAGGTTCCTTTCTTATCTCCTTTAATCTTTTTTAGACTTTCTATCAATTCATCTTTGAGAATTTCACACACATCTATTCTAGCATTGTTGTTAACCATATCATATGCACTTTTAATACATAGGCTAGGTACTGAGTTCAACCTATTTGCATGTGTAGCTTTGTAGCCTAAGATCATACTGATAAATCTGACATTGATGTCCTTCACATCATTTACCCTTAGAGACCTTTTATCAAATGTTGCACCAGTTAGATCCATTACTATGTCATTCGAGACCCTTTTTGTTCTGTCGGGTCTGCTACCGATGGAAGGTAACCCTATTACTGCTTTAATGACTTCTTTTGTGATTTTATGAATCGAATCCAACCAGAAGAATTCACCATGGACTCTACTTAGGACTATTCTTATCACATCTTCGGGAAAATCAAGAATGCTAAGAATATCCAGAAAACCTAGGGTTTCTACTACCTTCTGTTCCGGCTTGACATTTCCATTTTATCACAAATCACAGTGCTATACATTTTCTTAATTTCATCATCTCCCAATTTCTCTATATGATAGTGTATGTATATTCTAGGATCTTCAGCATATACTACTCCTTTGGGAATTTGAGAGAATGGACCTATGTTATCATCTTTCTTAGCTATTTCAGGAACAAGCTTGAATACGGGTCTAGGGCGCTTGATAACCTCAATTACAATAGGGTTTGCTATAAATTCAGGAACAAAGGAGGATGCCATGTTTATAAATACCTCAATCTGCCTTAGGGATGAGTGCTTGGATGAATCACTTCTCTTCTTCGCTAAGAATGCCTTCGCTCGGGAATTTTTGCGCTTTCGAAGATTTGAATGCTTGGTGAATAAGAAAGAGCCAAAACATTTGATTTATAATGTTCTTTTCTCCAACTACTGCATTTAATACTTGTTGGTTAAGTCACAACTTAACTCATCTATTGGTAAAGAATAAATTGAACTTCTCACCATCAACAGAGGGTATATTAGCATGTTTTTCAGTTTATTGCTAAACCCCCAAAGGACTTTTCTTCAGTTAGATGAAGAGTCTCTTGCCGATGGAGTGTTACTCTATTCTATCGGTGGAGGAGTATTCCCATCAACATTCTGATCTGACTTTTTGATCCATTGTTTTTAGAATTCTTGCTTTACCTCTTCAACCTTTTCTTTACCTTTCAAACTAGGACCTTTGTTATTTTCCGGTGATGCCTTACTTCTACAAAAAATTTTAATATGTCCAATTTTGTTACAAGCATAACAAGTTTTATTGTTTTTCTGAATAGCTTTCCCATATCCTATGTCAGTATGTGTTTTGCATTGATTAGATAGGTGTCCAAATCTTCCACAAACATAACATCTTACATTCATTCTGCAATTTTCTAAGTTATGACCAACTTTGTTGCATTTAGAACATTGACCGGTGGGTGTATTAGTGTTCTAATAATTTCTAGATCTACACTGATTTTCTCTATGACCATACTTGTTACAGTTAAAGCATTTCCCATTGAATTTTTAAGTATTAGGTTGTCTTACCGGTTTGATATGATCATGATTGTTTGCAGTACCAAAGCTTTCACCAACTTCAAAGCCAAGGCCATTTGTATCACCATTTGGTTTCTGATTCTTCAGCATGTCAACAAGTTCTTCTAAACTTTTCTTGAATTTGTCCTTGTGTTGATTTGCAGCAATTGGTTCATTTTCCAAGATTCCTTTCTGTCTCATGAGTTCAATAATGTCATTTTGTGTGTGCATCAAAACTGTCTTCAACATATCATTTTCATGATTGAGTCTTGTGTTTTCATTTCCAGCATCATTTAGTCTTCAAGTCAAGTCATCTTCATTCTTCTTTCTGTCTTCAACTTCTTTACAAAATCTCATAGTCATATCTTGCATCTCATTCTTCATTGTACAATTATCTTGTCTCAGTTGGTTCACCAGATCATTAAGAGTTTTCTTTTCATCTTCCTCATTCTGCATCTTCTCACAAATTTCTCTTCTTTTATTTCTTGCTATAGTGAATTTTTCTTGAAGTCCTCGAATAATATCCTGAGCAGCCTTCAAATCATCCTCAAGTTTGATATTCTTCACTTTTTCTGCATCATAGTCTGAAAGAGCTGTTTCCAATTGCTTTCTCAAATTTTCCATCTCTACGGATGACAAGATCTTCCTCAAGCTGTTAGACTTTTGAAAATAGAGGACCAAGTTCTAATACCAATTGTTGGGATTCCCAAATATACTGAGAGGGGAGGGGGGGTGAATCAGTATCTGACCGGTATATTAATTTTCTTAACTTATAACATGAAAAGCATATTAAAACTATGTACCGGTAAACCAGAAATAATGCAGCAATTAAGAATAACAACCAAAACATGAAAAGCACACTATAACACAATATTTTAACGAAGAAACCTGGTGTGGGAAAAAAACGGTGGGATTTATGACCCACAATATTCGCTTACTGGCCAATAAGAGAATATTACTGCTTACAATAGGGGCCTGCACATGCAGGAAGGCCAAGTGCCTTGAGCTCACTGCTCAGTTACAAAAGAAGTCACACTGACTTACAAAATTAGATTAAACTAATCCAATGTCTTGTACTGCTTCAGATCAGCATATGCTATGCTAGATTAGGTCTACTACCTTCTTTTCATATTTCACATTATATCATATCATAAATGATCTACAATAATCTCATACATATATGAGTCATATTACAATCCGCCTTGTCGGTTTACAAAAGATTTTACAATTAATTACAAAATACATTTATATAAAATTGTTGTCGCCCAAGGTGTCGGTAATCAATATTTTGGGTGCCGGTGAACTGTATGCCAGTGTCGGTGCCTGAGTCTTCTTGCCGGTATCACATGATTGTAAGGTTGCCATCAATGACAATACCTTCAATCACCTACAATTTCTCATTGGAGTGTGCATTTGCCAACAACTTATACTTGTTTTGATATACAAGGTTAGGCTTAAAAGATCTTCTAACTCTCTCTTCAAATCTTGAATTCCTTTCAGGACATCTAGATGCAAAATGACCAATCTTATTACATGCAAAACATTTAAAAGGTGCTCTTCCTTCATACTTACTTCCTACCAGTCCTTTAGGTACTCTTGTAGAAAATAGTGCTTCAAGTTGCTCAAACTCATCATCTTCTCTCTTTATATCATCCAATTCCTTTGCATATAAATCTCTCCAATCTTGCTTACTGGTTGTTGATGCAAATGCATGAAAAGCAGGTTCAGACTTCACAGCTCTAGAAGGTCCAAATTCTTCAAGCTCAAAAGCAGATAATTTCACAATCAAGGTATCTTTGTTGACAGATGTATTAGTTATTGTTCTCAACTCATTAATAGCAGTAGCCTTCATCTTGTAAGTCGATGGTAGAGCTCTCAGAACTTTAAAAACTATTTCATCTTCACTCAGAGTTCCACCACAACATTCAATTCCCATAAAAATCTCATTTACCCTTTCCATGAATGCAATAATCCTTTCATGTTCTTCCATCTTTAGGTTTTCATAACTCACCTGATAACCATCAAGTTTAGCAATCTTCACTATAGGGTCACCTTCATTAAGAGTCTCCAACTTATCCCATATAGCCTTTCCAAATGATTTGTCAGTTAATCCCATTATATATTGATCAGAAAGTGCACACAAGAGGGATTCTCTTGCTCGACAATCATTCTCAAGCAACATATCCAAGTTTGCCGGAGGAGGATTGTCAAATGTCAGATTATAAGGTGTAACACCATTCTGTGTGATCTCTCAAATTTCCTTACCAAGACATCTCAGATGATTCTCCATCTGAATCTTCCATATTTTCTAATTTGTTCCATCAAGCCTAGGAATATCTCTTTGAAAGATAACTCTAGATGAACTAGATGAACTTGAATTGTTAGTCTCCATAGGATCTTCCTCAAGTGGTTAAGCTTTCTGCAGAGAGGACCAAAGCTCTGATACCAATTGTTAGATAGTTCAAATAACTGGAAGACAACCGAGATGGGGGGTGAATCATTTGTCACAGATTACCAGAACATTTAGCAATTAGAACTTTAATATTGAAACCCAAAACATCAATACCAAAATGCTTAAACCAAATACTAGAATAGCAATTAAACCAATTAAGCATAAAAAATAATCAGAGAATAAATACCATCCACATGACACCAAGATTTATACATGGAAAACTCGGTAAAGGGAAAAAACATGGTGGGAAGCCTACCCATAGTCAGATAATACTTCTACAGTAAGTATAGGAATTACAATTAAGGGGCCTGAATTTGTAGGAAGGCCAATAGCCTAGAGCGCACTACTCATCACAAAAGGAGTCTCACTGACTACATAGAAATCCAGACTATAATCTGGTAGAATGAATGAATTGCAAAGATAGAATCTCCTATGCCTGAGTATAGTTTCGGTTAAGCTCAGTACCAAAGGACTAAATCCTCTTACATAAACCCAACTCGATCTCCAATGATCGACCAAATCCTCTACCTGAATGATATTACATTACTCGCACATTACATATCCATATCCCATTCCCTTGACCATAACATGATGATCTACAATGAGATCTTACATCATATATATATATATACAAACCTTCGACCAAAAAAAATCAGGCCGACCACCAGACAATAAACCAATTACATAATTACAAAACATGTCGACCTTAGACCAAACAAACAATATCCAACTCATAAGACATCCTGGAAACACATCGAGAGGTCCAATCCACATGTTACACTAAGTTGGTCCATAACCTATATCAACCGAGACCCAATATAGGTCCACACGCTAAAGCAATGATCTCCATCTGCCAAGTCTCGAACATGATCACCATCAGCATCCTGAATCTCCACCAGAAGTTGAACCAACACCACTTATGCATATCATCAAAGATCTTCATCAAAGCTCTGTCGATGAAACCCTCGTCGGTACCACAAGCCAAGCTTCCAAGCAAACAGGATAGCATCCGATCACCAGACCAAAACCAACTTACTGAATATGAACATGAGTATCATGAATAAGCCAATTCCATAACTAAACCATACCGGATCATGTCGGATCCAAACAAACTAGAAACCATACATCCTATCGGGACTAGAAGGGTGTCGGTAAAACATCCAAAAGAGCTAGTGTTGACATCAATGACAAAACATCAATGCAACACATGATCAATTCCTCCAAATGGCCAACAATATTAAGTTGGAATTCAGTAATTTCAAAGGTTGGCAACCCCCTACAGGTTTTTAATTTGTTGTTATAAACATTTCCATAATTTTGAATAAAACCATTCCAAGCATTGTAATTGTTGAATACAAGTCTGAATATTTGTTGTAGCCTATAAGGCAATTGTATGTGCACATTTACATTGCAAAACTAGTCTTTTATTAGCAAGTTACAAGGAGTTTTAGATTTTCCATTTATCGTACTATGTTTGCCAAGTGTTTGACAAAGAGTCATGTCAAATATTAAATTTTTTGAATGATATTACATAGTTGTTTGCAAGTCTATTTCATTAGAAATCAGATTATTGGTGAAACCAGCTTTATTAGTTTGCATACAAAGTGTTTGATGATATTCCTTGAGCCTCTAATAAGCATTTTGAGGTTAGAATTGCCAAGGGATACTACAAAATGAACATAAAATGAAAGAAAGGAAACACTTGCTCTCTATTATCTCTTGATGTAATGAAATTACAACATTCAAAAAATAACATGCTATGACCACATGGGCTTTCACATTACAATAATCTACAAGTCAAAGCCACAATCTGTACTACTAGAATTGTCCCCTACAACCCTCATTTGTCTTCTTTATGTTCCAAAGTTTAACTGCCCCAGGATGTTGTGGAAAGTGTAACTCCCTCTATTTGATGCCTTTACACTTTTCCCTATATTTAAATATGCCAAAAATATGCCCAAAATGGGTTTTGGCGTTCACTAGTGTGTTTTTGAAATTTTGTTTTTTTTCTCCTAAAGTAGCACAACTTTTGAAAGCCATATCTTTTGATCTGGGAACTTGATTGAACCCCTTTTTTAAAAATTGAAGATCTTGAAGAGATCTACACCATTCTTTCCCCATATTAGGAGTTTATTAGACTTCATGAAGGTCCAATTTGATCATTTAAAGGTAAAAATTTTAAGTTGAACATTTTTTATAGGATTTTTGAACCTCAAAACATTAATATCTCACAAACGATACGTGATATTGAGTTGATTATTTCTCCAGACATTATATATTTTCTCATTCTTCTTCTTGGGGTCAATTTTTAGGTTCATACATGCACAAATGCAAACTTACTAAAAATAATAACCTTGCCAAAAATAGCCCTTATTGAAAATTTAAACAATATTTCTGGGTGATGCAAGATTGCTTGTACACCCAAGATGCTCGGGGATCAAAATGATGTAGCTATGGTATGATTAAAAAATGGATAATACTGTTATTTATAAATTTAGACCCTTTTAATTGTTATGACTAAAATATTATACAAGGCCTAATTTAAATGCCTTTATATATTTTGTATTGTGAGTACCTATATATTAATAGTAATTTGATTTATGAAAACATAAATTTAATATTTAATTTTTGTAGCTCATTTTCATTTTGGGTATGAGATGGCATTGAAACAAGGGTGTATCAACTTGAATAAGCATCCTTCAATCAAGAATGTGTAGAGGTTCCCTTCCTAAGTTCAATATTCTACAGAGGATATTCAAAGAAAAAAAAGGAGAATTCGTAATGTGTTGATGTGTAGTGAAAATATTGTAGGGACTTCCCTCTTAATAATCGTTCAAACGTGGATTATGAATGTATTGATTTGTGGTTCTTGATTTTGAAATTTAAATATATGTGGGAAGAATCGATCATATCAGATTGCAGCTATCATTTATGTTTGATTTCTATGGTGGCTTGAATGAACTTGGTTTAATATTGTTTTTTTTAATGTTTGATGAGCCTTACACCATTTATTGTATGTGCAAGTACCAATAGTAAATGGAGTTAAAGCATGCATATGTGAGAGGAAGTGTGTGAGAATGTACAATTCGTAGCCCATAAAGTTGATTTTTTGTCATATGCAAAAGTGGGTATTTTTTCGCAACTTATCTTGTATTCCAAATGGAAATGTATGTGTAGTTGTTTACTTTCATTGGTCAAATACACATTTATTTGTGAGCATGTATTGGTGTATTTACAAATTTTTATTAGCATTTTCAAAGCTTTTAATAGTTAAAACACAAAAAAAAAGTTGAAGAGGTTAGGTGTGTATGGAGTGAACAACAATTGAAACACGAGCGATAAACTGGTGCTTTTCCCCTACTTACGATCGATACCAAGTGTTGATTTGTTGCTCTCACAATGATCCTTTTTCTTGTGGAGTCCTCTTTTTGAAATGTCTTTTACTTTTAATATAATTATTTATTCTTAATTCAATAAATGAAACAATTATGCTAGGGGAAGAGCATTAATTACCACCCTTGTTCCAATAACAGTGCACTCCTTGCACCCAACCCCCCAGTTACTAACTTTAAAGAAACCAAAAAGTTGATAACTAAAATCCCATTAATAAATTTCACATGTACCAATAGTCACTCGCTTTTTAACTTTTTTTGATCCATAATTGGCCCATTTGTGCACAACTACTGGGGCATTTGGGCAAAACTCCAAGTCGTTTGTGCACAAGTATTGGCAATTTTAAGTGCACAATTATTGGGGCATCTTTAAGTAAGTATCAGATGACACTTTGAAATATGTACTTGTTGACCCTTACGTGCATAACGAATCCCACAACATGCGTCGTGACTACCCAGAAGCCAAAACAATAGCTATAAGCAATTAAATTTCATCCGAAAACAACAAAAAGAAATTGATGAAATTCAATGTACTATTTAAGATCTATGGATGCACAAACTTGCCATGACTAATCTCAAAACAAAATGGCACTGTAAAAAACTCCTAAATCTCCAAAACATAATGGTTTTTTTTTTTTTTTGTCTGTTTTATGTTTTGTGTGAAAATTAACGGGATCCCAGGAAATTAGCTGTAAGCTTCCCCTATTCCTTTCTAAATTAAATATTATATTCCTTCTGAATTTGTAGCATTGGATTCGTATGATTTTTTAAATTTTTATTTAAGCACATGTCAGGGAATAATGATTGTTTGTGTCAATATATGGCCACGACAAGGAAATATTTTGGCCTCTTGGTACTAGCGGGCCCCATTTGTCTCCCACTGCAAATTTCTTCAGCCCTGAGGGGTGCGCTTCAACTCGCACAAAGGTCACCTCTACATGATCATTCGCACCTCCCCTGTTAAAAATTCTCTGCTTTCTCCTAAACAAAGCCTGATCTTTTACTCATGGCGGTAAGGATCGACAGAAAATCAAGCATTTTCCGTCGAAGCCACAACAATTGAATCTAAGCCACTCGGATTTGCAGCTGCTGGGCTGCAATTACATTCAGAAAGGCCTCGTTTATTCCATGTCCGATGTCTCCCGAGATTTCGAAAGGGCGGTGGAGAAAATGAAGAAGAGTCTCTCAGACGCTCTGGTGCACTTCTATCCACTGGCCGGAAGACTGGCCACTTCGCCGGAAGGCTTTGTGTATATTGATTGTAATGACCGTGGAGCAGATTTTATTGAAGCGTCTGCCCCTGACATTAGGGTTTCAGAGGTGATGAACGAGACGGTCAGTGATGTTGTTGGCGAGCTGTTTGCCCTCAATGGAGCTCTCAATATGGATGCGCATTCTCTTCCTCTCTTGGTTGTTCAGGTACGCTTGCTTTTAATGGAGGAGCTTAAACAGTCCCCAGGTTTTTCATTTAGGGTTTCGCCATTAATAAACCAGAATGTTTTCTCTTCACTTTCAATGTTGGTGTTATTTGGTGTTTTGGGTTTGCTTTTGATTTTAGGTGTTCATTTAACGGTTTATCTAATTTTTCAATTACTAACTTTATAAAAAATAAGAAATAATAGATAAAAGTCCCTTAAAAAATTTCACGTAACTGTTCAATTGGTTCATTTGTACTCATAGTGCAAGACTATTTAGACATTTTTTTTACATAAGTATCGACAATTTTAACTTCACAGTTATTGGAGCATCTTTGAGCAAGTATCGAGCAACACTTAGTTAGCTATAATGGCTACTAGAACGCTTCCCTTAGCGAATTTATTAATATAGTCATTAAAAAAATTGTTTTTCATTTAAGGTTTTGTCATTAATAAATGTGAATGTGTTCTTTTCACTTTCTTGTTGTTTTTATTTAGGTGTATGGCTACTAGAACGCTTCCCTTAGTGAATTTATTAATAGAGTCATTAAAAAAATTGTTTTTCATTTAAGGTTTTGTCATTAATAAATGTGAATGTGTTCTTTTCACTTTCTTCTTGTTTTTATTTAGGTGTTCAGCTATAATGGCTACTAGAACACTTCCCTTGGTGAATTTATTAAAAGAGTCATTTCAAAAATTGTTTTTCATTTAGATTTTTGTCATTAATAAATGTGAATTTGTTCTTTTTACTTTCGTGTTGTTTTTATTTTAAGTATTCATTTAATATTGATTATAAATGTCCAAAATACGGTAATGGTTTTTAAGATGATAAACGATAATTAGTATTATTTTTGTGCTTCTTCCCTACTTTATACTAAATTTAAAATTGTAATAGTGAATGTATTAAAAGCTAGTTCATTAAAAAAATTGTAGATCAATAATAGAATATGCCATTTTGTGTAGAAGATATCTTATTTGTAAATCTTATTTTGGAAATTTATTAAAATAAGCTATTAATTATACAATATGTAGTTAAAGAAGGATGAAGGGATGGTACAATTTATATGTAGTTAAAGAAGGATGAAGGGATGGTACAATTTATTTTTTGTTCAAAGGTATGTTAAAATAGACAAGTTGTACTATTTAATATCTTTTGAAAGTAAAAAGGATAATGTTAATTATGATGATAACTTTTAATCTATTAATTCAATTGATTTATTAGAATACATTATCACAATTAGTTTTTTTTTTTTTTAAAGAATTATCTAATACAATTTACACATTTTGAAGGTGATTATTAAGTATAATAATTTAAGAGAATGCTAATTATAATGATTTTTTTTTTTAAATTTTAATTCAATTGAACTATTCAAATGCATCATTATTTTTACAATTTAATCTTTTAATGGTATAAATGCATAAGCTCCATGTTTTAAGCCTCTGGCCATGAACACCAAGAATTCAAAAGAATAATAGTAATCATACTTTTAAAGCCCTTCAATTTAATTGATTAATTAATGTGTTTTGTGGCTTATTGGGATATTGTAGAAAATAAAGTGATGAATTTAATGGATAAAAAGTTATTTTGATTAAATATTTAAAATTTTAAAAATGAGAAATTTAAAATGATAAATATAGTAAAGCAAACTTAACCAACATAGTTGAAATAATTGAGATGAAATTTGAGTTTTTCTTCAGTTTTTAGTTTAATGACTAGTTGAGACGTGATAGATAATTGAAAATTTTATTTGATAATTAATCAAAAGCTTAACATAGTATATTCCAAAGATTTTGAGGTCCATGACTAGATCAATCTAGTTCATGTATGCTTTTATCTATTTATTTATTTATATTATCAAAATATTATATGAATATCTGCTAAAATAGACTACTTATTAGGCCACTACTATTCCAATCTATTTTTCTTTGATCTAGTTCATGTATGCTTTTATCTATTTATTTATTTATATTATCAAAATATTATATGAATATCTGCTAAAATAGACTACTTATTAGGCCACTACTATTCCAATCTATTTTTCTTATCTCATTATTATTTTATTGTTTCTCCACCAATAAGAATTGTGATTTTTTTTTTCATTTGTCAAATGTTAATGTGCATGATTTTTAAATTTCTAAATTATAGAAAAAAAAATTTGGAATCTAATTAGCTCAAATTTTTTAGATCTTATTGTTGGATTTCATGAATCCACTATCTTAATGCAATTTTTAGGTGGGTTTTAATTAAAAATTTATTGTCATTATTAACTTTTCACAAAAATTTGATTTTTTTTTATATATTTTACTTTCACAATTTGTATAAAATTAAATTATTAAAAAAATATAACAATGTTTATTTTGTCAAATATGTCCTAAGAGGAATACTCCATGTCAGGTGAGATGGCTTTGCGTGTGTGTGGATATCATGTTAGGGCCGAAGTGCCCTAGCCTGTAATTTGCGCTTTGCTTGCTTTGTTTCGGGGGGGGGAGTTCTTGCTTGCTGGGGGTCGACTTTTGCTTGCTCGTGGTCGGGTTTTTTGGGCCGTCGCAGGGTTTTTTTGTAACCCTCTTCTGTTTCTTCTGCTTTGTGGTGTCGTTGGGGTTTGTGGGGTTTTGGGGTTGGGTTTCCCACCCCATTTATTTTTCTTCTTTTGGTATTTTCTCTGGATCCATGGAGAATAGAGGAGTATCCTCTTCTTAGATGGTCTTTGGAGATCTGGCTATGGCGGATCCGTCTCATTTGATGCATGCATGTGGAAAGGAACACATTGGTCATTCACAATCAAGGGCAGGCGTTTCTTCTTTGAAAGAGCCTTTTCGCATGAAAAAGGTGAATGTTTGCTTGGAGAGATCCCAAGATCGCCCAGTTCTGGCTATTCAACCTGAGCAAATTTCAGAGGATGTTGAATATTGGTGCAACCATGCTCTCATATGAAAATTCATCGGCCTTTGCCTCTCTATACCTGTTTTAGAGTCTTGGGCACCCCATGTCTGGAATCCTGAAGGAGACATGGAGCTACTTATGGCAGCCAATAACTATTTTATGTTTATTTTTTCTAACCTGGCAGACAAGAACAAGGCTTTTGAAGGTGGCCTTTATTTTTTCAACTAGGTGGGACTCTTTATCAAACCTTGGCATATTGGCTTTAATTCTGCTGAGGAGCTTCCCTCTCGTGTGCCCGTGTGGATTCAATTGCCAAGGCTTCCGCTGGAGTTTTGGAGAGAAGATATTCTTCACTCAATCTCACTGCTTCTTGGTAAACATGTGGGTTCGGCTTCACAAACTCAAGATCGAAAGGTAATTTCCTACGCTCGCATATGTGCAGAAGTTGATTTAAATAATCCTTTGCCAGACTCTATGGAAATTTGTTTGGGGACATCTTCTTGGATCCAACAGTTGGACTATGAGACCCTACCATTTAGATGCAGAATTTGTCATGAATATGGTCATTTACAATAGAGATGCCCCAGAAATAAATCTTCTAAACCAACTGTTTCTGATCCTCCTTGCTCTGTTCTGGGGGAAGATAGGGGGAAAGCCCATATGCCTAATGGTCCTGCTGATAAAGATGGCTTCATTCTTGTGAAACCACGAAATAAAGACAAGGGAAAGAAGATAACCTGGTTGGATAGGCAAAATGATGTCACCCTAAATAGGTTTGAGGTTTTAGAGGATTTGGTCCAAGAGGAAGGAGTTCCAGTTGAAATGTCCTTGGGTGCCCAATTTCAGCATGAAGTGTTGGATGGGGATTCCCGACCTATCTTTGGAGAATCAATAGGATATTCAAATGGTTACGGATTTGCCATCCCATGTTCAAGACAATAGAGATCTCAGTGAGTCACAGGTTCCTGAAGGTGCAGTGGTCATGGCATCTACTCCCCCTTCCACTACTGTGGCTTCAAGTTCAGCGAAGAGTAACAAAGCCCCACCTGTTTTAGGCTTGCATCAAAAGATCCTCAAAAAGGGTTCTTTAGACAAACCTTTAAGGAGTGGATGAAAAATGGATCAGGAAAAGGTTAAGCTTATTGGTAATACTTTGGTTGAGTCGGGGTCTGTAAAGCCCATTGATTCTCACTTCTCTCAACCACATAAATGATTGTGCTCTCATGGAATGTAAGGGGGTTGAAAAACATCCCTAGACAAAAGGTTGTTCGTAGATTAATTGACTCTGAGTCTCCTGATGTTGTTTTTATTCAGGAAACCAAGCTTTCAGTGGATGGTTTGACCAGTTGTGCTTGCCGTGTCTGGCCCCAGGGCCTTTGGCAGGGAGTGAGCTCTCGTGGTAGTTCGGGGGGGTTGCTTGCTTTTGAAACCCAAAGAAAGTTTCCCCTTTGTGGTGATTTTCTAGCAGGTCTTCCATTTCTATGGTCGCTTCTAGCTTTGAGACAGGAGAAAGATGCCTCTTCTCTAATATTTATGCTCCTACGGATCTTGTGGGTAAGTCTCATCTTTGGGCTCACATCAATTTTGTTCGGGCTCAGGATCCTTTTCTACCTTGGATTTTGGCTGGAGATTTTAATGTCGTTACTAGTTTGGAGGAAAAGCGAGCTGGGTTATTCAGGCTTGATCCTTCCTCAAATTTACTCAGAGATAATATTGGTCTCTTGAATCTCATTGATGTGAAGCCAACTAATGGTGTCTTTACATGGAATAATAGGAGGAGTGGTGTTGACGCTATCTCTGAAAGGCTTGATAGATTTTTGGTTTCCTACTTTTGGGTGCATGATAGGTGGTCCACTAGTTCAGAAATTCTTGATTGGAGGGGTTCTGATCATTGGCCTATTAAGCTTTCTATTACATCTTTTAGAACCTCCAAAAATCCCTCTTTCAAATTTCAATTGATGTGGCTTCATGATCAGTCATTGAGGGATCTTATGGTTGATTGGTGGTATGAAGGGCTGCCTACCCATGGGCAGGCTATGTACTCCTTTGGGAAGAGATTACAACATGTAAAATATAGGCCAAAGAGGTGGAATAAACAATGTTTTGGGAACCTGCATAGACACAAGATGGCAGCTCAATCCAAGTTGGATGAGGCTACGCGTCAAATTAGGGATCAAGGGATGACTGTGGAGCTCAGTATGGTCGAGTCCCTTGCTCATAAGGACTTAGAAGAGTGGGAGCTGCGTGAGGAGATTTTTTGGAAACAAAAGTCTCGTGTGGATTGGCTCCAAGAAGGTGATAGAAACACTGCTTTTTTTCATAATTCTGTTAAGGCTCGTAGGTATGGTAACTCTATTACCTCTCTCATTTCTTCAAAAGGAGTTCATCTTTCATCTAAAGAAGAAATTGCTACGGAAGCTGTTAGTTTTTTTTCTAATTTGTTTACCAAAGAGGATCC
The DNA here is from genome assembly GCF_030272615.1 of Cryptomeria japonica. Taxonomy (NCBI): domain Eukaryota; kingdom Viridiplantae; phylum Streptophyta; class Pinopsida; order Cupressales; family Cupressaceae; genus Cryptomeria; species Cryptomeria japonica. The sequence goes on from NC_081412.1 coordinate 643,217,510, forward strand.
TGAAGCTATGGTAGAAGAGAGGGCCATCTTGAACTGTATTCCCCCTCTTGTCTTTGTTGAAATGTATGATGCTCTCTTGCGCCCCATTTTGTTGTCTGAACTTGAGGGGGTTGTGTTTCAAATGAAAAAAGGCAAGGCTCCTGGCCCTGACGGGTTTCCTAATGAGTATTTTCAAGAATTTTGGGAGATTATAAAATATGATCTTCTAGATGTGGTTCAAGAATCTCATAGGAATAAACAAATGCTCAAATCTATGAATTCTACCTTCTTGGGTCTCATTCCTAAGAAGGAGTGGGCTAATAGCTTGGATCAGTACAGGCCTATTGCTCTAAGTAATGTTGTCTACAAGATTATCCCTAAATTGATTGTTGAACGACTCAAACCTCTCCTTTGCACTTTGGTTTCTCAGGAGCAAGGTGGGTTCATTAACGAAAGACAGATCCTTGATGGAGTTGTGATAGCAATGGAGGCTATTCATTCGATGGCTTCCTCTAAGGAGAAGGCTATGTTTATTAAACTTGACATGGCCAAAGCTTATGATATGGTGAGTTGGGATTTCTTACAGAAGATCCTTTTGGCTTTTGGTTTTGGAGAAGAGTGGGTGAAATTGGGTTCTTAGTTGTGTGACTTCTACCTCTTTCTCAGTTCTTATTAATGGGGAACCCTCACAATTGTTTAGCGCTTCTCGGGGGCTTCGGCAAGGGGACCCACTATCTCCTTATTTATTTATTCTCATGGTTGAAGGTCTTGGCAGATTTCTCACTTCCCAGGTGAGACATGGTCTTATTCAGGGCTGGAGTTGGAATAATGCTTTACCTCCCCACTCTCATCTTCAGTTTGTGGATGACACAGGTTTGATGGGCAAGGCCAGAATCAATGAGGCAGTGAATTTCAGGAGAGCTTTGGATATCTATTGTAAAGCCTCAGGTTAGAAAATTAATGAAGATAAATCATCCATATATTTCTTTAATACCCCTCGGTTTATTCAGAATAGGATTGCCAGGATCCTCAGATTTCAGACGGGGTCTTCTCCTTTGTTGTACCTTGGAATTCCTTTAGATTTGGGGGGTCAGCGCGGAGATTTTTAGCAAGGAATTTTGGATAAATTTCGTTGTAAGGTTAATCATTGGACCTACAAGTGGTTATCCTCTACTGGAAGAGTGATTCTTCTAAAGACTGTGGTGCAAGCACTTCCCATTTATAGGTGTTTTGTGCAGGCTCCCCCCTCCAGCTTTGTGAGAGAGTTTAATGCTCTTTCTCATCAGTTTCTTTGGTCAGGTAGTTTCCTTTCTTCTAAGTGGAGTTTAGTTAAATGGGACTCTGTTTGTAGATTGAGACATGCAGGGGGTCTTGGCCTAAGATCTATTGCTTTGGTTAGCAAGGCCTTGGCGGCTAAGCCGTATTGGAGATGGTGTAACAGTCAGGATTAGGACTGGGCCAAGATTTTAACCCACAAGTATCTCCCTGGTGCTAATGATCATGAGGTGCCTCGTCTCAGTTTAGTGGGCAAGGGCTCTTGTATCTGGGATACTCTTAAAAAAGGTGCCCAACTTATTAAAGATGGTCTTTTCTAGATTTGTAATAGAGGCTCTGAAGCTCTTTTTTGGCAGGACCCTTGGGATGGTCACCCTCCTATTTTGTCTAGTTATCCTCAGCTTCAGCCTCTTTCCAACATTTTCAGTGATGCTGGATGGGTTAAGGTGGATAATTTTAAAACAGTTAGGCACATTGGACAGGTTGAGGTGACTTGTTGGAAGGATCCTCTTGAATGGCCCTTGGGTGGTTCAGATGAAGATCGTGTGGTGTTGTTTAATATCTTGGAGGGTAGGTTATGTAGTTCCCTCAAGGAGAGAGATATTCTGGCTTGGGGTCCTAATCCAAAAGGCAAGTTTTATGTTGTTGAAGGTTATGCTCAGCTTGATAGGCAATTGCATGGCCTGACGGATGTTCCCTGGTGGAAGAAAGTTTGGAATAGCTTTTCTTGGCCGAAATGTAATTTCTTCTTATGGCTGGTTGCTCAGAAGAAATGCCTCAGGTGGGAGAATCTTCGTAAGAGAAGCTTCCAGGGACCATCTATTTGTTATCTTTGTATGCATAATGAGGAAGACTGCTCCCACTTATTTTTTCTATGCCTTTTCTCTAGAGATATTTGGCACAAGTGGTGGGAGGCTTGGCAACATGCTTGTTTTCATGCTACCTCCTTAATTGAATTTTGGGATAGCTTGGGTAGACCCCCAGCAAAGACCTCTTTTCTTCAAGTGGCCTGGGCTATTGGGCTAGCTCTTATTATCTAGAATTTATGGCTGGAAAGGAATCGGAGGGTCTTTTGTGATTCACATATAAGGAGTTCTCAGCTGTGGCAGAAGATAGTTAATGGGCTTTAAGAGACAATCTCGGCTAAATGCAATTTGTATGTAAATGTTGATCTGGGTGATTATGCTATTGTAAGGAATTTGCAATTGGAAAACATTAAAATGGACTGTGCTGCTGGAAATAGATCTTGTCATGCAAAGCATCGGATAAGTAGAGATGGAAGGTGGATTCCCCCTCCTATGGGAATCTTAAAAATTAACACTGATCGCTCTTCCCGGGGGAATCCTGGACATGCAGGTATTGGAAGTATAGGTAGATGTGGTGATGGTTGTGCAGTTTTTTTCTTCTCTATTTACATAGGGCAGCACTCCAACAATCTTATGGAGGCCCTAGCTATTAAGATTGTTGTTGAGCGGGGTTGTTCTTTAGGATGGAAGAAGATTATTTGTGAGTCATACTCTCAGATTGTTGTGGACATGTTGAACAAACAAAATTTGAATGATGTGAGCTGGCAATTAGCTTCTGTGGTCAGACAGCTTTTACAAATGTGTAACACATTGGAATTTGTCTCCTTTTGTCATATTCCTAGGGAGTGGAATAGAGTGGCTGATTGTTTGTCCAAGTGGGCTTCAGAGCATGTTGATGGTTGGGATTTTAGTGGAAGGGATGGTATACCTCATGATTATCTTGAAACTTTAGACAGGTTAATGCTTGAAGATAGGATGATGCAAGATCACCCTGTGGTTTAGGTTCAAATTCCCTTTTATGTTTGGTTCTTTTCATTGTCATTTTTGAGGCCCTTCGAGGCTCCGGATGAGCCTGAATTTTTGTGCAATTCCAAAGTAGTTTGCCTTTGGCCCTAGAACATCATCTTTCTGAGGGCTTTCTGAAAAGGTATTATCATTGGAAATCTGACGGTCGGATCTAGTGCTATGGTCACTAGCCTTGTAGTGGTGGTGTTGGTGGTTCCTTTAGGATTTTTTTGTTGTCGTCTTGGTGGGCCTGAGGCCTCTTCTTTGTATTTCTATGATTTCTAAATAAATCTTTACCCCTTTTTTTTCAAAAAAAAAAAAAAAATGTCCTAAGATAAAAATTAATGTTATTTTTGTTTTAATAGTTTATCTACTTCAACTTTTATTTCAAGAATTTTAATAATAGCAATTATCATCAAAATTTATTAAATATTATAATATAAAATTATTATTATTATTATCATTATGAAGATAAGTCCATCAAGATTAAGACATAAATTAGGTTATTAGGAGCAAATATGTAGTCCATTAAAATTTTATTTTGTTAAGTATGCAATAAAAAAAATTTGTCTATCTTAATATTTTTTTTTTTGATAGGTAATAGGCCATAGCCGAAATTTTATTAGATTTAAAAAATTACACCTCGGTTCAGTGTGGGCACTGGTAGGAAAGAAACGAGGTAAGATAACCTCCAGTCTTGCCCAAGGAATTTCTTCCTAGCACTTTGAGTATACATTAGTTGCCATTTTATTGAATTTCAATTAGGCTTAACCAACCATTTTACATATTCATAATACTATTTTGTGTTCAGTCCTTCCATAGTGTTGATGTTGCAGTTTGTCTATTTGTCTTCTGGGTGGTGCCCCAGTACTAGCATACTTTTCCAATCTTCCAGGGGCAAGTGGAACAATATGTTTTTTTCATATTCCCGAATCTTCTGCACATAAAACCAGAAAACCAAACACATATCCTCCTAATGGGTGCAATTGTTAAAGCCAGATCCTAATAGTGTACACATTTGTTTTCAAATATATGCCCATTGAAAAGGATAAAACATCCCTATTTGCTCAAATAATATCAGAAAGGCCTATTGAATTGACGTTGAGAAATGTATTACCTTAACAAGATGGGTTTGTCATAAATTTGTCACCTTCCTCCCCTGCCAGTTGCACAAAATTGTTAATAAAAAACATAGGGGGGGATACAGAGTCTTGTATCCTGAATTCAACCCATCCGGAATTCTCCATTTGCGTTGACTTCGGGATAAAAGGACCTCATATCCTCCCTTTAACCTAGAGATTTAACAGGAAATCAGCATAGTTATGCTAGCTTGCTTTCAGACAGTACTATATGGTGGAGGGATGACACAACCTTCCATACTACATTGCCTAAAATAGCAGTAAGCCACAATCGTATGCAGTGTAAAGAGGTAATATAGAAGCCACCACGAGCCTTTCAACTGGCCATGCATTGCATGGCGAATACCTGTCCAATTACTCAATTTTTAAATGACAGGGCCCCTATTATAAAAGGGAATCCTGCCCCACCAATCTTTGGTATCTGAAAATAGGGTTCCTACTAGCCTTGATGTGGCAATTTCCCGACAAGTATACTTATCTCCGAGATATTTAGTGGGGTTTTTGTGTTAATTTTTAGCAATGCCAATACTTATTAAGAGAGAAGTGAAGTTTCTGGAAGCAATCATGAATAATAGCCTCACTTTTGGTGAGTAATTATGATTGAGGTCGGACTTTCCCGTTAGCCCATAGGACGACATAATAATTAAATGGCACCTCTATTTCTTCGGATTTTTACTTTCGAGGTGGGATGCTAATTATCCTTTAATGATTATCCTACCTATATTGAGTATGTATGCTCACTAGGTGTTATGTTTAGAGGGTCCTCTTAATTACGGACATTTTAGTTAAGGCTTTCCTTTTAATTAAAGTAGTTACTTCTCAGTTTTTATAACAGCTTCTTTTTTAATATTTTACCTTGCTACTATTGATTATTGAGGGATTGATTTATGAGTGACTAGCTAGGCTTTATGTAAATAATCGATTTACCATTAGCTCCTTGGTTTGCAAGATGGTCTGCCCTGGAATTACCTTCCCTATAGATGTGATTGAAGGTTATCCCCTCAAAGGATTGGGCCAGATCAAGAATGTTTTGAAGGGTTGGATTGAGTTTCCAATTAGGCATGTCCCTTTTCCGGAGGACGTTAATGATAATGGTGGAGTCTCCTTCTATATTGATTTTGTTAACTTTCAAAATTGTACATAGTTTTACTCCTTCCAACGCTCTGAGTTCAGCTTCATTATTTGTGTTGAGTCCTAAAGGGTAGGCTAAAGCTGCTATTTCATCACCATTTGAGTTATGTATGCAACATCCAATGCCTGCCACACCTAGATTACCTCTAGATGCTCCATCAAAATTTAGTTTGACCCAGCCCTCCTCTGGGGGCATCCACTTGCATTCTTTGCGCTTGTGATTAGCACTAATCAGACCATCCCCAACAAACGAAGGAATTTTTAAACCAATCCATTTTAATCTCATTTTATCATCCCATTGAGACATTTCCAGATTTTTATGGTTTTTCATACAATGACTGTTAATTAACTCTATGATGGCCGTCTCAATCTTATTTGTGATTTGTTGCCATTCCAGTTTGTCCTCTCTGAATATTCTCCTATTTCTTTCTTTCCAAAGCTCCCAAACAAGCATTGAGGGATCTGCCACCCACAGTCCCTTAAAAATGCACCCTTTGTTCAAGATGGGCCATGCCTGAAACATGGCTATGACTGAATCTGGGATGGGTGAGTACCAGTTCATTTGTTTCCCGAGCCAACTCCAGCAGTTGTGCGAGTATTCACAAGTTAGTAAGAGGTGGTTGATTGATTCCTCGACCTTCTCACATAACGGGCATCTGCTTGGTCCTTCATAACCCATTTTTCTGAATAAGTCAGCCATTAAAACTTTGTTATGTAGTGCCAACTAGGCATATAGCCCTGCTTTGGGGAGACATCTATTGTCCCAACATAGTTTTAATGGAATGTCCTTAGTAGTGGTATGGTCTTGTGCAGTGAGAAGGCCATATCCCTCTTTTGTATTATACTTGTCATTTTTAGACCCTACCCAGATTACTCCATCCTCCTCCTTCCCCAAAGTGATTTTTCTTGGTTGTAGTGCTTTTGCTAGTTCCTTAACTTCATTAGCTGGAAGTCCCAGATTATCAAATTGTTTCCACCTCCACACTCTAATACCCTCCACTGTGGTTTCCTCAATATAATCAGCAACCTTATCACACCAAAGTCTTTCCAGGATAACCTTAAAGGTGTCATATTTGTTTTTTTGGTTTAGTACAGGGTAACCCACCCAGGAATCTGACCGGAATAGTGTTGTTTTGCCATTCCCTAGATTCCATGATAGTTTTTTTTAAACTAATTCCCTACAATCCATCATGAAATCCCATATTCTGGATCCCTTGGGTGGTGAAAGAGCTCTAAAGATGCTTGTTGGGTCATTGCTATGGAGCTATTTGTTATATAGAATCCCAGCCCATTTTAAACGTGGGTTATTATGCATTCTCCACACCAGTTTAGCCCCAAGGGCTCTACTCTGTAGTATCGTGTCCTTAATCCCCAAGCCTCCTTTCTCTTTAGGTTTGCAGATTTTATCCCAGGCCATCAGAGACTTTCTGAATTTCTCACTAGCTCCTTGCCAAAAAAAGGTTCTGATGTGTTTATTAATTTCATTCTTTTTTGCTAAAGGGAGGTCTATGCAGGAAAGTTGGTAAATGGACATAGCCGATAATATTGATTTTATCATCGTAGCCTTGCCAGTTGAAGATAATCATTTCCCACTCCATGAGCATATTTTGTTTTTTATTCTTTCAATAATTTGATCCCATAGATTTGAAGATTTGCATCCTTTGTCCAAAGGGATGCCCAGGTATTTGCATGGCATAATGCCTTTATTGAAATTTAGGATTTTGCAAATTTTGTCTACTAGTTTCTCTTCTGTGTTGAAGAAGTAAATGTTAGATTTTGAGGTGTTGATTTCTTGACCAGACACCATTGAATAGGTTTGCATTATATGTTTAATGGCTTTGGCTTCCTGAACACTACTTTGTACAAAGAGCATAGTGTCATCCACAAATTGTTGATGCGTGGTTGCTTCCAGGCCACTTGTAATGTGAATTCCCTGAATAGAAGAATGTTCTCTAGCCAATTTCAATAGTCTACCAAGGGACTCAACCATTAATATAAAGAGGAAAGGGGAGATCGGATCTCCTTGCCTTAGACCCCTGGAGGTGTTGAAGAAGCCCACAGGGGTCCCATTAACAAGGATTGACATTCTTGGTGTTGATATACATTCATATATAAGATTGATCCATTGTTTAGCGAAACCAAAAGCTTCTAGGCACTTGCATAAGAAGTGCCAATCAACTTTATCATAGGCTTTTTTGATGTCTAATTTGATGAGCATACTTGATTGTTTATTGTTTTGAACTGTATGTATTGCTTCTTGGGCAATAATGATTCCATCATAGATTGAGCGGCCTGGAACAAAACCTGTATGTTCCTCACTAATTACCAAGGGGAGCAAATTGTGGAGCCTATTTGCTATTGTTTTGGTGAGAAGTTTGTATAATGTGTTACATAGAGCAATGGGTCTGAATTCATCAAAACTCTCAACCTTATCTTTTTTTGGTATCAGGGCTATAAATGTATTATTTAATTCCTTAAGGATCTTCCCCGAATTCCTGATTCCTTCTAATGCCTCAGTGACTCCATCCCCGATGAAGTGCCAGCATTTCTGGAAAAAGGCAGCCGAGAATCCATCAGGCCCAGGAGCCTTGTCTGGATTCATTTGAAAAAGGGCTTTCTCGATTTCTATCTTAGAAAATTTTGCATTTAACAACTGGTTATGATTCTTATTTATTATTTTCGGAATGCACTTGAGCACTTCATTCCGCAGGGGTAATCTAGAGCTATCTTGATTATGAAAGATATTCATGAAGTAGTCAATTGCTTCTGCCCCTATGACCTCCCGGTTGCAACTAGGAACCCCAGATTTGGTATTGATTTTAGTTATTCTATTAACTATTCTCCTCTGCTTAGTGTTGTTGTGGAAGAACTTGGTGTTTTTATTACTAGATTCTAGCCATTTTTCTTTGGATTTTTGCTTCCAAAAAATTTCCTCTCTAGCCAAGATTTCCTCATATTCTGTTAGTAAGGATTTCTCCTTCATATAGAGGATATTGTCCATTCCGGACCTAATGACCTCTTCATTAACTTCTTTTAGGGCTATCTCTATTTCAGTTTTTTTCTCAAAGAAGTTCCCAAACTGGTTTCTATTTGTTTGTCTTAATATTATTATATATTAAATTATAAATAATATTATATCTTATTTATGTGAAAGAATTTAATTTAGTTAAATATTTTATCCTATACATATTTAAATATTAGAGTACAATATATTACTTTTTTATATTATCATCACCTAATCATTCTAATTAAAAATTTGATATAATGTGTAAGTTTTACAATTTGTGTTAGATATTTTTTTCTTAATTTATTATTTTTTTGACAATATTTAGTGGCAACTAAAAAATAGATTTCTAAATTAATTTGTTGATACAATTGGGGTTTACTTTTTCCTACTATTGCACCCTTAGATTCCACTTAACTTCACTAAAATTCTGACATACACTTTTCTAGAGCTAAAAACTTACATTTTGAACACAATTCTAAGACACAAAAATAAACAATATATTTTATGTTATTCTAATTAAATAAAAAATAAATTTTTTATTTTAAATAATTTAATATTGATAAAATAATGTAAATAAGTTTAAAAATTAAACTTTAATATATTTTAGTTTTTTATAAAATAGTTTAACTTTAATAATTTCAGTTCAATAAATATATGTACAATGCAATATTAATAAATTTAACTTTTAAAAAATTGACATTGATATTTTAATCTTAATTATGTTGAATGTTAATTAGAATATATTTTACTTAGTTAATATTTGTTGTTTTTATTCTTAAAAATAAAAGAAGGTAATATTTCTTATTAGTATGTAATACGTCATCAAATATCTATAATATTTTAAACAAAATAAATTAACTTATGGTTAATATCAACTCAACTTTCACTTTGTGGTAAATACTTTTAATTTTACAAAACCAACAAATTATATAAAAGTTTATCCTTATTATATATTTATAATTTAAAATTAATAGAATGCTTTAAATACTATATCAAATATTCATAATATTTTTAGCCAAGTAAAAATTAACTTATGGTTAATATCAACTATACTTTCACTTTGTCATAAAATAATTACAATAACCAATAGTGCTTCTCTTCAACTACTTACTATAAGTACATTATAAGAGTCTAACTCTAAATCAATTGATCAATATAGTCATATTTGTGCATATTAAAAATTAAGAAATAAGTAATACATGCAACTTCTCAAACTATTATCTATCTTGTGTTCAAATTAGTATGTACCACAACTATATATAGAAAGATTGATTAGTCAAAGGAATGTTTGGGATGGAGGTAGACTATTGCATTGTTTTGAGAATTGGTACCACAATGGGGCACTTCACGAGTATAGGTCTCTACCACTTCTGGTTGCTTGGGGCATTTGGTTGGCCAGAAATGTTGCTATTTTCCAAAACAAATTGATCCCTTCATTTCAATGCTCGTCTCAAATTTAATCTATTTTTACGCATTTTCAGCATACACTAAAGGTGAAAATGTGTAGTCCCGTGACTCCTATTTTGATTGATAAACCTTATCCGTGGGGTTTTTTGACGAGGCTTGTCAAGGCAATCCTAAAATTTGTGGGGTAGGAGGCGTCTTATTTTATAATTCAAATCATTATATCTCCTTCAGTGCTAGTTTGGGTAGTGGTACAAATAACTTAGCTGAAATTATGGCCTTGAAACTTCTTTTGACTTTGGTCATGGACAATAAATTCGATAAAATTCAAGTCTTTGGAGATTCTGAATTCATCATCAATTGGATAAATGGGATAAACCGTGTGGAAAATTGGTTCTCACACCTATAAAAGATTTGGTTGAAAGGATGTGTAACTCTTTTGCCCTCACATTCTTTGTTCATGTTTATAGAGAGCAAAATGTTGAGGTTGATACCCTTTCAAAGGAAGGTTTAAATTTGATTGATGTTAGATATGGGATATTACAAAACACTTGGAGGATTCACTGTTGTTAACAAAGACACTTTATGTGTTTAGTTAATTTGTTACGTCTTTTTCCTTGATGGGTGTTTGTCCCTTCTTGGTGGGTTGTATTTCCTTTGTTTTTGTGGTGTTTGTTTTTTTGGTTGCCCCTTTGTGGTTGTGTATGGTTGCTTTCTTTGTCATATATTTCAATATTATGTTATGATTTTTTTCCAGGGGAGAAAAAACTATATATCATCTATTCTACGATAATGCTATAAAGGCAAGTACTCCCACTAGCACTTGTTATATAATATATAGTTAAAGAAGTATGAAATAATGATACAATTCATTTTTGTTTGAAGATATGTTAAAATAAATAAATTATATATATAAATTTTTTTTAAGTATAAAAGGAGAATGTTAATTATGATGGTAATTTTTAGTCTATTGATTTAATTGGTTGTTAGAATATATCATCACAATTAGTTTATTGAAAATATAGATATCTAATACAATTTACTTCCTTTAGAAGGTATATAGGATGATAATTAACTATAATAATTTAGAAAGAAATGCTAATTATAATGATTATTTAAAAAAAAAAATTAATTCAATTGACCTATTCAATACAAAATTATTTATATAATTTAATATCTCTTAATGATATAAATGCATTAGAGTCAACTTATAGCATGTAGCCATGAATCCAAGAGTACGAAGAAGAATATTAATAATATTTTTAAAGTCATTCAATTAGTTCATGCGTTTTGTGGGTTATTAGGCTATTGTAGAGAATAAAGTGGTCTTACATAAATGAATTTAATGGGTAAAATGTTAATTGGATTAAAATTCTAAAATTTTAAATGGAGAAATTTAAAATGATAAATATAGTTAAGTAAACTTAAACAATATAGTTGAAATAATCGAGATGAAATTTGAGATTTTTCCTTATTTTTAGTTTAATGTTTTCAATTATTTTGACTAATTGAGATGTTCATCTATAGATAATTGAAATCTTTATTTGATAATTAAGATAGGATATTCTAAAGAATTTTGAGGTCCTTAATTACCAATTTGATTCATGTATACTTTTATTTATTTATTTATATTAATTATTAGATGTATATAGAGAGAATTATGAAAAAATTATAATAATATATGAGTGGATAATTAGTCTTCTTAATTATTTAATTGTGGATGAGCTGAAAATACAAGGGAATCACGGAGAACTTGTGATAGAATGTGAATGGATATTTATTTTCTTTGATTTGTGAATGATAGGTGGAAATGGATGTATTTATTTATTTTAAAATAAATGGATGGACATTAGCTCATTTAAATAAAAATATGAATTATTTAATTGAATAGTGGTGCTACATGAAAATGAATTTGTGTCTACAAATGTCATTATCAACTTGATTTGTCTTAGGACTTAGTTATATTTGATGCAAATAAGGTAGAAGTTTACATCTATGTCAGGCTAGCAAAATAGTTTTGAGAAAAATTATTTCTTCTAAAATTATTTGGTAGCAACATCACAAAAAGAGTTTTAGCCAAAAAAACTTTCACTCAAATTTATTAAATAAACAATTAACATTAAAATTCAAATCAAATTTAATATATATGACATGATTTCAATTTTTAAAAAACTAAACCAAAGAGTTTTGTTTGAAACAATTTTACCCAAAACTATTTATGTTTTAGCCTAACCTTCTTTTAAGCAAATTTCAACAAAGAGTCAACTTCAACTTCTGTTTGCTTAGTTTAGTCTAGTTTCATTTGTGGGTTTTGTGGTGTTTGGTTCAGGGTGTCTGTTAGGTTCTATTCTTTTTTGGCAGTTGGCACTCTGGTTTAAGGCTCCCACTCCTCGTCAGACCTTGGGTTTCTTTGCTTTAGCGACTATGTAATGACTCGGACCTCTCCCTATTTAATCTAATATGAACTTCATCTCTTAATATCTCATCAATAAGTATTTTCATGAAAATCTAAATAAATCTAGAGACCAAAATCTAGAATCTAAAAATACATATTATTTAATATTTTGATGAATTTTATTATGACTTTTTAAAATTTATTGCAAGTAGATAATTATAAAATTCAAAATTTTAAGATATTAAAATACATTTTAAGATTTTGAAATATATATGGTGCGCTAGAAGAAAGAATCTTTTTCAATAAGATACATATTTTTTAATTAATTTTGCTATTTTTATGGCATCCCGCCAACCTCACTTTTTTAAAACAAAATTAACAATTAAAAATAATTCTATTAAATCCAGCAACAAAATAATGCTAGAAGAACAATTGAGGCATGCCACAACCCCACCAATTTTGAGAGTTCTCTTAATTTAGGAAAAGCATAGGCGAACCCAACAAATGTCTCATATTTATTTCTTACTTATCACACCTCTTTAATTATTTGTAAGGATCTTCATGTCACCTTCTTTCACAACTGAAAACCATAACCGCTCCAACATATTCAAAGAATCATAAATGAAAAACAACTTTTTTTTTTTTTTTTGTTTAAATATCCAACTCAAAATCTACCTCTTAAAAATAATCATCATATCAACCATATGTGCAAGTTAAGTCATGTGTTCCACATTTCCATGCACATAGTTCCTAGATTTGATATAAGTTGATGTAATAACATAAACATTATCTTTCTTATATATATATATATACTATGTTACCCTGAGTTTCCCGGACAGGATGACAGGGGACGGGTACGCGTTTCTAAAACGGTGATTATTTTTTGCCAATTTTTGAGACGGTTATATATAAATAGGAAAAATTAAAATATATAAAGAAATTTAAAATATTCATATGACAACATGGATAAAGCATGCATATATACATTATAGAACCTTAACATATAAGAACTAACAGAGTTCTTATGCCAAATTTGTGTTTAATTGAGACTCAAAGTCAAATTGCTTATAGATTTTATCGTCCCTAAGATCCCGTCCCAGGTAACATAGTATATATATAAAAGATGGCCAAGATAGTCGATTGGTGGTTTGTTGTAGAGTGATTTGCCTTCCTTAGTTTCAAGTTTATCGAGGTGGGCTCTGCTTGGGTTTATGCCAAAGGTTTTGTCGATGGCACTGTTATAGCTGAAGGGGAGGAAAATTCGAATGGGTTTTTTAGAGTGGAGTGCGTGGTTGTGCCTATTGCTAGTGATGGCCTCTCTGCCCTTTGGATCGTGGCTTGGGCTTTGGTGGAAACTGCTATCGCTGGCAGGTTGGGATTCTTGTTTCCCTTTGTTAGATCTGGCTTCCCGGATGTGTTATGTTTTGCTTCCCCATGTTGTGGACAGTGTTTATGGAGCGGAGTTGTTCACCATCCTCTGTTTTGTGTCTGTTTCTCTCTGGCAGCGGTAGCTATGTCTTTCACTGTGGTTATCTTTTAGGTGTTGTCTATGCAAAGGTTTGGTTTCTGTAGATGGGTGTCTGGGGCTTTGATCAATTTATTTGCAACCAGATTTTCTTTTGGAGGCCCCTCTCTATTCTTGTTGATTGATATTGGAGCTGGTTCTGGAGCTTCGTCGAGGTTGTGCTTGGGAAGCTTTTGTTCCCTGGTTGTATAAAGTTGTTGTATATCTGCAGTGGAGGAATTTTATTGTGGGTTCCCCTACGATTGTATCTGTTGTCTGAGAGGTTTCTGGGGTATGTGTTTCTTCTCTGGATGGCTACAATGAGGGAGCTTTTGCTTCCTTTTCTTCAATAGTCACTCTCGCAGGTCCTATTGAGGTTGATTCTGTTGAGGATTTGGTTGGGGACTTGTCAAAGGGGTTTGTATATGGGTTGATGCTGAGGTGGTTTCTTTTGCAACCTTTGTTTCTAGTAGTCATATAAAGGTAGATTTGGTTGCGGGTTTGGTTGTGGTTGGAAGTAGTTTCAAGGTGGTGTTCTCTTTAGTATAAGGTTTCAAGGTTTTTTTTAAAATTCAATGTTTTTGTAAGTAGAGTCTTAGTGGTAGCCACCCTAATTCTGGGATCGTTGGTTGTAAGGATTTGTGTGTCTCAATTTACCAGTTTGTCATTGTTTCTCTTGAATTCCATGTTTTCTTATTGTGCTTAATGCCTATCTTTCCTACTTTTGCACAAGGGTTAGGGTCTTATCAAAATCCCTACTTAATAAAAAACAATATCCTCAAATAAATAAATATTCTAACAAAAATATCAATGAAGAAAAGAAAAAAAGAGTATGAATCTAATTCAAAAAAAAAAATGCTTGATAAAAAATCCAAAATAAATTAATGAAAGCCTAATTATTTTACAAATGAGACTTCTTGGATAAATTTTTTTCATTTAAATGGAAACCTTGGTAAGCTAAACACCAAAGGAAGGAGGCAATATTAGACCCTAGTCTAGATTATTAAAATCCATCATAGCTAAGGAAGCTAGGTTTGAGAAAAGAATTGAGACCTTAGTAGTGGCTGAACTTTTAGAGAGTTGAGGAAAAATTCTAAGAACCTTATAAATCCTTATTTTTAAAATTAGACATCTAATCTTTCCACTAGGAAAGAGATTGTTGAAGGCCCACCTTAAGAAGCATAATATCAAGAAAGGTTTGTATGCAACATAGATGATAAATATTTACTAAACCACCAACTAATGAGTCCAATCTATAGGAGGGGCCAAATCTTTGATTATGGGAATGCCTTCATAGAATATCCAAAGAGATTTGATGACTAAAGATTTTAGTCATTACAAGAAATACTTAATTTGAAACCATTCCTAATCTACTTACTTGGAAGTGTTTTAACTTATTGAAAGGCTTTCCAAATACTTAGGTAAATAAAAGAATGTTTTAACTTTAATTGATGTAGCCACAATAAGGAGGCATGAAGGATGATTCCCATCCCAGAATTTTAACCTTAAGTTGAACCAAATAAAATGTAATCAGGTTTAGGAGATCTTTCTAAGAAATCAAACCTTTAATGGCATGAAACACCCATTCAGTGGAAAGGGATACACAATTTTTATGGACATCAATGATTTCCATCACACTTTTATGATAGGGTGAACAAAAAAATATCCTAGATTACTTTGTGCAACTCTTAGGACTATTTATTGGAATTAGTTGTCATATACCTTGTGTTTCCTAATGTTTGTATTATTTATGTGTCCACGTAGAAAAGAGCATCCAATTTGAGGTGACACATTATACATGTAGAATATAATATGATGTATTGTAAGAAGCATTAATGTCTTGTAAGATACGCAAGAGCATTTATGACACTATAAGATGCATAAAAGAGTCTAGGATGCATAAAGTCATTTAAGAGGGAGTTATAAAATGTACTAGAATTTGAAGATGAATATTGAACAATAATGACACATAAGATATAAGGACCTCCATATTGTTAAAATAACAAAATACACAAAGAGCATATGTAAGGACCTCCATATTATTAAAATAAGAAAATACACAATTTACACATAATTAATCGTTAATTAATACAACTTGCTCAATATACATTGAATATATACAAGAAGTTATAATTCATCACAATGTTTAAATACATGAGTCAAGAGATTGGAAAAACATAAGGAAACTATTCTAGTTACAAAGGACCATAAGGTTGATTACAATGAATATATAAAACATAGTTGATAATCATCCCGACAGGAGCTTCCAGCATCTATCTCTCACAAGCACACCGTGGGTGAGAACATCATCGCAGTGCTTTAACGCCCAACCACGAATCATTTATGCTTCCCCGTTGTTCTTCATGACATGAAGAATTGTCAGTTGCCCTTCACAAGAATCATGTCTAGTGACTCGAAACTAATCGGGTGATGGAATCTAGTGCAACATAGTGTATCTACAATCTAAGATGCTATTGTTTCAAAACTATGATATAGAAGAGAGTGAAAATGTAATGACTCAACTAGCAAGCATATACTAAGAGATCAACAAAAACTTTGGCCAAAGTACTTTTTGAGTTGACTATTGGCAGATGAGTTAAGCAGAGACTCAAACTTCTCTAGGAACTCACCCTTCTCTTTTCTCCATATTCGACACCTATCCAAAAATAGAATACACATTGAAACACGCTAATGTATAATTAAGCTCACAAAACATACCTGAGCATACAAAGGAATGCAAGACTATATAATTGCATACAGTGCATCACTTGAGACATTTCAACAAGTCTACAAAGAAATCATTGACTTACAACAACTTCTATTTATACGTTATATTCTTGATAATAAAGTTCATACATGACTACCATTTCAATCAAGAGATAATTAGTTATAAATGTTCATCAACATGCATGAGAGCTTATCAAAGTTTACACAAACATACAGTTATTAAAAGATATACAAGACTGCAACTAATAATTGAGATCAAGAAAGATATAAAAGAGTTCTAACCTCTTATCCTTGTCTAAGAGAATTCTATACTAAAATAAACAACTTTATGTTGTCAATTCATATTCAAGATTATCCGTGATCTTAAGAATGAAACTTATTAAATGACATTTTCTTTTCTCATGTTACTTGTACTCTATGATAGTTTAAGGGTTGCATACCTCGAAATACTTAAGAATATTAAAGACACTTACTCCTTTAATTCATGAGTCGTTAAAAGAGATCTAAACACAACAAAATAAAACTCAACGTGGAAGTGATCTAAAGATCGAGGACTAATGCATGTGAAGAAGAGGCTTAGACATATCGCAGATCTTAGATTCAACAAGATAGTCAATTAAATGCTATAATAGCTACCTGCGATGCATATGGTAGAAGTAATGCAGATACAATTAAATATTTGATATTATTCTTATCTTAAAAAAAATTGAAGTGCAGCGATAAAACTAATCTTGTATCTTAGCTTAGGTCTCCTAGAAAGGAGGTCTCATGGGACGCATATTTTCAACTATGGCAACCCTAGATTAGCAAGAAAACGCCTCTTCAACAGTAGCATCACATAGAGCAGAGATAGACAGTCTGATGGAGCAAAATAGAATAATGAGCAACGAATTAGTGACAATAAAAGATGAAAAGGATGCTCTAAAGGTGCAGCTTGAGGAGGCATGGAATAGAGGCACAGGTAGTAGCGACCCTTCTACAGGCACTTGGGATATGTTGAAGGGCTTACAAACATTCTTACCAATTCAACCAACTGGTATAAGCTTGTATTCCAAAGCGTTTACCAACTCCCTCGCTACCTATGCCAAATTGGGTGCTTGAAAATAGAAAGAAAGGATACAATTAAAACTTAAACCCTGCAACGTAATTCGGCAGGTGAAAACACAGTACCACAGATCTCATCTCATGATTTCTGAGGTAGGCATATTTAATTCTCTGAGAGATTCCAGGGAAAAGTGCATGGGAGTTTGAAAGCGATAGATGCCATATGGTTAGCATATGTCGAAAGGGTAAACCCTCATAATCAAGCAGTTGAATCCAACACTCATCTACTGTGCTGATATATCTTTGGTGATGTTCATCTTAACCAAAATGTGGGCATAAATGGTATGTACATAATTCATAGAGCCATGTTATTTGCATGCATTTGTAGTTTTCTGTTGGTTGTTTGTTCAACAAATTTGTAGATCTATGGTTAGTGGTTGTCTTAAATAGGGTTTACAAATAGGTCAATATTCAGCATACACACAAATAAAGATGCAAAAATATTCATGCTTACAAAGTTATTCCGTCTTGCAAGAGCTTCTTCATTCATTCTTAAAAACTTCCCTAATGAATTATTCATGACCTCGAAGCAAGAGCCAAACCAAAATTGTAATGGAATATTCAAAAGTTTTACCTAGATTACAGCAGTATCAAAAGATTCAGTAATAGGGTTGAAAGCAGGGTACCACAGTTTAAGCATCAACAAAATTGGTGATGCCCATCTCAATTAAAATGCAACCATAAGTGGTATTGCATATAGTTCAAAAAGCCCTCATCCACTCTTAAAAACTTCCTTAATGAATTACTTAGGGTTTCAAAGTAAGAGTCAAACCAAAATTGTAATGGTAGATTCAGGTGTCTTACCCATATTGGAGTAGTATCAAAGAATTGGGTAATAGGGTTGAAAGTAGGGTACCATGGTTTGGGCATCAAAAATTATTTCTCATAATTTCATTAATAGTCACACAAAATTGTGTTTTATTACGAACATTATCAAAAACCACCACAAAAAAACTATGTGCGTAAGGGTAAATCTGAACATCACCATCCTAAAAGGTCGCCAAGTGACAGTATTCTATTGATGCAACAAGGAGAGGCTTGGCCAAAACCCTCTGAATCTTCCAATCAAACCCATTTTGCAAAATATGCTTAGTTCCTCCGTGAAATTAACAATAGGGGAGATCCTAGTGGCAAGGGATGGTCGAGACAAAGAAACACTATTCCTTTATAGAGAAAAATTATACAAAATTTTATATGGAGATTGTAAGGAGAATAAAATATGTAAGCATAAAGAATATAAGGAGTGTGAGAAACCTAACCAAAGTACACAATCAACAACCTTATCACACAACTAGAGTAGTTGAAGATTCTTGTTGTTACACACTTGCATTATAGCATCGACTAAATGGTAGAACATGATAACATGTAAAGGGTATTTAGAAACTACAAGTTAATACGTTACTCGAGGTGATTATTTCAATTTAGCAAACATATCGGTAAAATCAAAATGTTGTTTTAGTTAATGGTTGTGTAATGGAAGAATCATACAATTATGTGAGTGAAATAAACTTGAAAGTTTAATCAATGTGTATTAGGTTATTTTCAAAAGTATTAATTTTACTTCAAGTCAAACAACTCAAATTTGCTGATAAAAAGAGTTGTTTTAACAGTATTCTTGCAAATAGAGTTGCCAATTGTTGTCCAAATTTAGCAGTTAGAGGGTAAATATTTCAAGTCTAGTTCAAGATGTAATAAATTCAAATCGTTTCATATCTTTTATAAGATCGTGTCTTTTTTGAGGAATGAGGATTATATCTTTTTCATTTTAAAATATATTTTATAATTAGAGATATAAGGTGATTTGTGCATGGGTGTAGTATTGTTTGGGTTTGACACTTTGAAATGATATTTTTATTCATGTCACAATATCCTTATACTTTTGGGGCTATCCATGCCATAATTGTTATAACTTCTAGAGATTCACATGTTACATCACTTGGATAGTGAAACAAGGTCAGAGGAGGTCGATGGGTACCATAAGTTGAAGGAATTTCTCCATATTGAGTGGGATTGTCACTTAAAGATGGTACTTTTAAGGAGAACTAGTTCTTCACCTATGTTCTTTCTTAGATAAAAGGGTGCTTATTTTTTAGCTATGAATAGTTAGATAAGGAAGTCCACACTTAAAAATAGGTAGGAATCTAGTGTAGATGAAACATAACATGGATGGATTGTCAAATAATTCATGAGTTTATAGTTTGTTGTGATTCTACCCTTACAAGGGTTGTGAGTCAAATTGATGGAGCACTATGATGTATCTCAACATGGATGAATAAATTGGGATTCATTATTCATGAGTTTGGGGAGGTGGAATATAGGAACTTAGGAATTCATAATTTCAAGAACTACACCTTTACGAGGGTTATGAGGCAGCTAGATGGAGTTATTTGTTGTCAAAAACTATTTTCAAAGAGATTTTATAAAAAATATGTGGTTGTATTTGGCTTCGGTGTCATAAAGGAGGAAATTTGGAATATTGCATCTAGTATAGAGAATATAGGCTAGGTAATTAGATATAATAAATAATTATTAGTATAAATATAAATTAAATGTTTTTGATAAATAAAGCAACGATAACAAGGGCGCTGACCCTTTACAAAGCTAAACAGCTAATTGAAAAAAACGGACCAAGCAAGGGTGAAAACCCCAAACAAACAAAGTTAGACAGGGCAAACAAACCCACTGTCAAACCATCAACAAACCAACCCAACTCAAGAGTGGGGAGAATCCACACCTTGACGAAGGGGGGGCTGGGGAAAGGGGGTAGATTTTCCTTTCTGCTTGCGACAAACAACCGTCCAGGCAACACTATCATTAGGAATATTCAAAGACAAATCAAGTGGGGGAGACTCCGCAAATACACAACCAGACTGTTGCAACAATACACCAGCAGCCTGATGCTGCAGAAACACAACAGACTACTGCTGAAGAAGAACAAAATTGCCAGGAGTAGAGCAAAGCTGAGTATCAGGAGCAACAGATGTAAGAGCCAAGGGGACGGAAGAGTCTACAACAGTAGTAACCTCAGCAAAGGCATCATCAGCAGTAAGGGGCACCTCATCTCGAGAGGATTCAATCGAGACAGAGTCAGAAGCATTAATTGTCAAGTGATCTTGAGTGGCGTCCTTCCACCAAGTAGTAGTGCCTCTACGGTGGGAGAGAGAGCAGGTTGAAGCTAAGTGTCCTGTAGAGAAGCATCGTCGACAGCGAAAGGGGAGGCCCTCATAATCCAGCGGTTGAGCCCAAGGCTTGTCCCCAACCACAAGCACCACATCCCTGGGGAGGGCTAGAGATATGTCAATATCAATCAATAAGCGAGCAAAGGTAGAGTGACCCATGGAGGTCGTTGCATCATCAACCTTCAGGAAACTGCCAATGGAGTTACCGATAGCCTCAAAGCAAGACGGCTCCCATAAATGGAGGGGGAGATTGGGGAGGCAAACCCAAACCAGGCGAATAGATAGAGATTCAGTAAGGGTGTTGAAGGAAGGAGACTAGGGCTTAATGGAGAGAGAGTGATCCCCCCAAGACCACAACTTTCCCATAACCAAATCACGGTGAAGAGTAGAGGTAAAAGAAGCAATGAAAAAACCTTTAGCACACGGGAAAAGCTCAATGCCATAAGCAACTAAAGGCTTCCAAGAAACACTCACCCAATGATGAAGGTCTGGAAGGGAAGGCCAAAACCCAACAAATCTACAGACCAAATCACTATGTTGGTAGAAATCGATATTCTCCACAACCTCCTGGCCACAGACCGCCATAGGAGAAGTCTTGGCACAAGGAAGAGGACGAACCCCCTTGGATGGATGGGCAACAGACATGGCCACACGAGCAAAGCTACGGTTCCCAGCAAAAGAAGGTCTGGGCAGAGCATTAGCAGCCGCAGGAGGGTCGTCAGGAGCCCCACCAGTATGAGGAGAGTGTCCATTGACCTGAGCATCAGCAGCAGCAGTATGGGCGTCCAAGTCCAAAACCGGATCCGAGGCCCCAACCATGGGGGAACCAGCACAACCCACCTCTAGGGGGGCATCATGCACAAAACGTTCTGCGAAAAGAAGAGGGGAGGCAATGAAAAACGGCATAGAGAAGCCCCCACCGCTACCCACAGCAACGACAACCACAGATGCGCCATTCACATTGACAGGGGAGCGAGGGATGTTTGGAAGAGCCTGGCCAGGAATAGCAGGAGTCGCAGACGCTAGGCAGTTTGAAAACGCTTGGGTGGGAACTGCGGGAGTCTCCATGCTCTTACAGTTTTTAATATATGGAGAATTTTTACCTATGTAGTAGTTAGTTAAATGGAGAATTTTTTTTAATGGAAATCACAGCTTTATATAATGCAATGCGTATTAATGTAAATGGTATCCCAAATATTTATAATATAGTAGTATTGTTATCTAAGAAAAAAGATTTACTTTTATGATATTTTTGCTCTTAATTTTAATATATTTACTTGCATTATTCTTGAAATGAATAACATGAAAATTTATTTGGAGACTCTACCTATTGTTTTGATTTAAGCATCTCTAACATCATGCACATATGAAATGAAGAATTAGTGGCATAAAATTTCATCACGAAGTTGGAAACATTAAGCCTTAATCACAACAATGACATTATTAAGGTTTGTGGTTGTAATTGTATGACTTTTGGACACATAAAAATAGGTTGTGTGAATGGTGGTATTAAACCACCAAGAAATACATCTAATTTTTCCCTTAGAACATGGCACCAAGTTTTAAACAGGCAGGATGAAAGATAAGGAAAAAAATTAAGTCTTCAATTTTGGGCTTCTCAAAATTCTATGCAATTTGAAATCAGTTTCGAGAATGATTAGATATCACAATATTCAACATGGGCTCCACCAAAAGATAATAGTAGCAAGTGATAAAATTTATGATTAAAACGTTTTATAGTCTTGTTAGTCTCCTAACATGCTCTCAATTCCATGATAGAGAATTTGATCTCATATACCAAGAAATGGGTTCTTTTTCATAGCCACGCCTCTTTCTCTAGTTGTCGTCCACATCAAGAGATGACCTTTCTTATTAGGTTCTACCTCAAACATATTAAATTTGTCACATATGACACATTCTACATCTAGTGATATTTCCTTCTAAAGTTGTATCTTTTTCACATCATTCAATGTGTAGATATCAATTATACCTAAAGATAAATTTTTAATATTGAAGAGAACCTAAAGGGCTTGATTATATGAGTATGATTCATGATCAAAATAGTGGAGCCACAATTTGGGAGAAACAAATGTGATCACTCACACATCCTTGGTCATGATTACTTTAAAAAAAGCTCACATTGTGACTTAATAAATAGTTTTAAGGAAAAAATCCATAAACAATGATCTCCTATATTTTCTATGTCCACAAATATTTTTTAAGTATCATGTATCACATACTTGAAAAGTTGACCCTTGATGTTAAATTTAAAAAATCATAAAACATTAGAATCCAAACATTAGAGTGCAACATAACTATTCAACAAAAAACTAAGTCAAGTTTTATTTAATGAAATGTCCAAGGGAATATGGCCATCACTTTTTTGGTATCTATTCCCCATATTCTAGGGTATGAGGTGGATTTTAGGAAAATCTAGTTGATGATTTGCAAAGTGAAGATTATTAGAGAGAAGGTTGTTCACTAGTATCAACTTAAGGAACCTTAATTACAAGTAATTTTCTTAGAAATCATGATTTGACAACCTCTATAAACATTTCCACTTGATTAAATCTATTTTCCTAATTTGATTAAGTTACCACTATATGTTCCTTAGCTTTTTCATGACATCATTGAGAACTATATTTAAAATTGTTTTCTAGTGAAATAAAGGTTTAAATTTTGATATTTCTAGCAGAACCATCACTATGACTTTGGATAGAGCCTTTATTGGTCATATTATAACTAGCCTTCATATCCACTCACCAAGTATAATTTAGTGGTAATAAGAGTAACAAGTGAGAAACATCTAATCATGCGATCAAAGGATTAACACTAGAAACAAGTATTACGAAACTTGATGTACAAAAATAATTGGACAAGATGATTGTTGCCAATCTAAGTAATAATGGTCTCTTTAATAAATTTCAACAAATCCACCTTAGTATAGAATCACATCTATAAAAAATAAAAGTAGAGCCTATTATGTTTAATATAGATCAATATACTAATGAAGATTAATAAATGATCAACCAAGGTAGCGGTACACTAGGAATTGAACCCAAAAATGAACATCACACTAGGAATTGAACCCAAAAATGAACATCAAGAATTTTCTATTTGGAAACCATTAAATCACATACCTAGGGAGAAAAAGAAGAGAGTTTGTGAGCACACCAAGGCCCATGCTTAAAAATTATAAAGATGCATGAATTGCCTTAGAAAAATAAAATATAACGAAGCTCCTGATCCTAGTTTGAACATCATCTAATCAATGCAATGGTATCCCAAGTAGAGTTTGTGTGTGTGAAAAGTGAACCTGTATCTGTAAGCACAACACTTCAATCAAGTCATTACATGCATGGTTAATCAGATATAATCAATGAATAATAAACCATAACAAATCAACCCATTGCCTTCTAAAAGATGCGAGTATAAGATTGCTCTCAGATTATAAGCAATACCAGTGACTAGACAACATCAAGACGAAGGATTTTATCTATATGAACATGATGAATGCTAGGTGGATGCAATATTAATCTAACAATATTTTTGCAATATTAAACTAAATGATTTAATCAATGTGAAATAATTAATATGCAATGAGCCTAGAGCAAAAACAGTATAATAACAATGTATTCTCCAGCCTCTCCTTTGAATGAGAGATGAGCCTGAATTTATAGAAAATTCAGAAAGAAACCAACGGCTAAGATCAAATGATGATGAGCAGTCAAGATTTTTCAAGAGGAAGCACAATCCAGGTGAATTGATGTGATTGGATGCTTTTCTCAGTTTTAAAGGAAATTGAATTAAAATTAAAATTAAATCAGAAAAAACTGATTTATTCTTTATTTCATTCAATTTTAATATTTAATTATTTTAATTGCTTTCTTTGAGATTATTCATCAAATTTTAATTTGTTTTTCAATATTATCTCCAATTGATTTCTTTTCTTAAATTTTTAATTCTTTTTTGGTCAATTAATTCCTTTTTTTATTTATTTCCATTTTTGAAGATCTGTGCTCATAATTTCCAATTCCTCTTTCTTGATTTGTTTCTTTTTTTGAAGATTTGTGGCAATTTGATTTATTTAATTAAATGTGCTAGGATATTTATTAAAATAAATAAGATAATTGTTTAAAATGATTTACTTGGAATGATTAATTAATTAAATAAATATTTAATTAATATTGAGTGATTGATTTGCCATGTGACATTTGATGATTTTAGGAATTAATTGTGTGCTCAAGATTTATTTAATTGCCTTTGGTTAGGACCTTGGTGACGTTGTCGAGATTAGGGGCTCATGGTTTAGATGACCATTTTTAGGGTATTACATCGCCCCTCTTTGAATTAATGTGCGAGCAGCGCGTTGGTTCAAACAAAATTTGATGTCTAGGAGATGTCAGTTCTAAAATTGATTGATCACGAACTACATAAAAAAGCGAGGTGTTTAGTTTGATTTGAAGCGACAAAGTTGAATAAAGTCTGATTAACGTGATACCATTTTGGAACTTGATTGAACTTGGGAACGATAGAAAACAAAAGATACCGAACTTGAACTTGATTGATCAAGAAGCAGATCTTACTGATCTAGAACTTGATTGAACTTAGATACAGTGATTGATGATAAAAATCGATCTTGAACTTGATTGATCAAGATACGATGAAGATAAACTGTTCAGCTTGATCAAGAAACGAATAAAACGTAACACCTGTTTAGATTTAGCATGATCGAAGATACTCTTTAAACCCTTGATTGAGTTTAAATGAAAAATCAGCTTGATGAAAAGCGATGGAACTGATTAACGTAAAGAGATTGATTCAGATAAAAGACAAATATCAGCTTGATATGAAGCGACGAAACTGATATGCCCCTAGAGATTGATTTGATTTAGATGATCGAGAAATCTCAACTTGATATAAAGCGATGAAGTTGAAATGCCCCTAGCGATGAGGTCTTATTTGATTTTCTTTAGTTGAAAATATTTTTATTTGCTCGACTTTCGATGAAGATTTGAAAATTTTCTCGACATTTGAAGATGTGAGGTCATAAGGTCACGAGTATGCCCCCTCGGGAGAGAAATCGAAAGATAGCGAGGGTACATGATGATAGACAATTTTTAGTGATGATAAGTTGTTTTGAGCACAAATGATTCAGAGGAATTTTTGAAATTTTTGCGTTGAAATTGAGCGCAAAGTTGATTTGTAGAAATTAAATTAAGATTCAATGTTGATTCACGAGAAATTGAACGCAATTAGAAAAGATAATTTGATGAAAAGTGCTAAGTGGTGCAAATTTTGAAATTGACTAGCAAAATGATCTCGATTTTTTATTTCGATCGCGAAAATGGACTCAAGACAGCCGATTTACAAGCTCATGATTTGATTTCATCGTACTTGTGTTGATTGGTTATGAGATGTTGTTCTATATGCTTTATTCTATATGTATGCATTTCCTTTCAGTATAGATGAATGAATGTGAATGAGTATTGGTGTCTATTTTTCTTTCTTTTCATATGCAAATAAATGAATGTGAATGAGTATTGGTGTCTATTTTTCTTTCTTTTCATATGCAAATAAATGAATGTGAATGAGTAATGAGAATGAGTAATGCAATTTTTTTCTCTTTCGTTTTTCTATGCAATAAGATGAATGCAAATGAATGATAGTGAATGTATGAATCTATATAATATGCTTATGTATGCAGCTAAACATCTCAAAACACAAGTACTCGATCAGAGAAATGATGAAAAAAGACCACTTAGCGAAGAAATGATGAAGCTCCAACTCTCATTCAACAGACAAAGAGGAAGCATTGTTAATATACTGAAATCACTCCAAATTCACAAAATGCAAAATGAAATGCAAGATGAGATGCAAAATGAGATGCAACCTAAACCTAGTCACTAGACTTTGAAAAGCTTAATTGTCATCATTGAGCGTTTTACAATTATAGCGGGCAGAATAGAGTTTATTTCTTTTCATGTGCAATATTAATTATCTTGTCTGTAATGACCCTTTTTTCGTTCATATCCTTGGACAAATTACGCATGGACCCAGATTGCATAATAAAGAAATTTCTTCAAAACAGACAAAGAAATGATGAGAACCTCCCTTTAGATTTCAAATAAACGGAGTCGAGGTATGTGAGACGATTTCACCTTGATGTGAAGGCTCTTATCACAAACACCTAGCTAATTTAGATGTTTCCAAATCATTGGAATCATTCCTACAAGCAGAAAACAAAGAAAATATTATGCCCCCAATCCTTGCTCCTCTTAGTCAAGAGAGACTTCCTCGAGTTACTCAGAGGGATAATAATCGAAAACCAATATAAAAGACAACACACAAAGAAAATTTGTATGCATAGCTCAAACTATTTAGTGATTATTTTCCGTTATGTTGTTTTGTTTGTTAACTCAGTGATAAAACTCTTCAGTAGTTAGGAGACAGGTAACTGACTCAGAGTGGATGACCAGGTTTCACTGATGTAAGGTTGACTTGGTTGATACTGCTTAGGACATGGAATAAGAATCTGTATCTGCAAGACACAACACTTCAATCAAGTCATTACATGCATGGTTAGACAGGTGTAAATATGAATATGAAAACCATAGCAAATCGACCCATTGCCTTCTAAAAGATGCGAGTATAAGATTGCTCTCAGATTATCAGCAATACCAGTGACTAGACAAAATCAAGACAAAGGATTTAATCTATATGAGTATGATGAATGCTAGATGTATGCAATATTAATCTAACAAGATTTTTGCAATATTAAGCTAAATGATTTAATCAATATGAAACAATTAATATGCAATATGTCAATGAATCCTAGAGCAAAAACAGTATAATAACGATATATTCTCCAGCCTCCCTTTGAATGAGAGATGAGCCTGCATTTATAGAAAATTCAGAAAGAAACCAACGGTTGAGATCAAATGATGATGAGTGGTCAAGATTTTCCAAGAGGAAGCACAATCCAGGTGAATTGATGTGATTGGATATTTTTTCTTAGTTTTAAAGGAAATTGAATTAAAATTAAGATTAAATCAAGAAAAAACTGATTTAAAAGAAATTGAATTAAAATTAAGATAAAATCAGAAAAAAACTGATTTATTATCTATTTCATTCAATTTTAATATTTAATTGTTTTAATTACTTTCTTTGAGATTATCTATCAATTTTTAATTTGTTTTTTCAAGATTGTTTCCAATTGATTTCTTTTCTCAATTAATTCCTTTTTTGATTTATTTCCATTTTTGAGAATTTGTGGCAAATTGATTTATTTAATTAAATATGCTAGGATATTTAATAAAATAAATTAGATAATTGTTTAAAATGATTTACTTGGAATGATTAATTAATTAAATAAATATTTAATTAATATTGAGTGATTGATTTGCCATGTGACATTTGATGATTTTAGGAATTAATTGTGTGCTCCAGATTTATTTAATTGCCTTTGGTTAGGACCTTGGTGACGTTGTCGAGATTAGGGGCCCATGGTTTAGATGACCATTTTTAGGGTATTACATTTTCCCCTCTTTGAATTAATGTGCGAGCAACGTGTTGGTTCAAAGAATAGTTGATGTCTAGGAGATACTAGTTCTGAACTTGATTGATCACAAACTAGATGAAAGCGAGGTGTTTAGCTTGATTCGAAGCGACAAAGCTGAATGAAGTCTGATTAACGCGATACCATTCCTAAACTTTATTGAACTAGGATCGATAGAAAACAAAAGATACCGAACTTGAACTTGATTGATCTAGACACAGTAAGTGATGATAAAAATTGATCTTGAACTTGATTGATCAAGATACGATGAAGATAAACTGTTCAGCTTGATCAAGAAATGAATACCGAACACCTGCTTAGATTGAGCATGATCGAAGATACTCTTTAAACCCTAGATTGAGTTTAAACGAAAAATCAGCTCGATGAAAAGCGATGGAACTGATTAACGTAAAGAGATTGATTCAAATAAAAGACAAATATCAGTTTGATATGAAGCGATGAAACTGATATGCCCCTAGTGATTGAGGTCTTGTTTGATTTTCTTTAGTTGAAAAGATTTTTATTTGCTCGACTTTCGATGAAGATTTGAAACTTTTTCTCGACATTTGAGGTCATAAGGTCACGAGTATGCCCCCTCGGGAGCGAAATCGAAAGATAACGAGGGTACATGATGATAGGCAATTTTTTAGCGATGATAAGTTGTTTTGAGCACAAATTGATTTAGAGGAGTTTTTGAAAATTTCACGTTGATTGATAAGAAATTGAGCGCAAAGTTGATTTGTAGAAATTAAATTGAGATTCAGCGTTGATTTGCGAGAAATTGAGCGCAATTAGAAGAGAGAATGAGCTTTTGATGAAAAGAGTGCTAAGTGGTCCAAATTTTGAAATTGACTAGCAAAATGATCTCGATTTTCGATTTTGATCTCGAAAATGGACTCAGGAAAGCCGATTTATAAGCTCGTGATTTGATTTCATCATACTTGTGTTGATTGGTTATGAGATGTTGTTCTATATGCTTTATTCTATATGTATGCATTTCCTTTCAATATAGATGAATGAATGTGAATGAGTATTGGTGTCTATTTTTCTTTCTTTTCATATGCAAATAAATGAATGTGAATGAGTAATGCAATTTTTTTTTCCATTTTTCTATGCAATAAGATGAATGCAAATGAATGATAGTTAATGTATGAATCTATATGATATGCTTATGTATGCAGCTAAACATCTCAAAACACAAGTACTTGATCAGAGAAATGATGAAAAGAGACCACTTAGTGATGAAATGATAGCGCTCCAACTCTCATTCAGCAGACAAAGAGGAAGCATTGTTACTATACCGAAATCACTCCAAATTCACAAAATGCAGAATGAAATGCAAGATGAGATGCAACCTAAACCTAGTCACTAGACTTTGAAAAGCTTAATTGTCATCATTGAGCGTTTTACAATTATAGCAGGCAGAATAGAGTTCATTTCTTTCCATGTGCAATATTAATTATCTTGTCCACAATGACCCTTTTTTCGTTCATATCCTTGGACAAATTATGCATGGACCCAGATTGCACAATAAAGAAATTTCCTCAAAACAGACAAAGAAATGATGGGAACCTCCCTGTAGCATTCAAATAAGCGGAGTCGAAGTATGTGTGGCAATTTCACCTTGATGTGAAGGCTCTTATCACAGACACCCAGCTAATTTAGATATTTCCAGATTATTGGAATCATTCCTTCAAGCAGAAAACAAAGAAAATATTATGCCCCCAATCCTTGCTCCTCTTAGTCTCAATAGACTTCCTCGAGTTACTCAGAGGGATAATAATCGAAAACCAATATAAAAGATAGCACACAAAGAAAATTTCCATGCATATCTCAAATAGTTTAGCGATTGTTTTCCGTTATGTTGTTTTGCTTGTTTACTCAGTGATAAAACTCTTCAGTAGTCAGGAGACAGGTGACTGACTTGGAGTGGACGACCAGGTTTCACTGATGTAAGATTTACTTGGCTGACACTGCTTAGGACATGTAAAGTGCTCTTGTCGATTAACCTAAGACTAGGACAATGATCGGTTTCAAGCCATGAGGGTTCCAACGAACCGGGATGTCACAAAAGTGTCTCAAAGTTATGTACAAACGAAATCAAAGAATTGCATGAAAGTGAGAATGCCAACGTTGTGTTCATAGATGGAGCGCTTGAGTACAAGAGGCGCTTGTTTACCAGGTTTTCACTTGCTTGGCAAAGATCCCTTTTTGTTTTAGGATTTTTTCTGAGTTTTAGGATTTCTTCGGGACTTTTCTGATTTTTAGGATTTCTTCAGGACATTTTCTGATTTTTAAGATTTTTTAATGTTTGCCCCTAGTGTCTAGCAAGGCAAAAGGGATTTTGAGTATATAAATGGATAAGAGAATGATGGTGGATGCTTTCAAGGACTATCTCACAACGTTAATCCAAGTACAGGAACCAGATATAGCAATGTAAAGCAAAGATTTTAGCGATGTAAAGCAAGGATTTTAGCGATGTAAAGCAAGGATATAGAATAACAAAGCCATATGGTCCAAAGAAGTGGCCATGTCAAGAGGTTTGTGGAAAACATGTTTTTGCATTTTGTCCATAGTGTTGATCAAGATCAAGGAATAGATCTAGATAGGAGGCAAATAGGATAATCAAGATCAAAGGTGGTAATGAAGGATGTAAGCGAGCAATGGATAGGAGCTCAAGGGTTTGGATCAAGTGCAATATATAGGACATACAAAACCTGTAAAGATCCTCAACCTTGTCAAGATCAAAGGTGGAAAACGGATATAAATGTAGATAGAGCGAATGAGGGATAATGGAGGATGGAGAATAATGGAGAAAGAAGGATAATAGATGGATGTACATGGATGGAACTTGCCCCCAGTGTAAATTGCAAAAGGATAATGGATTACGTATGACGCCCGTTTGCCAGGTTTTCATCATGGTACTTGCCCAAGGCGCCACAAGAAGTGGTTTTCACTCATGGATGAAATTATTTCTCTTTACTTCTTTTTTCTGATTTTTTTCTCATATTTTTTTGATTTTTTTTTGGAAGATAATGGAGGCATGATAGGGGATGGAAGAAGGACCCCGACGTCTCGTTGCTTTGGATGGTACCCTTAGAATATGAGTTGCAATAGACCATGGCTATGAAGGTATGCTCAAAGATGTTTGCAGGATAATGAAATGAAACTAGGCCAAGGATTTATGCAAAGGATTGGATAAGAGGGATGGAAGGGTGAAAAAGAGGTGTTGGATAATGGATGGGATGTTGGAAGAATTATGTATCGATAGATGGAAATGCTGGAAAGATCAACATTGGCACACACCTTGAGGGATGGTGGACATATGGAGGAGAAGTGAATCTCAAATTTTGAGATTTGGATGGAGGAAAGGTTACAAATTTTGTGGCATAAGAACCCAAAATGGATGAAGGAGGTGATGGGGAAATAGACTTGGAAGGTTTGGATGGAGGAACAACAATTTGGATGCCAATTTTGATTTTTCTTTAGATTGTTGTGCTTCAAGTAGCCGCTTAGGGATCCACATGGTTTTTGATTTTTCATGTTTTTGTAGTTCCTTAGAGCGCATTGCTTATACAAGTGCCCTATGAACCCATATAACTTTTGACTTTTCTTCTCTCTTTGTGGGCCTTTGTGGCGTTTTGTATTTTTCTTTTTCTTTTTGGATCATATTTTGCTTTGTTTTGACATGTCGATTAGATGGGACATGTTGATATTTGAATACATGTGGATTACTTGACTTATGACTTTTATGCTTGGCATCCAAATAGCTTGGAGAAGGAAAAGAATGTATGAATGGATAGGAATGATATAGAGGTATTTTAGATGGATTGAAGATACTCGAAGATGTGTGCCTTTGTTGATCCTTCATAAGGGATGAAGGGATATAGGGACCTAGAATGGATGGAAGTGATGATGGGGAAAGTGTATATTTGGATTTAATTGGAGAAATGTAGGATTTATGAGGGATACCAACATCTTGAGAGTGAGAAATGTAGCCATTATAATCAAGATTTTCTTTGAAAAATCTTTTTAACAAAGGGTTTCTTCTTACTTTTGATGCTAGAGGCAAGTCCATTTTGAGGTGGAGTTCGCTTGCAAGGAATGATAGGGTCATGAGAGGGCTTTGTGGGCATGATGGACTCTTGACGTGAACATGGAGGATTATGACAAGAAGATGAAGGGATACTTTGATCTTGACATGGAAGAGGACCATTGGATAAAGTAGGAAGGGTGTTTGACTCTTCATTTTGAATAGGATCGTTTGAAAAGGTGGAAGAGGCATCATGATCTTGCTTAGGAAATGGATCAGGAATGGGATTTGAAAGGATTCTTTGCTGATGGAAGGGGATCATCCTGGAAGAAATGGAAAGGCATAAGGGAATCATCATGGGATTCCAGGAGAAAAGGATCTTTTTCAATCACTAGATGGGATTGAGGAGTTTTGGTGTCTTGATCTTGATTTATGGTACGACTTATTCTTTCATTTTTCAGATTATCCTCTTGACATGGAGTCACTTCTAAGGAAGGGATAGGATTTTTCATAGGCATAGGGTATTCTTGGAAGGTCTCTATATTTTGGCATGATGGGGAAGCATTTTGAGTGGGACTCTCTGGAGTGGGTACGTTTGGAATTGAAGTGTATGATGGAATAGGATCTGGGATTTTTAAATCATGTGAGAAACTTGTATCAATATTGGCATTAACTTGGATTTCCATAGGAGATAGCCCTTGAAGATCAACACGAGAAGTTTCATTGTTTGAAGGAGATGGTATGGATTGTTGCTGAGAAGTCTTAGGAGATGAAGGCATCATGGAAGGGATGAAGGATGCATACGGAGCCTTGCTAGACATAGGTTCATGATTTTGATCATGCTTAGAAGTAGTTCCTTCTTTTTCTTTAGGTGAGTCATTAGGATCTTCAATTTCAATGACACCATCATCAAGGAGATCTTGAATCTTATGTTTTAATTCCATACACATTGAAGTCTTATGTTTGTTATGCCTATGATATTCACAATAACTACTCAAAACTGCACATCCCCATGTGGTTTTTTTAGGCAATATGATAAGATTATTCTTAATAAGCTCTTCCAAAGCTGACTCAATAGATTGCCCCAAAGGTGTAAGTTGTCTATCTAGGGAATAGATGTCTTTTTGTCTTGGTGAAGGTGTCTCATGAGCTTGTTTGAGATTTGGCTTTTGATTGTCAATCATTTGCTGGTATTTGATCGTCAAATCACATAATCGTTTAAGCACTTCTTGAAGTTTCTCGCACTTGATATCATACATTTGTTTTTCAAATGGAGTCATTGATCTATTTTGTTGGATTTCCATGTCATATATTTCTTTCTTTATATCTTGAAGCATTTGACCATAGGCAGCCATGGGAATTGGAGCTAAGGTATCCATGAGATTCTTACTTTTGTCAAAAAAATTAGAAGAGCTTTTGGTTTGAACAGACATTTTTAACCGACAGGACCGAGAGCGAGATGTGTTGCAGAAGTCAAGATCAAATTGTAGCTAGTAGTTCGTTTAACATAGTGATTGAGAGAAGTAACTTAAGATCTGGTCTAGTTTCAGGAATGATCTATCCTGTGTAAGACATTATCTAAGTTAACTTAAGTTTGATAAGATGTTATTTGAACTAACTTAAAGATGATCGACAAAATCGTGCAACGCAACGACAGAGATATACTATCAAGGTTGTTTATGCTCAGGAGGATGATAACCAGTTTTAGGCTCGCTGTAGACTATTTTAGACAATTTTGACTATTTTGACTGACAAGATCAAGAATTCGTATGACAAAGGATTGGACAGAGATGAGATTCTGACAGACAAAGTTTCAATGATTGACGACTACCATTTTTTGATAAGGATTGATGTTTCGATGACTGACAAAGACCACTTTGGACACGGATAGAGTTTATCACTGAATTGTTTGATATTGTTTCATTTGTTTTCTCCTGTTTTAGTATTTCAGTTTTAGTTTTAGGGATGAAAACATAGAAAACACGCAAGATATATAATAATTCAATCACAACACGCTAACCCTATGGAAGTTGGCTTAGAGAAGAAAACCTTTGCTTGTTGACTTAGGTACACACCCAATAGCTAATCAAAATACGGCCGCTGAGTGTCACGCAATGGATTCTCAACACCGTATTAGCCAACTCCAAATGCTAATGGGGGCACGATATGGCAAGTGTCTTGGGAGAGTTACTATCTCTCTTGCACAAAGATTATCAACCTTTCGGAGGTGAATCGGGTAGCTTCTATCTTATAGTTCTTAGTCAAGAATTTCGTTTGAAATTACCCCTTGAAGTCATGCAAGCATGATTGAGGCCTATAGCCCAACAAGGTACCGAAACAAGATGTAGTCACGTAAACGTGATTGAGACCACGAGGCCCTACAAAATGCTTGATATGAGAGATCTCAAAGAGAAAACTCAAATAATCCCATCCTCTGAGACTTTAATCACCAGAGGCCTATTTATTATAGTGAGTTGGAATGCCCAGGTCCAGTTGTACTCACTTGGGTCGTTCTCACAGGGTGATTACTTTTTCCCACTGTGACAGGCCCGCTAAAGGTACACAAATCTCAAAACTTAGAAAAAAGCTTCGAGGGTCTAGATTTCTGATTGTCTATAAAAGACAAGAGCATACTCTCCTACCTCTTAGATTTTTCTGAAAACAAGAAAGACAGATTTGTTCTTTAAACAGATACCAATTTAAGTGCCTAAGAAAATACTAAATGAATACACAATGTTTAGTCGATTCTCCTTAGGCAACCTGCAAAACCAATATGTCAACAGTCATTTTCTTCTTGATTCTTTGGCAGGCGTATGTTTGATTGATAGATCCTTTGACAAGCGTCCTGAAAACATTAAAATCCCAAAATTAGTTTCCAAAATAACATAAAAAATAATTATCAAAAGAAAATTCTAGCATGCAAACTATAACTTAAACTAATCTAACAAGAATTTCCATTTTATATGACTATCCTAGTTATGATAGTTTTGATAGTACTGCACTCTGTCGTTTATAACTTTTTAACCCGAGATAATTTGGACAATCGCTTCAGTGGAAATGTGGAAATCTTGGTTTTACAAAACATATTAAAATTTGGGTTAGACCCAACGGTTCAATAAAAAGTTATGCCCTTCGAACCGAGACCATTTTTGACTGTCACAGAAGAATAAGTAAAATGACAGTCCTGCACTCTGTCAATAATAACGTTCAAACCCAAAATCTTGAGGAAAATCCCTTTGGTGAACCTGTAGAAAACTTGATTTTAAACAAAATATCAAAAATTGGTTGAGATCCAACGGTTCAATACAAAGTTATTCTCTCCAAATCGAGACCATTTTTTACTGTCATAGAAGAACAATAAAAAAGAAAGATTTTTATTTGCAAATTTAACACATGTTTATTAGTTATAAAAACCAAAAATTAATTTTTTTCAAGAAACATTAGAAATCTTGTAGTCGTGGGTTCGAGCCCCACGGTGGGTGCCAGAAATGTGTGTGTGAAAAGTGAACCTGTATCTGTAAGCACAACACTTCAATCAAGTCATTGCATGCATGGTTAATCAGATATAATCAATGAATAATAAACCATAACAAATCGACCCATTGTCTTCTAAAAGATGCGAGTATAAGATTGCTCTCAAATTATAAGCAATACCAGTGACTAGACAACATCAAGACGAAGGATTTTATCTATTGAACATGATGAATGCTAGGTGGATGCAATATTAAACTAAATGATTTAATCAATGTGAAATAATTAATATGCAATGAGCCTAGAGCAAAAACAGTATAATAACGATGTATTCTTCAGCCTCTCCTTTGAATGAGAGATGAGCCTGAATTTATAGAAAATTCAGAAAGAAACCAACAGCTAAGATCAAATGATGATGAGCTGTCAAGATTTTTCAAGAGGAAGTACAATCCAGGTGAATTGATGTGATTGGATGCTTTTCTCAGTTTTAAAAGAAATTGAACTAAAATTAAGATTAAATCAGAAAAACTGATTTATTCTCTATTTCATTCAATTTTAATTCTTTTCTTTGAGATTATTCATCAATTTTTAATTTGCTTTTCAATATTATCTCCAATTGATTTCTTTTCTCAAATTTTTAATTCTTTTTTGGTCAATTAATTCCTTTTTTGATTTATTTCCATTTTTGAAGATTTGTGCTCATAATTTCCAATTCCTCTTTCTTGATTTGTTTCCTTTTTTGAAGATTTTTGGCAATTTGATTTATTCAATTAAATATGCTAGGATATTTAATAAAATAAATAAGATAATTGTTTAAAATGATTTACTTGGAATGATTAATTAATTAAATAAATATTTAATTAATATTGAGTGATTGATTTGCCATGTGACATTTGATGATTTTAGGAATTAATTGTGTGCTCAAGATTTATTTAACTGCCTTTGGTTAGGACCTTGGTGACGTTGTCGAGATTAGGGGCTCATGGTTTAGATGACCATTTTTAGGGTATTACAGAGTTTAGCTAATTTTTTAACATGTTTTTTGAAAGGATCCTTTCGAAAAATAGCTTATTGATATAAATTGTTCTAACATTTACATGCATTAATAATATTGAATGAGAAGAATCACATTAGGAGGGTTTCCATAAACGGTTTTTTTATCAGTAGTGTTATTTTCAATAACTCTAAAACCTACCAAATCAAAATCAATAGATGAAGTATAATGGCTAAAAACCATGAAAAAAATATACGACCTATTTAAAGAGGCAAAAAAACATGAAAAAAATATATCTATAAAACAATAATAATTAAGAAATATTTTGTTGTAATTAAGAAATGTGATATGAAATTAAAAAAAAAAATGAATGGTGAACTAGATAAGAGCAATTTGAGTCAATCTCTCTTACTCCTACACTTCTATTTATATATAAATATTCTCATGCTAATAACTTTCAAACCTATGACTAATAACATATAGGTCATCTTTACACATTCATAAATCATGAACATTTATATAATATTTCACATTTTTTAAGTCATATATTCTAATATTAAATTACCAATTCTGTGGTTCATGAATTGAGCAATGCTATATTTTCTCATTATCCCGAGCAATTGTTTTCCATTAAAATTAGAATATAAAATTTTATTTTGTTGTTTCTATTGGAAACAATGAACACTGAGAGTGGGGGGGGGGGGGGGGTGGTGGGCGGGCGTTGAATTAGAGTTTTACAATTTACAAACTTATTAAGCTGATTCTTGAACCACTAGATGCATAGGAATGAAAGCAAAGTGCAAAAACATAAAGCAATCAACCACACAACCATAACACCAAGATTTTTACGTGGAAACCCGGAAAGGGAAAAATCGTGTTGGGATTTGAACCCACAATATTATTATACTATGGCCAGAAGTATGATAATATTACATAAGGGGAATGCACTTGCATTCAAGCACACTGCCTAGAGCTCACTACTTAAATACAAAAGGGCTACAACCCGGAGGAAGGATGACTAACTTACAAGAGATTACAAATGATTACAATGATGAATGAATTGAAGTATAGCATCTATATATGCCAAAAAGTAGTTCCGGTTAGGCTCAGATTAACCTCTACAACTGTTTTGTCTCTATGCTCCGTTTTCTTGCACTGTTTTACACCAGAGCACCAAAATCTTCAATAACGTTCACCAACCTTTGCAAATTCGCACATATAGACCTCACACACTTTTTTCATATCTCAAAATGCTCAAATGATTCAGTCTTATATATCCGCATCAACAAAATGAATCATTTACCATGTCGGCTTCCAAAAACCACATAACACGCAACATGAAATGTGTAACCTTAAGTCGGCTCAATTCGTCCACAAATCCATATGCGGACCCAAACATAATGATAAAAAAAACTTCATACAAATCGGCTCCATCACTGTGAACACGAAACTAATCATTGAAATCAACCCCACAATTCCGCAACACACATTACACAGGAATCTTTGTTCTAACTGAATTATTGGATATCGAACCTTTGATCTCACTCATGAATCAACACTGGATACTGGGATCACGAAATAAGCTACCTCAAACCTCGAATCATTTGCCTTAATCACCGCAACCAAAATTACACCACCAAAATCAAGATGTGCACAATAATCTCATGCTCTACCAGTTACTGTGTTCCACCTTCCAGACTTATGCCTTATGAATAATATGACTTTCGGTAAATAAAACCTATGTACATCGGATGATGTTTCTGAATTGGGTTGCCATCAATGACAACTCCTAAGCATCTCTTATGCATCGATCTTCACCAGAGCAGTGTCTCTTGCCAACAGTTTCATATTTTCAATTATATATTTTTAAAATTAAACTTCTTTGATTTATTATAATCTGACTTGCACAATGTAGAATTAGAATTTTATTGAGAAGCTAAATTTCTGTCTATTCTAAATTTTACCATTTAATTCCATCCTTGTATATTACCATTAGATATATTTAGCAATTAGACAAGATTAAATTTTTATATAAAAAAATGTCAACATATCCGGGTACCCACACATTTGATAGTTTGCACATCATTTCATGGAATAAATGTGATCTGTTTAAGGCCCTTGTAGAGGACTAACATGGAGGTTTAAGGACAAGGAATGAATATAGTCGTGATGTTTTACACGAGAAAATACATTGCATCACTTCCTCATCAGTATTCTATATACTGGTCATTCTTAGCATGATTCCTCAGAATTTCAGATCTGGTTCTCATTTGGCAAAGTCTAGTTTTTCAGCATATCTCATTTGGCGGTTATGGCTCTTCGAATTTACTTGGTGGGAGGTCATCATGGTTTGAGGCATAATGCTATCGCTCATCCTCTGAGATTAACTGATACATTGGCAATACCGTGTGCAAATATTGAGTGGGCGGTGAGGACTACTCTTGGTGAAGAATGGATAGCGGCTAATCCGATGGCTACTCCAAACTTGGTTGCTTCAAGGATGGCTTCTATGATGATGGATCTCACCCAGTCATAGGACTACACAAAGATGATAATGGAGGCTTTTGTACATCCATCTCTATTTACATGGGAAGAATTGAACACTCAGTTGGATAACTATGACCTGTTTTCAGGGGAGGTGTGGTGGGGAGGTTTTTTAAACAGAGACTACTTCGTGTATGATTCAGTGCCAAGATCAATCTTCCTTTATTTTATTTATAGATTGGAATATGCTTCTCCTCAAACCTTTATCCAATGGGTTCAATAGTATGCACATCAAATTGGTGAGCCATTGGTTTCAATTGTAGTGGCAAAATTCAATGTTGTTGGGAAAATTTTTGAACATGCTCCAATTGACCCTCGCGGCTACCAATCTTCTTTTCCAATTCCAATGGATGTCACCTCTTCCCAAGAATCAGGAAATGCTAAATGAAGGTTTTTGTTGGGGTGGTGGTTTTGTTTGTTGTTAGAAGTAGCGTAGTATTGAACAAGACAACTTCAAACATTGAAGTTTTTTGTTAATCTGCACAAACAATCTTTCACTTTACAAGAGAAACCATCTCTAAATTGAAGGAACACGCAAATGTAGGATCCCCTAAAGATACATTTATTTCCTCCTTCCAAGCACTTTGTGCACATGTATGGAAATCACACTTGCTCTTGGACTCTCTCCCACCGAGTTAGCCATATTCAAATTACCAATTAATTGTCGACCTAGAATAGTTCCTCCATTACCTTACTCATATTTTGGTAATGCCATCCAAGTTGTGAGCACTAGTGTTACAACAAAAGAACTTTTGGGGAATGACATAGCTTGTATAACAAGGTGGTTGAATGGAATCATATCAAGCCACCAAGATTCAAACATTCGAGTTGAATTAGATAAGCCCCCCTCTCTCATTGACTTGAGCAATTTACCTCCAAATAAATTTGTGGTAATTTCTAGTTCACCCAAATTTCCCATATACAATAATGATTTTGGATGGGGAAGACCAATTGGTGTGAGAAATGGATTGTCAAATAAGTTTGATGAAAAAGTGACTTCTTATCCAAGATGTGAAGGTGAAGGTAGTCTAGATATGGAAATTTGTCTTCTTCCTCAAGTTATGATTGCTTTGGAATCCAATCTAGAGTTTCTTTTCCCATATAATGATTAATATTGGGTTTATATGAACTACATGTTATGATGTATTCTTAATTAAAAAGATTCTTAGATATGGATGTTCATTTAATACAAAATAATGATTGGAATGAGGATACATTTTGTATTGGATATTGTTT
This sequence comes from Cryptomeria japonica, assembly GCF_030272615.1. NCBI lineage: Eukaryota > Viridiplantae > Streptophyta > Pinopsida > Cupressales > Cupressaceae > Cryptomeria > Cryptomeria japonica. Next base: position 643,258,001 of record NC_081412.1, read on the forward strand.
GTTATAGGAAGAGCAACATTGTTTATGCTTTTTGGAAATTAATAAATAGTGAGTTTTTCTAAATGTTATGAGGTATTCTTAATTTTAAATATTCTTCTATAGGTGATTTAGAAGAAAAAAATATTTTGCATGAGGATATATTTTATATCATATAATATTTTCAATGGGATAAACAACTCCATTGAGATTTTTTCTTGGAATTTAATATATATTATGTCTTGTTAAATGTTTTTAATACTAAAAATGAGAAATTTACTTATTTACAAAACTTACAATAGGAATATCAGCTACTAAGTATCAATGGAAGAGTAATGTGTTATTCTAATAATAATGGGATAAAATATTAAGAAAGGAGCCTCATGCTAAAGAAAACAAATTACAAAATCTACAAGTAAAGGTACATAAAAGATGAGGTGGGATTATGAAAGGACAAAACTATATATCATATTTTGTTTAACATACTTAGTTGGAGTCTTTGCAACAGTATTCTCAAATTCAATTTCAATGGACTGATTACTACTGTGAAATGATCCATCACTATCATCTTCATCGGAAGCTTCATTAGAGTGTATTGTCTCATTAATACTCACATTAGCACTTTCAACAATCCTCCACAACACTTTGTTATAAGATCTATATACCTTGCTTCTTGTAGAATAACCAAGAAATATACCTTCATCAAATCTTGATTCAAACTTGCCCAAGTTGTCTTCATCCTTTTTATATAGCATTGCTTCCAAATATCTTGAAATGACTTATTGATGTTAGTCTTTCTTTCCATAGTTCATATAGTGTCTTAGTTGTTTATGTTCCAATTTCTGTTGTTTTTAAAATATAGGCTATAGTTTGAACAACTTCTCTCCGATATGATTTAGGTAGCTTAGCTTGGCTCAAAATTTGTTGATGATTCCTAGGGGTAGAGTATTATCTCTAAATTCCATGCTCCTCAAAATACTCTTCAAATTTATTCGAAGTAAACTCACTACCTCTATTATATCTTAAACATCTATTAGTCTTTGCAATTTCATTCTCTACCATGGCTTTGAATATTTTGAACTTCTCAAAATCTTATGATTTTTCTTTTAAAAAGCTAATCCAAGTCATTCTGGAAAAATCATCACTAAGCATCATAAAATACTAGTACCTTGTACACTATTTGTCCTCATTGGTCCACATAGATTTGTATGAGCCAAATACAATTGTCTTGTAGTTGAATAGTCCTTGGTTGGAAACTTGACTCTTGTCTTCTTTCCTTCATGACATGGTTTGTAACTAGTATAAGAAGGGTTTGTGATCTTAAGCATGTCTCTTATTGCTCCAATTAAGCTTATCTTCAAAAGATCATCAAACTTGATGTGACCCATCCTTCTATATCCTAACCAAATTTCTTCTCTCTATATTGAAAAACAGTTCTTTCTGTTGACTTCACCAATATTATACACATCACTCTCTATCTTGCTTTCTTATGCAACCAACTCACTAGTGGTAGATTTTCTAATACACTAGCATTGAATGAAAGATTGTAACCCTTCTCACACATCTAACTCGCATGAAGAATATTATGTTTCAAACCTTCCACATAAAGAACATCATAAGTTTTAGTTATTCCACCATCAAGATTCAAGGTACTCTTTTTGGTAACCTTTGCAACTAAATTATTGTTGAGAGTTACATCTCCACCATCAATTTTTAAAAAAAATTAATGTTCAATTACCAAAATATAAATAGTCTGGTTACACTTAAGTGATTGGGGTGGTCACATCAACTAAACCCCAACTAAGCTATACATTGTTTACAAACCAAAACAAATCAAGATAGTTCAATATTGTATATATGTGTTCTATATTATCAATTAAATTATTCATCAAGCATTGTCATTGACATTGTCTTTGTCATCATCATACCAATTTTCCTACTCATTTTCATTATTTTCTTCATCCACTTGTTTCTTTTTACCTTTCCCTTTTTTTCTTCATTATGTTATCGTTGAGTTGAAATGAGTAAACACTTGATACAATCCCATGTAAGGGAGAGATTTAATCCCAGTTACTATGATCAAAGTTCTGGTGTGTAAACTATAAATCCTTGACATCAACATCCTTTTGGAGTTGATACTGGTGATATTTTGCATTACTTATTCTAGAAGTAAATGCACCTATTCTAAAACTTTTTTTCCACCTTTCTTAAATTTTGAGGCTAAAAATCTATCTATTGAATGTCTTATTTGTACTCTAGTGAGGAGTCTTCATCAATTATTTTGATTAACCTATCCACTAGCATCTTCAAAGTCAAGGTAACATATTCAACAATCATTAGAAATTTGAGTCTAATTTTAGACTTAGTAAGGAACCTTTCCTTGCCTTGGTATACATGCTTGTTTCTATTTTTCCATAAATAACATAAGATTTTAGTAAAAAGAGAGAGCCAAAAGCGGTTAAGACCTTTGTTTGGACCTCTAACATATCCACATAAAACTTCAAACCAAGAAACATTGTTCCTAATATCCCACCCAACTATATTGGCCATAAACAAAGACCAAATGGGGGAAGAAAATGTACAATATCCTCAATGCAATCACATAAGAGATAGACAACAAGAGAAGGACCAATAACTAGTTTTTTAAGGAGTAGCAACCACCTAAAACATCGTTTTTTAGGCTCAATCTTGCTAGGCCAACAAACTTTGAAAATATTGGACCATTCATTATTTTTCAAGGTTTAGGTTCCATACTTTGTCTACATGATAAAAAATGCTTTATTTTTTAAGAAAATATTTTATACAAAATATGCACATTGGTTTTCAAGAAGGCGGGGGGGGGGGGGGGCAGGCATCATTCCATATAAACTTCTAATGACAATCAATATTGTTCTTATTCCTTACTAAATGCTTTAATTTTTCTCTCTTTTTTACAATGACATAATAGGTTCTCTTATTAGAGTATGTCAAGTTAAAATATGTTTGCAAAGGTAACCATGTTTTAAGTTTACTATAAATGAATTAATCATTAAATGAAGACAAACCCTTAGTGTTCAAATTCTTGGCTTAGCACCTTTGCAACAGTGTAAAAAGCTTATTGTTATGAACTAAATTCCACCACATTGATTTGAATCCATATATTTTATTAATCCTTATTAATTGACTCACGTCCCTAAATTAGATGCTTGCAATTATTCCAAGCCTTCCAGATACTAACAAAAATAGGAGATACTAAAGGGACAATATGAAAAATGCCAAATAGATAATCATGTTGATAAAAAAAATGCATTGCTTTGCATTTTTAGGTACTACATCGTGAATATTATTTTTAATAAGAACTTTCTAGGGCTCATTGCCCTCCACAGGTTTGACTATCCATTGTTAGGTCCCGGAGACAACTGAGAGGGGGGGGGGGGGTGAATCAGTTGTCTAATAAATTCAAACCAAAACTTATTAACCAACTTAATGCTTAATACCGGTAAACCAGTTAAGTATGCCGGTAGACAGTGTTAACAGTAAATTGTTATACCGGTAAGGATTAATGCATGTAACATAAACATAAAGTCATCCATAACACATGACACCAATATTTGTATATGGAAACCCTGTAAGGGGAAAAACCACAGTGGGAAACCTTACCCACAATCAGATGATACTACTGCAGTTAGTAAGTGTACATAAATGGGGTCTGCACATGCAGAAAGGCCAACAGCCTAGAGCTCACTGCTCAATCACAAAAATGGGAGTCACACTGACTACAGTTGGATGGTTAAATCCAATAAGAATGTACTGCACAAAATAGCATCTTCATATGCTGGATTCAGTACCGGTGTAATGTTGATATGCTTCTACAAAAACCTAACTTTACCTTCAAATGATGTCTTCGTATATATCCCTGCTTGATCTCGCATATACCTTCACTTAATTCTTTTTCGCATTTCACACTTGATCTTACAAATAAGATCTTACATTTATACCATACCCTAAGACCAATTTTAGTAGGTCGGCTCTACAAGATATTACAATAAAACAGTTTACAAACAATATAATATCCGATGCAATAACCGATTGAACATGTTGGCTTAATGCATTTACAACAATAATAAATCATCTCCATAGCGTGCCATGCTGATCTGGAAAAGATAAACCTGATGGTGTAACCCTAGATAACTTGGACCTATTTGCTGGTAAAAGCAAATATGCAAATATGAATATACCAATGATTAATTCTTCAAAACAAAGTGTCCACACGATGTCTTCGACATTACCAAGTGTCTTCCATATCATTCCAGGTACCGGTGAACAATATATCCTGTCGGTGAACCACATACCAGTAACTGTTGCACAGTTTACTTGCTTGCCGGTGAATGTTGTTGGATCTCCAAAGTAGGTGTTGACATCAATGACAAAACCATACCAAAATACCAACATCCATTTGGAGGCCAATGCAACGCACTGGAATCTCAGATCCTTCTATCCTAGGCCCCCAAGCTCTTTAGTAAGGCAACATTGTTCCCATTTCACAAAATGGTTTTTGTTACTCCCTCTATTATCAAGCCATTATTATTACCTTATGATTTTTTTAACCTTGTTAACCTGATAGCTAGAAAATAACCAAACAAAAGCATATCGATAGAATAAGAAGCTAGAATCTTTTGACACACTTGAACTTTTCCAACCAAGGATAAATAATTCCTATGTAGATTTTTAATTTCCTTTCAATTTTAGATAACATCTAGTTCTACATATCAAGCAAAGAGGGGGCTCGCTAAGAATGAGATACCTAGATTTTTCACCACTTTCCTAGGACCACCCCATTACCACCCAAACTTCCCAAACTAGTCAAGAGAATTTTCAAACCAAATCAACAAAATGGACTTGTATTCCAAGATTTTGGATCCTGGGGTATGATAGAAAAAATTTAATCTCCTTCCAATATTATCCATGTTTTCATTGGTTAAGGTAGGAAACAAAGCAGTGTCATTGTAAAAATTCATATTAAGCAAGGGGGAGATATTTATAAATTTTATACCATGGATTTTAGGGCCAATAAATTTGATCTCAGAGCATAGTAGAGTGCTTTAGAAGAAATAACAAAGAGTGCAGGAGCCAATGGACATCCTTGTCTTATTGATCTACCAAGAGGGACTAGATCAGTTTAATCATCATCACTTTCAATTTGAGCATTTGTATCCTTAAATAATAGCCTGGCCATACTATAGAAACTTTCAGGAAATTCCATTGCCTTAAGGATGGTATGAACAAAGGACCACTCTACACGATCATAAGACTTTTCAAAATTTAACAACAAAGCACCAACTTCCTATGAATTCCTCCTAGCCCATTCCAATGTTTCCCAACTGGTTAAAAAAATTTCTAAGATGTATCTTCCTTTTACGAAGCTAGTTTATTTTTTGTTAACAATCACTAGGAGTATATTAGTTAGCCTCAAGGATAGCATATTTGCAAAGATCATGTAGGGTACATTTAAATTGGTAATGGGCCTCTGGTTTTTAATGTTAATTTTGTTCCCATCTTTTGGGAGAAACTTAATAGTACCTTGGTTGAATTTTCTTCCTAGAGAACCCATTTCAATAGCTTATTTATATAGCGCAAGTAAGTCATCTACTACCCACTTAATATTAGCTTCGTAAAACTCAATTAGGATACCATATGCACTAGGGGATTCACCATTGTGGAAGGATGGTATGGCTCTGGAAATTTCTTCTTTGGATATTTCCTTATCCATTTCCTTGGCCATATCTTCACTTGCTTTTGTGGGGATTATATCCATGCATATATTGTGTACATGGAGGTACTCCATGGTATTATCTTCAATAGAGAAGAGTAGTTTGTAAAAATTCAAGAAGATTTTCTTAATACCTTAATTATCATGGCATCATTGCTCCTCAAACAGGATAGGCCCTATAGATTCCATAAAATTCTTGAATCTCAATAGATTAAAAACTTATTTGGTGCCTTTATCTCCACCCTTAACCCAATTGGCTTTGACTCTAATTCTTTCCCCTTGGGCTCTCCTAGTTTGAAACTTCCTCAATTTATGTTAAGTGGTTTTAAGATTTTGAATCAACTCCTCATTTTTAGGGTCAAGTTGTAACTCAGATTTAGTTCTCAACAAATCTTCTTGCAGTGAGCACTCTATTTTCATTTTGTCAATGGACAATTTTTTACTATTTTTAGAAATATTTTGAAGTTATTTGTCAATCCATTCCAATATTCCCTAGGAGGGGTCTTTGACACAAATATTTAGTAATGTTTATTAATGTACATATGTCATACAAGCAGTCCAATTATTTAAGAATTTTAATGTTAAGTTTATATTTTTTTCCTCTATTATTGGCATGGCTAGTGGATTTAAAGATAATTTTAACCTTAATAAGGTAGTGGTCAAAGGGTGCTCTCGGATCAATTTGCACATGGTTGGTATTACCATCATTATTGAAACATAAGGAATCATTTTAAGCATAAAATCTATCTAGTCTACAATAGACCCTTTTACCAACATCTTGGTTTTTACACCATGTCTACCATATACCTTTGCCTTCCTTTTACTTTCCATCTAGAGGATCAAATAGTCTTAGCATCAATTTCAACCTAGTTTGAAAAAATTGTTCATTACCCTCCCACATCCAAGAGTTGCCTCCATTCTTAGCTTCTTCATTTTCTATCATTTTGAAATCCCTTCCACTGATCCAAGGGACTTTAGGGAGGAAAGATTCCATCCATTTCTAGAGATCTATTCTTTTTTATAATCATTGGATGTATAGGCATGACTTACTATAAATTGAGTGCGTTTTTTTCAAATACTACTTATAGACATCTGCTACGAGGTGAATGACCATACTTTACAATGTTGTTGCCCCATTTATGGCTAAAGAGAATAGAAATGCTCCCTTTTCCCTTGTCATTATTGCTATGGAATGTCATAGACTTTTTCCACACAAATCTTAAATTATTATCCAATTGAAAACCAACAAATTTAACTTCTTGAATTAAAAATAAATCTAATTATTTAATTTGGTTGCAAAGTGATCTCAAGATATATTTTCTATCAAGTGATTATAATCCTCGAACATTCTAACTAATACAGCTCATCATCATTTATTATGTGAAGGTTGGGTTCCTTTCAAGTTCTTATATAATCTATTAAATCAATTACAGATATTTTCCCCTTTGCCCTTTTTTCCTAGGTTTCGAGAACTATTGGTTCTACTCGCATTCTTCCTCTTCCTCTTCTCTTCTTCTGTAATACCCTCAAACCCTTCAATCTTGGGATCAATTTCTAAATATTTAAAGGGAGGGTTGAGATAGCTAATGAAAATATTCTCATTTTTTAATTTGTAGTCAAAGGGCATCCCTTCAAAATCAATTGAGTTTGAAGTATTTGATAGGTCAGAGGGTGCATTCTCATTCTTTTTATTTTCTTTAATTTGTTTATTCAATTTATCCAATATAATTTCTTGAGCATTCTTCTAATAGGGAATGACCAAAGATGTTTCAATCACTACTGGGGCATTATATACTCCATTTATGTCCAATTTTGCATTCATTAAAGCATCCACAATTTAATTTGGGTGCTCATTTTCTTTAGATAAAGTGTATGAGGCAACTTCCTCCCTTATTGATTCTGAGGTCTTCATAGGAGAGGTATTTAAATTATTATCTATAGCATATCCCTTTGGGGTTTCATTTTTATAGTGGTTTTGGGTCACTTACTCAAAGGATCTTTGAGAATCCAAATCATTAAATAAAAACTTAAAGAGGGTTATAATAATGTATTTTCCTACTATTAGTTATTAAAGGGAACTCCCTTTTTTTATGGCCATTAGATTTGAAAAGTTTTAAGTAGGAATTGAGCCCCCTAGTGCTTCTACTTCACATCTATAATTTCTATCATTTATGGAGAACTCAATAATTTATGGGATTTGGACCTCCTCATTAAAGGATACCAATATCTTAGCATTCATGTGGGGTAACGTTGAGTGGACCTCTTCTACTTGCAAGGTATTTTCAAATGGATTTGATCGACTATGACAAGAAGACTCATATTTGTGTAGACACATTTTTTACATTTGTCCATCTTGGTTTAGAGAAAAAACATGATTTCCTTTTGGGTTATCTCTATAAACTAGGTTATCAGTTTAAACAAAGATTTACCAATATTCAGATATATTTTTCCAACACTTTTGTTTGCACCTGATGATTATTAAGAAAAATAACAAATAATCCTTTGTGAATCATTCTAAAAAAGTATCTATAAATGTGAGGTGGGGGAAATAGGATTTACAAGTATATGCATGCCAACAAGGAATCTATTTCATGTCCACTGGATTACATTAGAAGGAGAATGATCCATTAGGATCAAGATGGTTTAAGCACAAAGTAGATGTAATGGTCTTTTATTGTAGGGGGAATATGACTATGAAAATTGTAAATGAATAATGCAAGAAGTAGGTCCAAATAGGTTGAAATGACCATTGTCAACATGCAAAGAAAGATAGAGAACTGGCAAACCAATCTTAGGAAAAGATCCAGCAGAACAAACTATAATTAACCTGTTGTTTGAATTTCAGGCAAAACTGGAGGGAGCAAAGTGACCAGCTCAACCTACTCTCGAGACTAAGGCACCTTTCTTGGCCCGCTCCCGACCATTTCAACTCTGACAAATTGCAAACTATAGATCTCCTCCTTCTTGCTCTATACCTATTTCTTTAGGTCAGTCACCTGTTCTTGCACACAAAAAAGAGAGAAAATATAGATGGAAAGGGATTTTCCTAAGTCAAAGCCCGATTTTAGGAATTAACCTTGAAATTGAATAGATTCGAACTTGAACTAAAAGTGTGTTGTTAGGTAGTAGAGGCTAGAATTTAAAATGGAATGCTTATACCTTCATAAACCTTCTTGGTATCAAAATGCTCATGAAAATGTTGATGTTGACTTGAATACATAGTTGACTTTAGGTGAAGAAGACCATGTATGCCATCACAAATGCATAGATCTACAAATTACTTTTAATCTTCAATGCCTCGATGCTTGATCTCTTGCTCTTGAGGACTTGAGATGTGAAATTGGTATCATAATGTTGTCTTACTCCCAATCTAGTTCATTGTTACCTAAAATGAGGGAGAAAACCTTGAGCTTATATACCTCTCTAAAGCATTTCAAGGTGCAAGACTGAGAGTACGCTAACACGATAAAACATTTTCCTCTCAACCAAGTTGACCATTAAGTGTTTTAAGTTTGGAGCTGAACACTAGGGAGCAAGGACCTTGATTGGCCCACTCCTGGGAACGAGTCGCCCTAGGCACCGCACTCCCTCCAATGTGGCTTCAAATTGAAACTTGAGGTCCAAAATGAGAAAGGGAAGCCAGAATGAAATGCTAAATAGGGTTAGATCAAGCATGTTGGGCATGGAAGGCTAGGAACACTAAAATAGGGCCTCGATAAGCAAGAAATTACATACGGATGCAATTTACAATTCTACAATAAATACCAAGTTTTTTCCCCCACATTGTATTTAAGGTAGTTATTGAAAAAAACTCTTTCTAGAAGATTATTGCTATCTAGATAGGCTAAAATATGGGGTATTCCTTAACCTATTTTCTTCATTTTTAAGGGTATTAATCATAACTTTATTATGGTTATCTCTTAAACAAAGGAATGCAAGGATCCTTACCTCCTTCAGCTTGCTTATTATTAGCCCCTCCTCCACTTTTGAAGGGTCGCAAACTGTTTCCTTTAACTTCCACATTAAATTCTGCCTTTTCTGAATGAACTTTAGGTTCTCCTACTTGCAATATTTCTTTAAAGGTTTTTGGTGACTCATTTTTTCTAACTTCCTCCCCTCTACCAACCGAAGGGATGTTGTCCATATAGGCTCGCACAAATACACTCAGCACATCTATTTGAGCATTCCCTCAAAACTAAACCCAGAAGCCTTGAACAGACCTACATAATAAAAAATTATTTTTAAAAATTTCTTAAAACAAACAACAAAGTAATTAAGAGAAGTCTATATGATGGCAATCACACAGCATTCAGGATGAAGATAAGACATGCAAAGTACACCAAAAGGATTGCAAATCACTAGGAGAGGTTTAACAACAAACAACCACATAATATTGGTAATCTTTCGAGCATGTCGTGTAACCAACTCATTGGTGTTATCTTTTATGATTTCACATCCACTAGCATTGGATGAAATATTGTACCTTTGTCACACATCTGAGTAACAATTAGAAGATTATGTGTTAAACCTTTCACATAAAGAACATCGTAAGTTTTATGTCTTCCACTATCAAGACTCAAAGTACCCTTTTTTTATAATTTTCGCAACTGAATTACTTTTGAGAGTTATAGCTCCACCATCAAACTTTTTCAAATTCATAAACTTATTTTTATCTCTTTTCATGTGACCAAAACATTTATTGTTGATGATCCAAAAATTCTTCTCCTTTTGAGCATGAAGTGTGGTCTATGCAACCATTGTGCTCTTTGGCCTCTATTCCTTTTGTTTCCTTTTTCATACTTTCTTAGTTTAATCCTTCTAATATTTTAAATTTTATCCTTTATATCCAACTTAGGAAGATTCATAAAAAACAATTATGTAATGTCTTACAATATGTCCAAAATTGTTGCACTTATAGCAAACAACATTGAAATCAAACAAAGGTACAAATAATTTTTTTCTTACAAAGTTATTCCTCCTTGTAGGAAACCTTCTACAATCTACATCCTTATTAACAAATTGATTATAGTTAAAACAATAACCAACAAGTAATAATTGAACATGATAAATTATCCACTTGTCTGGCTCTTGGGATTTGTCTTTCAAATCTTCTCTTTTGTTTATGAACTTGAGTGAAACCATCATCTTACCTTTTTCCATTGTTCCACCTTGTTCTACTCATATTTGGTACTTCCAGAGATAATCACATCCAAAACATTTGCAATTTTGTTTGTGGATTGCTTAGTTGCCTTAGAGTTCTAACTTTCATCAAATCCAATACTAGTCTTGATATGTGATGATCTTTGATTGCTTATGATCTCATCTAGAATCTTAATGTTTTTTTCCAAACTTCAATTTTAGTTGACTATTTATTTTCTCCAAATCCTTTTTCAAGGATACAACTAGCTTCTCACGGTCTTTCTCTTTTATTTTTAATTTGTTAATCACGATACTTATATCCTCCTTGCTTCTACTACATGCATTTTCAAATCAATGATTAACTTATCTTCTCTTTCAAGATTATGCAATAATTTATCTTTGGCTTTTATTTCCTCTGTAACCTTATTCTTCAGTTTTTTGATTTTATTATTGTCACGATATAGCTCTTCCATAAGATCCACCTCATCATATTCATGTTCAGAGTTCACATTTTTTGTATTACCTTTTGAAGTCTCCAACGACATGAATAGGGATCTTTCATTTTCACACTCACTTTCAAAGGGGCATTTATCATCTTCCTCTGATGATTTATTGGACCTTCTTTAGAATATAAACTTTCCTTGTTTATAATTTAGTTTGATATTCTTTTTTCTTTATGTAGCATCGTAAATTGTACGCACTTGCTAGGGTGGTACAATTTCACACCTAGTTTAGCACCCGCCTTGGTGCATTTTTCATTTTGCATTGCATTTCCCCTTTAGCACTTAATTAATTAAATTAATTAGGTCTAGGGTTCTATTTTATCATCTCCCATATCATAAGGTTGGGCCCTTTTCATTAAAGTGTGCCCCTTTCATTTTATTCCTCCAATACATCATTTAATCAAAAACCCTAATTAGGTCCTATTTTGAACTTGGGGGCTTGATTTCGGGGGTCAAAACATCTCGAAATCAGCTATAACTTTGGGATTCGCTCTAAAATCATCATATCCAACGACCCTAAAAATTTGGTGAAAAGTTGTCGGGACCATGGCGCCCGGCGTGCACACGGTCCTGGACATTTTTCCTGAAATTTTAGGAGCGCAATCCAATCATAAAATAAAGCTTAACCCCAAGAAATTGGCGGGAGATTCAATCTCTAGGTCGGCCAAAAGTTGAAATTAAGACCCAGGGTTTCATATATAAGAGCTCTCTTTCTTCATTTGAAAGGATCCAGATTTTTGGTTTCAAGGGCCTTCTATGCAGCGAAGGAGCAGATCTTTGAAGACTTCAACAACATTCAACATCCATCCATCAAGCATTCATCAATTTCATTCATCCATTTAGGGCTTTGAAGACATTGAAGAGCAATAGGGGATCACCGACTGAAGATTGGCTTGTACCCCTCCCTTGGGGTTGGGTATGATTTCATGTTGTTTTCATGTCTTTGCATAAGCCTCATTATATCACTTGTATTCATGCTTTAGATCTCTTTACATCTTGATTTGGAGCATTTACATTATCATTTGCAAGCAATTAGGGTTTACTTTCTAGGTTGCTCTAGTTTGCTTACTTGCATTTTAGGATCTTGCACACACACAAGGTCTGCACACACACTACTTTTACAATACAACTTGGCTATTCGTGGAGGTGGAAATCACCAAAGCAGGGGTTTGACTAAGGCAAAACCCTATATAGCCGCCCACCATACCTTTTCAGATATAAGTGCAGGTTTCGGGATTCGGACGACGCCGCAAGTTGCAGATCCGACGGAAGCAGACGGAAACTGAACTTCACACCAAATTGCAGAGAAAAAGACCAGGACAGGGGCGTGGGGCGCCTTGGTCCTGCCAGGACAGGGGCGTTGGGCGCCCTGGTCCCTGGGACAGGGGCGCTGGGCGCCCTGGTCCTTCTATCAGACAGCAGTTTCAGCATTTTTCTGACAGCTTTTCAGGTTGCAAAACAACAGTTTCAGGTGCAGAATCGGGACAGTGGCGCCCGCGCCCCCATCCCGAACATTTCCACTCAGATTTTAACCCCAGGTACACATCTGCATTCTCCTTTTATCCTTGTGTTTACAGCTTTTCATCACTTAATCTCAATCTTGCAATCTTGTTACTAGTTCATACTTACACTTTAGGGTTAATAGTTGAACTTGCATCATTTTATCTATCATTTGCAACAAAGGAATAGAAATCCTAGTAGGTAGCCCGTGGCTCTCTCTTCCACAAAAAGAAGTAGCCAATTGTGTGATACCTCTAGGCTCTTTCGTATTCCACAAGTGTGTGATTGAAAGTGAGATTAGGGCATGTTTGCTTAGTGTCACTTTTTCCCCCACACACTTTATCATTGCTTGCTCTATATGGACAGTTAGCCATATGATCTACTTCAGCATAATTAAAACACTTGAAGGGTAACTTATCTTTATACTTCCCAAAACCTCTCTAGAAATTTCTTGCAATGTTAGTTTCTTTCAGATCTAAATCATCAATGAAATAAAAAATATTTAGTATGCCTAGATGTCTTGAACACTACCCAATTTCTTTAATATTATCATTTACAATCCTAATGTCATATGCAGTTAGAATTTTGTGTAGTTCATCCATAGTCAAAGTATTCAAATCTTCAGCTTCTTTAATTACTAATTTTTTTTAATCAAACCTTGGGGGAAGGGATTTAAGTACCATTTTCACAATTATAACTTGTCTATAATTTCTTCACCACGTCCTTTGATGATACTAACAATTTCATGAAGATGGAATAGGAATACAGAAGCATTCCCTTCTTGGACTTCATATTTAGACTTTCAAATTGAGCATGGTGTGTTTGAAGCTTTTCTTTCTTGTCTTTGTCATCTCCTTCATAGATGTTGTTTATCGCATACATCATTTGTTGTCTTGGAATGCATTGTCTTCACAAACTTGGAGTTAGATAGACCGCATGAAATAACGTTTCTTGCCCTAGCATTATTTTCACAAGCTTTCTTCCTAGCCTGATCTCTTGGAGGATTATCTATAATCTCATAGCCATCCATAATTTTCTATCGAACATCAAATCCTAAAGCCATCAAATAGGCTCCCATAATTACACTCCAAAATGCATATTTTTCCCATTCAATAGTGGTACTGTATTTGAAGAGATACCTTCTTGAGAAATTATGTGTGCCATCTTAGATCTACCTCAAGCTATTATACTTCTTCCAAGGAACTTGGCTCTGATACAAATTGTTAGACACACTAATATACTGAGAGTGGGGTGATCCAATATATGACAAATATCAACATCAAGTTCAATTCATCATTAGGATTATTGTTGAATCTTACTTTCATATTATAGAAGCTAACCAAATGATAAACACAATCACACATCAACACATAAGAACACTAGATGTGCACAAGGAAACCTAGAAGGGAAAAACCATGGTGATAATAACTGCTTGGATCTATTGGCCAAATCTAGCCTCACAAAGATAATAAAGAACTTACAATATTTTCTATGCACCAATCCACATGAATTTCAACCTCAAATGGGAACCCCAATCCCCAATTATATTTTTAGGCACCAACCTACAAGAGACACCAATCCCCTAATCCAAAAATTGAGCACCAACTCAGATAATGAGGTACCAACCTCAATTACAACAATATATATGAAATATATATCATGTGGACCTTCAAAGCTTGGCCTTTAACATTTTTGTGATCTGAACCACTTCAAAAAACTCTCAAGTGTGAATGAGATCTACATTTTAGTTTATGCACATACACAAATTGAGTAGACAACTTGCACAACATTTGCCACAATTATCTTCTACTCACTTACACACACCTCTCTTGGAATGAATCTAGATCAAAAATATATATGTATTCCAACATTAATTACATCCTCAAGTGTGCCAAGTAAATATTTTCAACATCCACAAGTTGGCCACTAGAATAAACCTTAAACCAAATGTGCAATAGGCCCAATCCCAAAGCCACCACATTACACTAGGAGTGGGATCACACATTGTGTTACCCAACACAAACTCAATTGGTCCCAACTAAATTTGACACACTTCCTCTAGCTGGTGCATGTTAGAATCATCTTAAGCATCCATCAAGAACATCAACATAGTCAATAAACTAGTACTATGACAACTATGTCAACTTTAAATTTTATTCTTCTTGAACTCACCTCTAAAAATTGAATATATTTGTCTTCATATGTAGCCTTTATTATCTCCCAAACCACAAGCCATGAAATATTATTATGATAGAATGCAGTACCAAACATCATGTCAATATTCATACAATTTCTAAGCAACAATCCTACAGACACTTTCGAGTTTCTTTCAACAACTAAGATTGGTTTATGATGATACTAGTAATATTTTGCAAGAGAGATATCCAACATAACTTGATGTTGTCATTTTAGAACTCAGATGTCCTATTATGGCATGATAGAAGTAATTAAAATTGCAACAACCTTCTGGATACCTTGACATCAAGGGGAATATAATGATAATATTGATAACATGTTTTGCATACGCCTTTGACATCAATAAAAACACAATGTTTATTTAACATTTTTGAATTGATATAGAGGAGGAGTGCACCAAATGTTGAGAGATTTCACTAGAACTCAATCTACTTCTATTGATTTTCTCTATATGGTGCTCGTGAATAATGGAAGAATGTTTTTGCTTAGAGTTCCAATCAAATGATCTTAAAATAAAAAGTGATTGATTTAAATGACTTGGAGAGGGTTTAACTTATAAATTTATGGATGAGATGATTAATAACTAAGAATGATTAAGAGATTACAATTGATAAGAGATTTCAAGTGTCACCATTAGATTGTTACACTTGAGGATAATGATCAAGGATAGATGAAGGGTTAGGATTGATTTGGTAAAATTTAAGAAAGAAAAATAATTCATCTCATGTGTGTGATAATGACACATAGGAAAGAGTGGATAAAGATGACTCCTCTCACATGTGCAAGCGATCACATAGGGAAAAGAGACTTAATAAGTATTCTTTTACATGTGTGAGAACATATAAGGATGTGGAAATGAGATGTGTGTGTTAAATGAAGTCTTAGGATTATATAGAAATGTGGATGATTAAGATTCCATTGCAAATTTTAAAAGGATAAGTGGGGTTTATATGTGATTAATTAAATTAATCATATTTAGGGATGTACAAGAGATTGATTAATTAATTAATTAATTAATTTTTAATTAACTAATTGGAGCGATGTGGAGAATAAGATATTTTTATAAATACTTTATATTATGAAGGTTGGAGTTAATTAAAAAAACACAATAAAAATTTCATATTTATTGAATTAAAGGTAAGGAATAAGGATAAATGAAATAAATAAATAAATATTTAATTAATAAGTATGCGATAAAATCTACTATAATTGGGTGTGGACAAATTAGGTGTCGATAGTTTGAAATTCTACTAATTTTTTTAATTGGAAAAGGATTTTAAAAGTAATAGTTATAGAACCCAAGGATCAGAGGTTGTCCTTTCAGACAAAGCATATCGGTGGTTCAACCTCAATTTCCTTCCACAAACAACCCTCAAATGCTTAAAACTCCATCCTAGTCTCCAATTACCTATAAATACTTTGTAGCCTTTCAAAAACCTACCAAACCCTCTTTAGATGACTAAAATAGTAATGTCGATCACTCTATGTTGTTTGCCCCATCGTATAAAGACACAATTATGTCTAACAGTTGGAGAGCTGCAAGAAAAAGAAAAGAGCCTTCTGGACCAATTGTAGTTCAAAATAGTCATTTAGCCTCTCAAAACCTTCCAATATTATAACCTTGCCCCCCTACGAGGTCGCTTGATGGTACTTCCTTATCTCCTCCTTCCTCTATGAGACACAGATCAAGATCCCCTCATCCATTAGCAAAGAGACTTATTCTTCTAACCAATCAATTGCTCTTGCCAACTATTTTGACATTTTGACACAAGAAGAAAATCAACCCTCTTAGGCATGAATTGCAAAATTTTATCGTGGGAAGTTAGGGGGATGTCTTTAACCCACCACAAATATGGTATTAAGGAGACTATTAAAAACTGGAATCCAAATGTTGTTTATCTCCATGAAGTCAAGCATAATGGTTTTGTTGGTTCTCAAATCAACTTATCCTAAAACCCTAAGGAGTTAGCCACATTCTTATCCACAAGTTCTAGGCTGGATTTAGCCAATGAACAAGACTCAACCACCAAGGCTACGATCTCTTGCACTTCTGTCTCTACAAGAGCAAGATTGGTAGACCTTAACAATGCCTCAAAATATTATACTCACATACGGTTTGATATTGTTACATTAAGCAGATGTCTCAATGAAAATATACTGAGGAAAGATGGATAAACACTTGGTTCTGGTTACAACCTTAGTTTATATCTTATATGCATGCATTGAGACTGGTTATCTAGGCTAAAAACTAATCTTACTGCAAAAATATAAAAGGTGAAATAAGAATGGTTCGGAAAACTTAAACTTGATCAGTTCCTGCTTTGGGTAAACAAAGTCCAACCAACACAATGTCAACACTTGCTATGAAACACATTCAATAAACATTTGAACAAATTATGACTTGCACAATTTGTTCTGGAAAACATAATAGAATGACTAATATTTTCAATCAAACACACATTGTAGTAATCCTAAAAATAGACTTTAACTCTTTCATTAAAAGAGACACACATTCAGAGTATACATTCCTACTTGATGAAGACAAACTCATATATCATTAACATAAAACTTCATACAACATGTGGACAAAAAATATGAGACAACCAGAAAATAATCTTCATTCATTAATTTTCAAAATATAAGTTTACATTTCAAGTGGACATCTACAGAAAGGAAATGTTCACTCTTTTATGTATTCCTCTTGGCCTATATTACATACTACTTTGCAAAAAAATTTAGAATCCCATCACAATGGCGCTGAATTCCCTTTTATAACAACAAGGGAGCAGAACAAGCTTCAGGTCGAATGTGACACGTGTCAAAATCCTACTTGCTACATTTTATAAAAAGCTACAATGTAGCTCATATTCCTCCTTGTGTGTAGGTCATCATGATTCATTAATTACATCTTCTACAAGGACCACTTCTGGAACCTGAAACTGCACACCTGCTGAAATAGGTTGGATGATCCATTTGTACTTGTATCGGCTATGATGGAGACTTTAAACTTACAGGCTGGAGCAGGTGCACTGGGACATGTACAAGGTGGATGAGTGCTTTAATCATCTTGCCAAAAATGTGAACCTGCATATAGGAAAAGAAAAAAGAAAAGGTACCAAAATTGGTGCAGCCCTAATTACATCTCCTCCTCAAGCTGATCTTCTTCTAAAGAACAACATTTTTTATGCCAAACTTCAACCTCATTGACTGGACACACAAAGGACCTCAGGCCTTGCAGTCTATTCATTGTATCCTTTGTTTTTGAGGATGGCATAGTTGAAGTTTCCAATGCAAATTTATGATAGAGAGAATCCACATTGACGATTTTATCAATTATCACATGATATGCATTCTTCCGATTTGGTTCATTTGTTAATGCATCCAGGACTCCATTAATAGCTGATATGAAGTCATCTCTCCATCTGGCGAGTTCTTTTGTCTGCCCCTCATTTGTCAAAATTGTGGGGATGTCCCACTTCTACAGGCCTTTGAATGACCCAATCCTTTATGTCAGGATTTTCTTCTCCTCCTCCATGTGGGGAAGCTCTTTAATTAATACATTATAATTCTTCCACGTGGTCCCCACAATTTGGGGTGCCCTGGGGTCATTCTTAATTGCTAAAAGAATTTCTTTTAATTGTTGAGCCTTTGGGAACCAAGTAGTTCTAATAGGCTGAAAAAATGAAAGAGTTTCATCAATTTGTTCACACAATTGTGACACTAAATAATAAGAGGCGTGGACCTCATCTAATCTGCCTAAGACCCGGTTAGAGATCTACAATATTGTTGACTTTCTAATGTGCAAATAATTCTTTTCTGCCTCTTCTCTTTCCTTTTGCAGCTATTCCTTCATCTTTTCCAACTCCTTAGGTTTGGGACCCACTGAAGATGTTGAATCACATTTAGCCAAGTCACCTTTCAACTTGCCATTTCCAATGAAAAGTCACCTATGACCTACATTAAGGGCTACATGTAAAGCCTTGAGATTTTCATGTTGTTTTTCTTTCTCTTCAACAACCAATTTGGCAGAATGGGTTGCATGAATTGACACAGTGATAGCCTCTGATGCAGTTATATCAGCTGGAGTTATCACAACTGCATCACCTATTTTATGTTCCACCCCTTTAAAAACTATTGGCTTATCTGTATTAGGGGATTTTGACCACAAAGAAAAGGCCTTTATACTTGGGTTGACCCCAGATCCATGCTCTCCAAACTATTGTGCATATATGGGGTCCTCCTTCCCCATCACCTGGTCCAAGACAAAAAAATTCTCAAGGTCCCACCCCGGTACCAAGAGGATGCCACTCTTCTGGACCAACTCCCTACCTTCTTGGGGAGTGCACTTAATATTATTCTTATCAAAATTATGTATTTCTTCTTCAGATAAATCCTTTGACTTTTCTCTCAGCTAAAAAGATTTGAATTCATCTGTGTTGATGAAATTGTCATCAGACATGGATATTTTGGAGGCAATTACCTCTCATCTATGACCTCATCCTCTAGGATTACAATAGACATGATTGCCCTGTCTATATCCATTAACACCTCGGCAGCCTCATTCTCTCTAAATACATCATGAGGAGGGGAAGGTGGTTGTACACTGGTATCTACCTCTGATGATATGATGAATCAATAATGATCTGGTCAACTACTGAGAGGGAGGGTGAATCAGTAGATAGAAAACAAACTAAACTTCCACCAAACTTAATCCCAACTCATAAACAACTTCTTAGACTAACCAGTTTAGATACTGTACCATAAACTGTAACTGCATTGTCAAGTTTACCGGTTGACTAAAATATCAATATAACAGTGTAACAGATCTGAAACTCATACACCATTTAACCAAAACATCAAAACATTTTACTAACATTAGTAATAGCTCATTTCAAATCACTTCCATTCATCTAAACATGTCTTAGTGGTTTTACTAGTTAAACATATTAACCATATCAAAAACATACATAAAATCATTCACCACTTGACACAATGATTTTTGACGTGGAAACCCAAATGGGAAAAACCACTGTGGGGATGAATACCCACAAGTATTCTAAACTCTTCAGAAGTTCGCCTTGTTAGGAGACAAGCCTTGTTAGAAGCTTTACAAAAATGTCTTGTTAAGAATAGATCCGGTTAAGGACCACCTGGTTAAGGGATTGACTAAAATACCCTGTTAAGAGTAACCTTAGTAAAGGATTTCAAATCCAAGCTAATGGATCACTTGGTTAGAGAATCTAGATAGCACCAAGCCTGTTAAAGCTTACCCAGTTAGGGGATTTAATTGTTGTAATTGTTAGAGAACAACAAGGTCTTGTTGATCTAGTGATAGCACTGTTCTTCTTAATCAGATCCTTTTGTGCTCTCATTTGCCTTCAAAATATTTTGTAGATATGCCTTCTGGTTTGGCAACAATCACATTACCACACTTAACCAAAATTGCCAACAGTATTACAAAATAACTCATCGACCTTATAAGAAAATACAATAGGTCAGTAACACATCACAAAACCTAAGATCTCATAGATATTACAAACATATTGGTTCAAATATGACAGTTGGATTATAGACAACCTCAATCGCTCCTGGATCACCGCACATCAAATCATGTAACTCATCACGCGGTTTCTGCTTCATGCTATGCACTTGCTCATTCCCAAGATATACCATTAGCTTCATGCACTAAAATCACTTTGAAACTCATCACGTGCATCATGCATACGTGGCATAATCATCTCTGATCACCATTCAATCATAGATCATCATTAACGATTCACCAAGCTCCATCAGTTAGGGTTTAGCATATCAACAAGTTAGGGTTACTGGTTGATCACTTTGCTTCAAATATTAATACAGGTTTCCAACACTAGTTCACTACCGATTACAAAACTACATCACTTCCGGTTGTAATACAACTCCATTATCAGTTACTATTGACATCAATGACAACAGTATACTTCATCAATGTATGTTGAATCAATAATGATCCGGTCAACTACTGAGAGGGAGGGGGTGGATCAGTAGATAGAAAATAATCTAAACTTTCACCAAACTTAATCCCAACTCATAAACAACTTCTTAGGCTAACCGGTTTAGATACTATACCATAAACTGTAACTGCACTATCAAGTTTACCGGTTGACTAAAATATCAATATAACAGTGTAACATATCTAAAACTCATATACCATTTAACCAAAACATCAAAACACTTTACTAACATTAGTAATAGCTCATTTCAGATCACTTCCAGACATCTAAACATGTCTTAGTGGTTTTACCAGTTAAACATATTAACCATATCAAAAACATACACAAAATCATTCACCATTTGACACAATGATTTTTGACGTGGAAACCCAAATGGGAAAAACCACGGTGGGGATGAATACCCACAAGTATTCTGAACTCTTCTGAAGTTCACCCTGTTAGGAGCCAAGCCTTGTTAGAAGCTTTACAAAAATGTCCTGTTAAGAATAGATCTAGTTAAGGACCACCCGATTATGGGATTGACTAAAATACCTTGTTAAGAGTAACCTTAGTAGAGGATTTCAAATCCAAGCTAATGGATCACCTAGTTAGAGGATTTAGATAGCACCAATCCTATTAAAGCTTACCCGGTTAGGGGATTTAACTATTGTAATTATTAGAGAACAATAGGGTCTTATTGATCTGGTAATAGCACTACTCTGCTTAATCAGATCCTTTTATGCTCCCATATGCTTTCAAAACATTTCGCAAATACTCCTTCTAGTTCGGCAACAATCACACTACCACACTTAACCAAAATTTCCAACACTATTACAAAAAAACTCATCGACCTTATAAGCAAATATAATAGGTTGGTAACACATCACAAAACCTAAGATCTCATAGAGATTACAAACATATTGGTTCAAACATGACTGTTGGATTACATAGTAATCATCTACACATTATTCTAGACAACCTCGACCACTCCTAGATCACCACACATCGAATCCTGTAACTCATCACACAGTTTCCACTTCATGGTATGCACTTGCTCATTCCCAAGATAAACAGTTATCTTCACGCACTGAAATCACTTTGAAACTCATCACGTGCATCATGCATACGTGGCATAATCATTTTTTATCACCGTTCGATCATAGATCATCATAACCGATTCACTCCAGATTTTGTAGTTTTCCCTATTGAATTTCGAACCTTCTTTCTTCATCATGTTCTCCTAGATCTTTACCTCAAGCTATTAGGCTTAAACACAAGAGGACCTGAAATGCTCTGATTCCAACATAATCACCTCGCTTGATAAAACATATGCTGCCAAAAATCTTAAATTAACTAACATTAGGTGATCTAGCATACGAGTATTCATAAGTATTTTTATCCTTACCTCTTTTAACCAGTATCTGGTTCATAGTGTATGTAAAGCGGAAAATCGCGATCGAACCCTAGTCGTTCTCCCCTCTTCCAACTTCAAGGAGAGAGAAGGGAGGTTACTAGGGTTGATGGTTTTCACTTAGGGGAGAGACTTTACATTCAAAAGAGGGGTTGAAACCCACAAGATCCAATCCCACACAATGCAAGATTGGATGCTAAATGTGTTTCAAGGGTTAAGAAAGCAAGGCTACCCTCTTTTGTAAAGAATGTTGATAAAAGAATTAAGCTAGGAATGCATAGAAAGTGACAAAGATTCGCTTATAAACTGAGATAGGGATATAGGATGAAGCTGCGGACCTGGAATTAGCAGTAAAATGTCGATACGGCGTTGTCCTGCAAATTTGAGCAAAAGTTGACGGGACGATGGCGCCCGGCGTGCACACGGTCCTCCGAAAAATCCTTGAAACGAAGGGGGATCTGTTCGTCTCTGCACAAGGATTCCAGATCTTCAATTTCAGCCGCGTACCTGCAACCTACACACAGAAAAGCGAAGACGATTGGGGGGTTAGGGATTAGGGGTTTGCCCTTAGGTCAAACCCCGGTTTTGGAATTAACCAAGAAATGAGAAATGTTGTAAATGTAATGTAAAACAAGTACTAATACCTTGTTGTAAGGATGTTTGTACCCTTATGTGCGAAGGTATAGATGTTGTTGTTTGTTGTATGTTGTATGTTGTATGTTGTAGTATGTGATCTCCTCTTCAATGGTTGAATCCTTGTCTTGAATGCAACACTTAGCCTTGAATGGAGACTTAGAAGGAATGCTTGAATGCTTGAATGCTTGAATGTTTGAATGCTTGAGTATAGTTTCCACGCTTGTACACATATGTCCTTCTTACCCAAATGGGAGAGGCAAATGTAGTTTATATACTTGCCAATTAGGGTTAATAGACTGATTTTCCCGACCTTAGGCCGACCAGGAAAGTTTATTTTCCAAATTGCAAACAAAAGGACCCGAAGCCCCATAGGAAACCGGGCCCAAAATAGGGCCAGGGACCAGGGCGCTGGGCGCTCTGGTCCCACCTCCCGGGACAGCAGGGTGCAAAGGAGGTTCAGGCCAGGGTGCAAGAAAATGCAGTTTTTGGTGTCGTGAGCAAGTTTCGGGGTCTCCATTCAGGTTCAGTGTTGCGTCGCCATCGTGAAGACCCAAATGCAGTCGAAATTGCAAGTGTCGCAATTTTAGGACGCTACATTTAGCCCCCACTTTAGCGGGAGTATAAGCATACGCTCATACTTCTGGTAAATTACAAGGAAACAACATTGAAAAACTTTCACCACGTCAAGGAGGCAAGATACACCAAGCCCCCAGTGGACTAAGGATCTTACGACTTCGATTGACAAAGTAAAAGGGAAGATCACGAGGGAGAACCATGATTGTCAGTAGTAAGGTTCCCTCACTATGAGTCATGCAGGAAAGATATCAAAAATTTTCAAGGCAAGGTTAAATTTGCCAAGAAATTTTCAAGTATCTTGAAAAGATATGAACGGGATGTATGCCCCCCTACGTTAAAGCGATCGCACACGCCTCACCGGGGGTGATTGCTTTAAGGTAGTGATACATATAAGAAATGAGAAAGGAGAGGAGCACGTTATCACAAGGATTTAGCCCCCAAGTGTGAGATAAGCCCAAGGATAATAGACACAAAACACAAAGCACAAGGTGACTTCGCTTTCCTCGGGGTCAGTATGCTGTATGATAATTCATGTATATCATATGTATGTATGCATAATTGTTCTTCATTCCCCAATCAAGGAAGGTCACCTAGAAGAAGGGAACACATGTGTCTTTTGAGTCAACATGAGAGAGATCGAGAGATCTCAATACTTTGCATCGTCCTCAAGTAGACAACACTAAGGACAACAAATAGAAGAATGAGAGTAACATATAGAAGAAGTAACAAAAGAGAGGGGAAGAGAATCTGCTATGCTAATGAAACTAGTCTAGCACGTCATCTACCCCCCAATCTTGCTGATCAATGTTTCGGGAAGGTAGGGAACACGCTAGAGGAGGAACATCCAACACAGCAGATGGAGCTATCACAAGATCCAAACAAGGGCTATGTTCATATCCCAAGCCGCGGTGTTCTTGTCTAGGAGCTAGGATAAGTGCTTTAGAAAATTCGTTAGATAGATGGTTATCAACATCAACATATTCATATTCACTATCAGAATGAACAGGAGTAACATTTGCATCATGAATAACATTTTCATCTATATCATCATCAAGATTTATAAAAATAGGATCTTTAACTCGCACAGGATCAAAACCATCATGCATCTTATGTTTAGGAGATTTCGGCTCAATCGTCGGCTGAGGAGAAAATGGAATAATATTAGTTGAAGGTGTTTTTGGGGATTGCAAAGTTTGAGAAGCAGCTGCTTGAGCTCTAAGACGACGCTTTCGTCGGCGTTCACATGCAGAACGATTTCGTCTAGTCTTAGTAGGAAGTGGAGAAGATTGAGGAGGAGGAATGTTCTCATCCTTATCACTTGGGTGTTTAGGTTGTGGTCTCTTAGGCTGAACAATAGGAGAAGAGGAAGGTCTCTTCTCTCCATAAGAGGAAGGAGGAGGAACTGCTCCATGTAAGGGAGGAATACTCGGTTTAGGAAGGAGACCAAGTCCATCATGACGAGGAGGGATTGGTCTACTTTTAGGAAGTTTATTAGATATAGGCATAGTCACATCCATAGGGATGGGTTGGGAATCTTCTTGAGGAAAGACATTAGTTTTATCTTTCAAAGGAAGAACTTCCTTCTCAAGAATGATAGGGATGTCAAGTTTGGGTGTTCTAGGTTCACTCAGAGATAGGATCATATCTTTTTTCCACTTTTGATAAGATTTGAAAAGATGATCACTTCGCGGAGGAAGAGATTGGAATTGTTTAGGCCAAAAATAATCAATAGGAATGCTAGAAGTTCTTTCAGTTGGTTTAAAGAGACTATGATTGACAGTAACAATTTCGCCATTATGGGGAAATTTCAAACACTTGTGAATAGGAGAAGCAATAGCTTTCATGGAAGATAGCCAAGGATAGCCTAGCTTCACACGAAATTGTTCGGATGATGGAATAATAGCAAAGTCCACATCAAGGGTTTTGTTATGGACCTCAATAGGTAATGTAATAGAACCAATTGCAGGAGAAGAAAATGCATCAAATAGTTTCACAACCACATCTGTTTTGTCATAAATCACTTGATTCAATTGCAAAGTAAAAAGAAATTCTTCAGTAATGATATTAACCATACAAGAAGGATCAATAAGCACTCCACGGCAAGGTGTATTCTTGACTTTTGCAACTATATATAAAGGACCATCAGGTGCCCTGATAGTTTCACCAGAATCAAAGGTGATGGAAGGTTCTTTAGGGATTTTTTGTTGCTCTACAAAGTTAATCACATTCGGAGTCATAGACACAAGATCATCAGGTGAGACAGAGGAATCAGTAGTATCAATCACATTAGAGGTATGAGAAGGTAATGGATCGGTAAAAATCTGAAGATTTTGGTTAGGGGGAGCTACAGATGTATTGCCTTTATCATTCACACCAGAAACAGAGATAGTATTATTATCAATCAAATCTTGAATTTTCCCCTTTAAAGAAAAACATTTTTCAGTATCATGCCCAGGTTGACGATGAAATTGAAAAAAAGATTTGTTATCAAAATAAGGTGAATTAATCTTTGCAGGATCAATTTGCCTTATAGGAGGAAGAGTAAGCACATTTTGTTCCAATAACTTATTCATAATACTATGCAATGATTCATTCAAAGAAGTAAACTTTCTTTCTTTCTTGAAAAACTTAGAAATAGGAGACACACCTGATGCTGCATTCACATTGTTGTTGATGATGTTTTCATTGAATTTAATGGACTCTCTGTTCGGTTTAAACTTCCCAAATGGTTGTTGACTACTATCACCCTTATCACTCGGAGCCATAGGATGTGATTGTTCCATTTGACTCACAGTCAATTGATAATTGTGAAGAGTTGCGCACAACTGTTGGAAAGAAGTAAACTCAGAAAACAGGAGTTTGTCTCGAATATCTTTTTGTAAATTGGAAATAAAGATTCTTTGAATGTCATTGTCAGGCACTGGAAAAGAAATTTGAGCATACAAATGCTTATATCTACCAATGAAATCAGTCACTTTTTCTTTAACACCTTGTTTACAATGCATTAAATCAATCAAAGTAACTTTAGGACTTATATTGTTTTGAAATTGTTGAATGAAAGCATTTGCAAGTTGTTCAAAAGAAGTAATAGAATAGGAAGGCAACGAGCAATACCATTGTAGGGCTTTGTCTCTTAATGTTCTAGTAAACAGTTTTGCAAGCAACCTTTGGTCATAAGCAAAATCAGTACATATTGTTTGAAAGGTCTTAACATGTGTTAGAGGATCACCCATACCATTATAAAGCTCCAAATGTGGAATTTCAACATGTTTAGGGGGAATAGCTCGAACAATATCAAGAGAAAGTGGGCTCGGAACATCAAATGTGGGCACACTAAACTTAGATTGATTCATAGAGGCAATTTGTTGCTGTAAAGAAGAGACAATTTGTGCAAGATTGTTAATGGTCGCTTCAGTCGAAGAGTTCATATTAGACATGTTAGATTGTGATGGAGGTGTTATGTTATTGAAAGAAGGTAAAGAGTAAGGTGGTGGGACACTATGATAGTTAGTCATAGGAGATGATTGGACAGGAGGAACACTACAAGGAGGAATGGAATGGTTAAATGAATTGCCCCCTTGCGTCATGTTCATTTGTGGAGATATAAGAGGAACACTCATTGAAAGAATGAATGAAGAAGTCGGATTGAATGAAGGAAGAGGGTTAATTGAAGAAGAGGGATTGCCCCCATGATTAGTGATCATAGGAGGAATGTCTTGTGTTGAAGTAGTCATTATGTTTGATGTAAAAGTAGGTATACTAGCAATAGAAGTCATCAAAGGAATAGAATGATTGTCTTGAGTAGGAGGTTGTGTATAGCCTAAGGTTTCGGCACAACTTTTCATAGGCATCACATTCGAATCCACAATGTGTGCAATACCACGCAAAATATCAATTCCATTCTTATCACTTTGAAGCATACGTTTTAGACCCTCAATTAAAGGAAGAGCTTGACTATCAGGGTATTCTTGAGACATCCATTGTCGAAAATCATCAAATTGGTTATCCAATTTTGAAAGTTGTTCTACAGAAACCTCATGGAGAGCTTCTTCATCATTAAAAGGATTAGAGGAATTACCCATGTCCTCGTTAAAAAGACCATTCAAATTAGGTTCCATCTCCTCAATAATTAAACCTTGGAAGGACTTAATTCTAAGGCTTCGTCTAACGGGAATAGTGTAGGTAGGGCTTATTGTTGTAAAACTCATGCACTAAAGAAAGAGAGAAGATTTTGAATTTTAGAGGTAGCAAATTTCAGTAAAACCAGCCAATCTTCTAGATTTAAGCTGTTAAATACAATCAGGACAATCTCCCGAAATTTCGGAAAAAATGTCCGGGACCGTGGCGCTCAGGGTGCACACGGTCCTCGCAACTTTTTTTGAAATTTTCAGGGATGAAAGTTATAATGATTTTACAGCTAACCTGAAAAAATTGAGTGATTTTACGATCTGTAGATAGGCCAAATTAAAGTTGCAATCTCAAAATTGAACCCTACCAAGATTGTCGAAAAATGCAAAATTTGAATTTTGAAAAAGAGAAGGAAACTGAAATTTTGAATTTTATGATTTTAGAGGGAATACCAAAAGCAATGCAAGTTTTGAAATTTGAAAGTTGACTCAATTTCACGCAAAATTCAATTTTGAAAGCGGAAATCAAAGTTGTTGTAATTAAGCACTTAATTTCAAAAGTCACAAATTGCAAAAATTTGAATGAATCACTGAAATTTCGAATGAATGATAACACACTTTTCAGATTTAGGACTGTAAGAAACACAATTTTGACACAAATTTCAATTTCAACAATTTTTTAATGATTAGAAGCCTCAATCCAAGCAATCGCTAGACCAACTTTGACTGTAATTTTGAAGGTGTTAAAATTGATAAAATCAGCCAAAATTTTGGATTTTAGCAGAAAAATACAGTAAGATCTAGCTCCCGAAATTTCGGAAAAAATGTCGGGGACAATGGCGCTCGGGGTGCACACGGTCCTCGCAACTTTTTTCCAAATTTTCAGGGATGAAAGATATTGTGATTTTATTGCGTAATCCAAAGTTACAGCCGATTTGGAGATGTTTTGATCAGTGAAATTGTCGGACAAAGGTTGAATCAAGAGGGTTTCAAAAATTAGGGTTTTGACACTTAACCACTTAATTTTCAAAATTAAGGCACAAATATGAATTGATAATTTGTAATAGAAGGGCAGATCTGAAACAAGCATTAACAATTAAACATTTCACAAGTTTAATTACTTAAAAAGAAAATTTAGGGTTTTTATGCAATTAACCTCTAAAATTTTGCAAAAGATCAAACATGGAAATGTAATCAAGGAATCCAATTTTCAGATCTAACTATGAATAATCAGAAAGGATGTTCATGTCGGGTTCACCAAAATGTAAAGCGGAAAATCGCGATCGAACCCTAGTCGTTCTCCCCTCTTCCAACTTCAAGGAGAGAGAAGGGAGGTTACTAGGGTTGATGGTTTTCACTTAGGGGAGAGACTTTACATTCAAAAGAGGGGTTGAAACCCACAAGATCCAATCCCACACAATGCAAGATTGGATGCTAAATGTGTTTCAAAGATTAAGAAAGCAAGGCTACCCTCTTTTGTAAAGAATGTTGATAGAAGAATTAAGCTAGGAATGCATAGAAAGTGACAAAGATTCGCTTATAAACTGAGATAGGGATATAGGATGAAGCTGCGGACCTGGAATTAGCAGTAAAATGTCGATACGGTGCTGTCCTGCAAATTTGAGCAAAAGTTGATCGGACGATGGCGCTCGGCGTGCACACGGTCCTCCGAAAAATCCGCGAAACGAAGGGGGATCTGTTCGTCTCTGCACAAGGATTCCAGATCTTCAATTTCAGCCGCGTACATGCAACCTACACACAGAAAAGTGAAGACGATTAGGGGGTTAGAGATTAGGGGTTTGCCCTTAGGTCAAACCCCGGTTTTGGAATTAACCAAGAAATGAGAAATGCTGTAAATGTAATGTAAAACAAGTACTAATACCTTGTTGTAAGGATGTTTGTACCCTTATGTGCGAAGGTATAGATGTTGTTGTTTGTTGTATGTTGTATGTTGTATGTTGTAGTATGTGATCTCCTCTTCAATGGTTGAATCCTTGTCTTGAATGCAACACTTAGCCTTGAATGGAGACTTAGAAGGAATGCTTGAATGCTTGAATGCTTGAATGCTTGAATGTTTGAATGCTTGAGTATAGTTTCCACGCTTGTACACATATGTCCTTCTTACCCAAATGGGAGAGGCAAATGTAGTTTATATACTTGCCAATTAGGGTTAATAGACTGATTTTCCCGACCTTAGGCCGACCAGGAAAGTTTATTTTCCAAATTGCAAACAAAAGGACCTGAAGCCGCATAGGAAACCGGGCCCAAAATAGGGCCAGGGACCAGGGCGCTGGGCACCATGGTCCTGGGGGACCAGGGCGCTGGGCGGTCTGGTCCCACCTCCCGGGACAGCAGGGTGCAAAGGAGGTTCAGCCCAGGGTGCAAGAAAATGCAGTTTTTGGTGTCGTGAGCAAGTTTCGGGGTCTCCATTCAGGTTCAGTGTTGCGTCGCCATCGTGAAGACCCAAATGCAGTCGAAATTGCAAGTGTCGCAATTTTAGGACGCTACAGTGTAAACACTTGTGTTGATAGCTTCTCTCCAAAATGTCTTAGCTACACCTTCTTGTATTAGCATAGTCCTAGCAGCTTCAATACAATAGGGATGATTGCCCTATCCATATCCATTAACACCTCGGTAGCCTCATCCTCTATAAAATGCATCATGAGGAGGGACAGGGGTGGTCGCACACTAGTATCCACCTCATCTTCAGTTATATCAGCAAAATCAGAGATTTTAACTTCTCCCTTTTCCACCTTTCTTACTACTCTGACACATGGCTTCTTTGTTTCTTGGGGACCTTGTTGAGGTGCATCCTGTGAGGATTCCCCTGTCAAGACTATCTTCCCCTTATATTTCACAGAGGGGTCATATGTAGGCCTTTCCTCTAGTACTATGCCAAGGTGTCTAACCTACCTCCAGGATAGCTCACTTGAAATCAATTCATCAAAAGATCTGACTTTGCATGACATCCTTGCAAAGTCATTATGGATATTTGTCAAAAATCCATGAAATTCGGGGTCTTCTTCTCTTTTCTCTCTCTCCAATTTATTCAAATATTCCCATTTCTTTCTTCTTTGCAGGGCTTTGGAGGGGCCAACATTCCTAATTATATCCTCTCTTTCATCAAAGTAATGATTGAAATCCCTCACTCTTAGCTTATTTACCCTCACAACATTTATATAGCCCTTCGGATCAAAATACCTTGCTTGGCCAACCTTTAGCCTATAATTATTCACAAGGAAGTCCTGCACTTTATCAAGGGTGTCACACCCCACAGTGAATTCATTGAACTCTATAACTCGGGGAAGGTGTCGCCCCTTCTTTTTGGTTCTTATTTGGTCCTTCTTTGAACACAACATTTACCAAATAAATTCAATGAATGCAATTCTTGGAGAGAATGTAATAGGTAACATGTGAGGTGTTTGATTGCACCCTTACACTTTGATCAATGTGTAATTAGAATAAAAGAAGAAATCCCCAGAATTGTGGGTGAATGCAGCTTTAGGGTATTCAACATTGTCTTCTTTGGCACATCTGATCCTCAATATTTTTATTATATCCTTTGGGACCCTAGTTAATGTAACCCCATCATCATTAAGACCCTCATAACAAAACAATCAAAGAATGCTTTGTAATTATAAAATTTGGACCCTTTGTCCCACATCTGAGTTCATCTTTGCAGTGAACAACTTGTATGTGTCTGTGTATCAAAAAGATTTATGTTCAAGGATTCCTCCCATCCAGTCCTATTCTGATAGAGAATTAAGTGGCACAACAAGGAATAATGTCTGAAGTTTAAACCCTCCTTATGGTTTCTTTCTTTCATTAACCCCGCATGCAATTTTTCCCGAATGATCTCAGTAGTCATATAACTCATTGGTGTTCGAATGCTAGATCTTTATTACCATCATCATGAACTCCACTAGCATCATTGTCAATCCACAATCCTCACCCAAAATCTGACAAAGAGCATAGTAAGTTTTTGTAAAATAATCTTTAAAGAGGGTCAAACTGAAATGTTCCCTTTTTGATTCCAAAAGGTAGTTTTTTCCCCCTTTATACATTTCCTCAAGAAAAGAGGTAAACTATTATTTTTATAAAAATCCTTCTTGGTATAATATTATTTTATTAACATGTCTTTATTGATGCCCCTAAGGTCACTCCTATCCAAGTGAAAACATTCAATTATGGCCTCTTTTGTTATATCTACTAATACATGGCCACTTGTTGCCTTGACAGTCATGCTTTGAGGGTGGTATTTCTTGGCCAGCTCTCTGATCATCAATGGCTCTACAAATACATTTGGGAACACCAATTTTCCCAAATTGAGCCTCCATGGGTTTGACACCGGAATGGATTTGTCTCTATTTCCATAAAAGTAGTAAAATATGTCCCAACCTCGGTCATTGGTATGGGCATCTCTACATCCAGATTCACGATCATTGAATGTAGTATTAAGGTTTTTCCTTTGTTCCATTTCTTCAATCTACTCCTCCACTTCCTTAGAAATTTTCTCTCTTGTTTTTGAGGGGGCAAGTGGGGTTGAACATTATGCAGGTTGTTCAAATTGAGCAAGAGTTTGTTCTTCTTCTGCAAGATTTTGCTTAGCCTTTTTGGTAGCCCTAGGTGTGGCATTCGTTTTAGGGGTTTTTCTTTTCTTAGGTTTTGAGCCTCTTCCTGCAGGTTTGATATTTAATCTAGTGTATTTTCTATAGGAGAAGAATCTGCAGATGATTGTTTGGCAGAGGGATTTGCAGTAGCTCCCCTTATCTTTTGAGTGGGCTTCCTATCCTTCGGGGGAGGGCTTGGGTCATTAAATGACTCATCGTTAGTTGAAACAACAGTTGTCTTGATTACCCTCCTTTTGGCTTGAGGAGGGTTTTATTTTGGTGGATCACTTGGCTCTGGCTCCGGGGAAGCATGAGGCGTGGCTGCGGGGGTGGACACTACAACAAGTGCATCTGCAATCTCTAGATTAGGGTGAATTGAGATCAATGGGATAGCATGGGTAATTTCAGGCATGGATGAGCTTGTTCTTGTCTCAGAAGCTTTACCAGTGAATGGGGAGGGAGTATTCTTAGCAAAGGATGGTACTGAATTGATTCTACAATATGAAAAAGTACAAACCAAATAAATAAAACCCTCCCGCAACTAGGGCAAGAAACACAACCTTTCCTTCTAAGCCCCCGCACCCGAATAGCTAAAAATTCCTTATAAAATGATAATAAATGGCTTGAAAGTAACTTACAGGTTTTCCAGGCCCAATATTGTTGTCTTGGATGCACTGGTTCACTCTTTAATCACTTTGGGATCGCTCTGGTTGCTCTTCAAATGTTGTGTGCTTGAAAATGCCCTTGAAATTTGTCTTTATGGTGCACAGGTTGATCGCCATTCATTCCTACGTGCATGGCGTATCGAGTAGGTGACTATAAAATTTAAATTCAACCGTTGATGCATTGATGAATGGTTGAGATCACTCTTTAATTGTCCTTTGATTGTTGACATGGCGCATATGAATCATCTTTGGCCACCCTTGATTACTTTTGATTTTCAAAAAACTTCGTTATCCTTTAAATTTCTCTCTCGCAGGATAGCAGGGAGACCTATATCTCTCATCCTACGTTGCCCCACATCACCTTTTGAGATTTGTTTGTCCTCCCATGGGGAGAATCTTGCTTAGCATCTACATACATCCCATTGTCTCGCGATGTATCATTTTCTTCTCTAAAGAGAACTTATCATTCTTTCCCTTTTGCACTGGTTTCTGTCGTCACGAGATAACGGGGACAACTATCCCCCTTTTTCTCTTTTGATCATGGATCATTCTTGATGTAGTAGCACCAGTGTAGTTCTTACCGATTGAGCAGTTAGCAGTGGAATTGCTTGGAGATCGTGGCATTTCTTCATGTTTGAGATTTTAGCATTGTGGATTTGGGTTTATTCCCTTGAGTTTGTAGTCTTTGTCGTGCTCGAGTTTCATGGCATTTGGATTTGATTCCGGTGAGTTATCGATTCCGGTATTGGCCCAGTTGATATGTTCTTACCGGTTAGTCTTGCAGTGTGTTGAGAGAAGTTGGATCGGGTTGCGGTTGATTCTCGTGACTTGTGGATCATTGATTTATGTTTCTTGTTCCTTGTCTGATGTTCCTGGGGCACCACGTGATGTTTTGTGCATTGGAAGATGTTCTTAATGATTTGAGTCGACTTGTTATTGTTTACACATTTCATGAACCGGTTGGTCTTTGGGCCGACTTGATAAAGTTATTATTATTTGTAGATGGTATAAATAGAAGTTTGTGAATCATTTGAGAAGACAAAAGACAGAAGATAGAAGATAGAAGACAGAGTTTAGAGATCGATCGAAGATGTAGAACCAGTGAGATTTCGGTCTGGTGGACTGAAGTCAAAAGGGTTGAGGTCCGGATTAGGGTTGAACGAGTAGATTGTTTCCAAAGGCCAATTTGATGTGTAGATGATCTACGGATCTTATATTGTGTTGTAAGCATTGTTTGTATCCTGGACTGCTATCCAACGTGTGGCATATGTAATTCTTCAAACTATAATAAGATTTGTTCATACTATTTACCGGTTATGTATTATGTGATGTTACCTGTTGTTCTTTTTGCTTTAGTTGGTGTTGTGTTACCGGTTACCGGTATATCTTGCATGGTGTTTGTGTTAGGCTGCAAGGATGGGCTTTCATTGGATCTCCCTACCTTGACTACATCAAATGGTATCAGATTTGGTTTGTGAACCTATTGTTGGAGGAAGTCTCGGTTATGCACCGGTTGGTTGGAGAGAAAGTTGAGGAAACTTGTGGACATGTTCAAATCGCCAAATGTGAGGCAAAGCAAGGTTTGTAGATAGATCGTCGATTCTAGAACTTGAGTTTGATGCAGTTAGTGGGTGGAGACTTGAATAGATCATCGATTGAGGCAGGCTATAGAGTGGACCGGTAGATCACCGAGGAGAGGCAACTAGAAATTGTAGTCAGATTGTCGAACCCCTAAGGCAATTGCAAGTACCTACTAACAGATTGTCAAACCAGATCAAGTGATGGGACTCACTTTTCAATTAACCCCGAGAGTCCGATGCAGGAGCATCGGTGTAGTTCTTACTAGTTGAGCAGTTAGTAGTGGAATTTCTTGGAGATCGTGGCATTTCTTCATATTTGAGAGTTTAGCATTGTGGATTTTTATTTATTCCCTTGAGTTCATGGTCTTTGTCATGCTCGATTTTCATGGCATTTGGATTTGATTCTGGTGAGTTATCGATTCTGGTATTGGCCCGGTTGATATGTTCTTACTGATTAGTCTTGCAGTGTGTTGAGCGAAGTTGGATTGGGTTGCGGTTGATTCCCATGACTTGTGGATCGTTGATTAATGTTTCTTGTGCCCTGTCTGATATTCCCGAGGGACCGCGTGATGTTTTGTGCATTGGAAGTTGTTCTTAATGATTTGAGCTGACTTGTTATTGTTTACACGTTTCATAAACTGGTTGGTCTTTGGGCTGACTTGATCAAGTTATTATTATTTGTGGACGATATAAATAGAAGTTTGTGAATCATTTGAGAAGACAGAAGATAGAAGATAGAAGACGTAGTTTAGAGATTGAGCGAAGATGTAGAACCAATGAGATTGTTGTTCGGTGGACTAAAGTCAGAAGGGATGAGGACTGGATTAGGGTTGAACCGACAGATTGTTTTCGGAGGGCGATTTGATGTGTAGATGATCTCCAGATCTTATATTGTGTTGTAAGCATTGTTTGTATCCTGGATTGTGATCCAACATGTGGTATATGTAATTCTTCAAACTGTAATAAGATTTGTTCATACTATTTACCGATTATGTACTATGTGATGTTACCGGTTTTTCTTTCTGCTATATCTGGTGTTGTGTTATCGGTTACTAGTATATCTTACATGTTGTTTTTGTTAGGCTACAAGGATGGGTTGTCCTTCATTGGATCTCCCTACCTTGACTGTATTAATTCTTTTCGGGCCTCCTTTACGCTCACGGGGTAACATTTGTTTGTCTTTTATCTGTTCCCTCTATCCTGCTAGTTGCTTTTCTACTCTTTACACATTTCGACTTTAATATGCCTCATTCATCATCAAATTTGGGATGGCACAGAATACTACGCTCCTTAGCGTTCTCCCTGCACCGCTTCTTTTCTTTGCATTGGAACCCTGTGGGATATGAATCTCTTTTGGTTATCTTTGTTCCCACCATCTCGTGTGGGCACCGCCTTTTAGCTTTTGTTACTTGAAGAACTTCTCGTCATTGATTTTTTTTTAATCTACAGGATGGCGGCAAGAACAGACTTAGTCAGCATTTCTCTCCCTGCATCCCTCTCAGTTGGAACTTTTATCCCTATGGGGTAAGGACATCACTAATACTTCATTTTTCCTGCTACCCCGCATGAGATTCCTGCATCTTCCCTTTCACCCTGGTAGTAAAATCATTGATGGTCTTGCGGGATAGCAGGAACCTTTTAATCCCCTTTGGTCGCTTAGCCCACGATGTTTATTACTTCCTTCTTCAACCCCTGTGGGGTAAGGATTTCCTTACCCTTTGATTTTATCCTATCTTACAGTCGTGCAGGGTAGCGGGGACACTTGTTTCTCACTTGTATTCTTAGCTCACAGTCTCAATGAATACAACTTGTGACTTTTGCAGGGTAAACCTCTCGATGCAATTCCTCAATCCCTGCTATCCCATAGGGTGCCCTAGTCAGTTTGTTTCCCTTACAACTGTAACCAAATGATATTATGCAGGGTAACCATTTAGCTTCTACTAAGTGACTTCTTAGCCCGCATGTGAAACTTTCCAAATGTGAAGGTCGCATGGGGAGAGCTTTCCCTTTATTGATAACACTTACTGCTATCCCGCGTAGCTCGAAGCCATGATGTGTGATCATTGCGGGGTAAGCTCCCTCAACACCCAAAGGTTGGTCCTACTATCCCGCACAACCAAGATGTTGGGACCAACACTTAAATGGACTTATTACGCACGTGGAGAGTTATAGAGGGTATGGGGGGTTATGGCAAGGGGAAGCACTAGGACATTAAGACTTCAAGAATTTTAAGCCGCAGGAAGCATAAATCCTAAAGAGTTTTCATTTGAAATGATCGATCAGACGTGCTAGGCACAATATAAGGGGTCGGTAACTGCATGATTTAAAACACTTCATGCAATAACTTAAAAGAAGCAAACCCGCCATCACCAGACAACAAATAATTATAATAGAGCTAAGGGTTTTAGCTTAAAACACAGCTGGAGGCTTAAACCCTGCTAAAACCCTATTTGGAAAGCTTATCAGAGAAGCCGAAAGCACGAACAGAAGCACAAATTTAACACTCCCAATAGGTTCTTGTCTTAAGCTTTCTCTTTGTAATGCATGGAGAGATGCTTCTTTTCTTCATACACCCCATAGAGATGGTCGAGGTCAGGCTATTATTGGTATGTCTTCATGATTCTATAAATTTTTCATTGACAAAGGGGAAGATCCTTCACATAGTTGTGTGTGGGCCCTCACATTTTATCAATGGACAACCAATTGGGTTCTACTCTATATATGCACCTAACAATGCAAAAGATAGGTGCCTATTATGAGATTGGCCCCTCACATTTTATCAATGGCCAACAATTTACCTAATGTAGATTGGGTGATAAGAGGCAATTTCAATATGGTGGAACACTGCATAGATCGCAATAAGAATAGTCATATTAAACTAAGTCGTGAAGAATTTGACAAATGGTTGAATTGTATAAATACCATTAGAGTTTCAGATCCATTCTATAATCAACTCTCTTCCCCTACTCATAATTGGTTTACTTGGTCTAATTGTATATTTGGAGAGGATATGAAATTTAGTAGGATCAATAATTCTATGTCTCTCCCAACCTATAGTTGGTGCAAGGATCTAATGGTACTTATATAAATATCGATTGTCCAGCTACACTATTAGACTACTTTTGCATCATTTTCCCTTTTTTTGGGTCTAAATATATTTTTAGGATGAACCAATTGCCTTACAAGCTTAACACTTCCCACCTTAAAAATCCTTCTTGTGTTGCTACCTTGATTGGTACCTAGAACTCTATCCCCAACCCCAAGGATGATGAGCCATATAGAGAATGATGGCAATATTTTGTCTCTTAATGCGTAGAGTTCCTACATTCCTCTGGTAAAAGACTTGTGTGGCAAAGAAAATGCAAGGTAAAATCTTTGTAAGGTAAGTTGGAACATATCAGAAAATTACTTATTTCCAATCTAAATAATACCAATAGACAAGCTTTTGTTGCTTCCATTGATGCTCAACTTCCTAAATTTGACATATACAAGGATCAAGGGACTAAAAATAGAACCAAAATTCATTGGTGCAAGGAGGGTAATAGAGGCTCAATTTTTTTTTAAAATCCTAAAACTACAAGCATAGGAAAGAGTATATAGGTGCAATACATGATGAAAAAGGGATTTTCACATTGAATCAATTAGAGAATATGTTCATTGATAAAATTCTCAATTAATATTAGATGATATCTTGAAAGATCACATTCCTATGAAGGTGGATCTTGAGTATAGTCAATTCTTAGATCATGATATTTCTATTCAAGACCTTGAACAAGTTGTTTTTTCAATGCCTCCTAATAAAATTCATGGTTTTGACAAGCTCTTGGTTGAGTTTTATCAAACCATGTGGCCATATATCAAGGAAGATTTTTACCTTCTTTATTTGGAGCTTGTAGAACAAAGCTCCTTAGGGCCTACTATCAATAAAGGTTTGATTAAGCTGCTTCCTAAAGGGTAAAATGAAGACTCTTTATCTGGTTGGAGGCCTATTACTCTTCTAAATACCTCATATGAAATTATAGCTAAATCCCTTGCTACTAGGATAAAACCAATAGTGAAAGAGATTGTAAGAGCTAAACAAATAGGATTTCTTTGAGGCAATTTATCCTTGATAATTTAATGTTGGCATGGGAAACTAGTGATTAAGCTAACCAATCAAGACAAAATGCATTGTTGTGTTAGACAGTTCAAATAACCAGAGAACAACTGAGAGGGGGGTTAATCAGTTGTCACCAGATTACCGAAACCTTAAGGAATTAAAACTTTATTACTGGAACACATAAGATCAATACCAGAATACATAAACCAATTACCAAAATAACGGATATACCAATTAAGCACAAGAAACAACTAGAGAATAGTTACCATCCACATGACACCAAGATTTGTACGTGGAAAGCCTGATAAAGGGAAAAACCACGGTGGGAAGCCTACCCACAGTCAGATAATACTTCTGCAGTAAGTATGTGATTACAAATTGAGGGGCTTGTACTTGCACTTGCAAAAAGGCCAACAACCTAGAGCACACTACTCATTACAAAAGGAGTCTCATTGACTACATAGAAATCCAAACTACAATCCACAATGAAGAATGAACTGTAATAATAACATCTCTTATGCCTGAGTACAGTTTCAGTTAAGCTCAATACCGGAGGTCTTAAATCTCTTGCATAAACCCAACTCGATCACCTATGATCGACCAAATCCTTTGCATGAATGATTATTACATTATTCACTTGCATGCCATGATCTACAATGAGATCACACACACACACACACACACACACACACACACACACACACACACACACATATATATAAACCCTTGACCTTAAACAACTAGGTAGGCCACCTAGACAATAAAACCTATTACATAATTATAAAACAAGTCGGCCCGAGGCCAAACAAATATCATCTAACCCATAATTCATCCCGGAAATACATCGAGAAGTCACAACAACATGTTACATTAAGTCGATCCATAACCTAGATAGTACTG
This sequence comes from Cryptomeria japonica, assembly GCF_030272615.1. NCBI lineage: Eukaryota > Viridiplantae > Streptophyta > Pinopsida > Cupressales > Cupressaceae > Cryptomeria > Cryptomeria japonica. Next base: position 643,297,640 of record NC_081412.1, read on the forward strand.
GACCCAATTTAAGTCCACACATGCTAAATCAATTATCCCAATCAATCAAGGCTCGAACATGATCACCATTAGCATACTAAATCCCTACTAGAAGCTGCACCAACACCACTTATCCATAATATCAAAAGATATTCAACAAAACTATGTCGGTGAAACCCTCACCGAATCAATAAACTAGGCTTACCAGAATATAAGATAGCATCCGATCACCAAATCAATACCAACTGACTGAACATATATCTGAATAGCATGAATAGCAGATATAAGCCAAAGCATACCGGAGTATACCGGATCAACATGATCTTATCAACCAGAACCCAAACATCCTACCAGGACCAAAAGGATACCAGTAAACAGCCAAAGCAGCTAGTGTTGATATAAATAACAAAACATCAATGTAACACATAATCAACTCCTCCAAATTTCCAACAATCTCCCCCTTTGGAATTGATGGGAACACTAGATGTGAAAAACATCCAAGTGCCAAGAAATGCCAAAAAAATCTCCCACACAAGAATATAGAAATGAAGTTTTGATCCATACTCTCCCTGTAGATGACATCACAGTTAAGTTCTGCAAATTTCTCCCCCTATTAAGTATAACTCTTTAAGTTTTTCACATGAATATATCTCCCCTTTTGACATCAATACCAAATAGATTACATAAATATCAAAGCAAATCATAAACCGCTGAATCACAAGACTAATTACTCCCCCTAAGTAGTAGCATCACCACATCAATCTAGAATGAATAATATCTTTGATAATGCATATCAGATTGATGCCAAATAGCATCAATCACTTTTCTATCAGAGAGGCAGAAACCCCTAATCTGTCTTTAAGGTACTAAAATGATTCTTTAGGCAAAGGTTTAGTGAAGATGTCTACAATCTGCTCTTTAGTGTTTACATAAACCAATCTGACTTCATTTTCTTCCACCTTTTCCTTCAAAAATTTATTCTTGATAGATATGTGCTTTGTCTTAGAGTGAAATACTGGATTCTTTGATATGTCTATAGCAGTAGATTTATCACAGTGAATAACTATCGATCCATTGCAATGCACTTTTATGTCCTTTAACATTTTCTTCATCCATAGGACTTGTGTACAGTTAGTAGCAGCAACAACATACTCAACTTCAATAGTAGATAAATAAGTACATGGTTGTTTCTTGTTGATCCATGAAATAAGTTTCTTTCCAAGAAAGAAAGCTCCACTGAAATTACTTTTTCAATCATCAACATCACGTGTCCAATTTGCATCTATATATGCACATAAAGTAAAGTCATCATATTTAGGATACCACAAACCATATTCATATGTTCCTTGTAAGTATCTAAAAATCCTTTTCACTGCACTCTCATGATTTTCTCTAGGATCACTTTGATATCTTGATGCAATGCAAACTGCATTCATTATATCCAGTCTATTCTGAATCAAATATAGCAGACCTCCAATCATAGACTTGTATCTTTTAGGATTTACCGGTGTTGATTCATCTTTCTTTGTCAATTTATCACTTGTAACCATAGGAGTACTAACTGGTTTAGAATTTTCCATACCAAATTTCTTCAAGAACTTTGTAGCATACTTAGTTTGATAGATGAAAATACATGTATCGGTCTGAGTAATCTACCTAAGAAAAATTTCATTTCCCCAATCATAGACATCTCAAATTCAGTCTCCATATTGTTATAAAAATCCATGCACAACTTATCTTCACCTTAAAAAATGATGTCATCAACAAAGACCTCAATAATTTGTATATCATCATCAGTGACTTTATAATATAGATTACTGCCAGCATTACCTTTAGTGAAACCAAGTTTTAAAAGATATTTGTCCAACCTTGCATACCAAGCTCTAGGTGCCTGTTTCAATCCATATAAGGCTTTCTTTAACCTGCAAACCATGTTTTTATCATTTAAAAGTGAAAATCCATCAGGTTGCTCAATATAAACTTCCTCATCAAGATCTCCATTTAGAAAAGCACACTTAACATCCATATGATAAAACTTATACTTTTTACATGCAACATAGGCAAGAAATAATCTTACAGCTTCAATCCTAGCTACAGGTGCAAAAGTTTCACCATAATCAATTCCTTCTTTCTGAGAATATCCTTTACAAACCAATCTAGCTTTATTCCTCACAACTTGTCCATCTTCATTTAATTTATTCCTGAAAACCCATTTATTTCCAATAACATTCTTATTTTTAGGTCGAGGAACTAAAATCCATGTGTTATTCTTTTCTATCAGATCTAATTCTTCTTTTATAGCTTTCATCCAACATTCATCTTTACATGCTTCAATTATTGATACCGGTTCAATTTGAGAAATTAAACATACCTCATCAGCTACCAATCTTCTTCTTGTCATCACTCCTTTGTTCTTATCCCCAATGATCTAATCTTCTGAATGATTCAACCTTACATACCTAGAAGTCTTTTGATTCTCTGTTTCTCTTCCCTGATCTTCAGTTACTGTTGAATTTTTTGATACTACCAGAGTAACTAGTTCAACATTTTGTTCCGGTAAAGGTCTTAATGGTTCAATTATGATCATTTCCACTACTGGTTCTTGCTCATAAATTCTTATTTGACTTCTATTCTGCTCATCCACCTTGGCATTAGCTCTCTCCATAATTCTCTGCAATCTTTTGTTATAACATCTATATGCTTTTCTTTCATTAGAATAACCAAGAAATATTCCTTCATCACATCTAGGATCAAACTTTCCAATGAGATCATCTCTCTTGATATAATATTTACTACCAAAGATTCTGAAGTACTTAATTGTAGGTGTATTGCCAAACCATAACTCATAAGGTGTCTTACTAGTTTCTCCTTTGATATGAACTGTGTTGAATATATAAACTGTTGTGCTCACTGCTTCTCTCTAGTAGATATAAGGTAGATTAGTTTCCATCACCATGGTTCTAGCAGCATCCAAGATAATTTTGTTCTTTCTTTCCACAACTCCATTTTGCTGAGGTGTTCGGGGAGCAAAAAATTGTCTCCTTATGCCATGCTTCTCACAAAAGTTACTAAACTCACCGGATGTGAATTCTCCACCATGATCTGACCTTAAGCACTTAATCTTCAATCTTGTCTCAGTTTCAACCTTAACTTTAAATATTTTTAACTTTTTAAAAGCCTTATATTTTTCCCTTAGAAAAGTAACCCACTTCATTCTAGAATAGTCATCAGTGATTAGCATAAAATATCTATCACCTTGAAAAGTTTTGATTCTAGCAGGACCACACAAATCAGTATGAATAAGATCAAGAACATCATTAGATTTGCCTTGTATACTCTTAAAAGAGGTTCTAACCTATTTTCCCATTTGGCATTCCTTACATACCAGATTATAGGGCTTCATAATCTTAGGTATATCTCTAACTGCATTGGTTGAACTGATCTTTACCATGCAATCAAAATTCATATGACATAGCCTTTTATGCCAAAGCCAACTCTCATCAATTTGTGAAATCAAGCATGTCTTCTTACCATAATTCAAATGAAATATATTACCTTTTGTCTGAGTGCCCATAGCAATCTCCAATCCAGATCTCTTAATGATCTTGCATTTTCCATCTTTGAATTGTAATTGAAATCCCTTATCCACCAATTTTCCTACACTCAAAATATTATGCCTTAAACCTTCAACATAATAAACATTTTCAGTATTATTCTTACCATCTATTGATATGGTTCCTCTTCCTTTTATCATGCATGCTTTGTCATCTCCAAATCTAACCAGACCTCCATCAAATTCTTTCAAAGATAGAAACTTTCTTTTATCTCCAGTCATATGATGTGAACATCCACTGTCTATTTCCCATTCATTCTTATCTTCAATTTTAGCAGCAAGGGCCTTTTCTTCAAGTAGATTCTCTTCCAGTACCAGATCATCTTCCTTGATAGCCAGGAACACCCATTCCTTTCCATTGTCGGAACCACTAGCAGAGTCATGTGTCGGTTCATCAGCAGAATCAGTCACGCCTTCCTCATCCGTAAAGTAACATGATTTGCCTTTGTTTCTCCTACACTTATGCTTGTTCTAATACTTAGGGTTAGGCTTAAAATATCTTCTAGCTCTTTCTTCAAATCTTGAATTCCTTTCAGGACATCTAGATGCAAAATGACCTATCTTATTACATGCAAAACATGTAAAGGGTGATTTTCCTTCATACTTACTTCCTATTAGTCCTTTAGGTAATCTTATAGCAAATAGGGCTTCAAGTTGCTCAAATTCTTCATCTTCCTTTTTCATATCATCCAATTCCTTTGCATACAAATCTTTCCAATCTTTCATGTCGGTTGATGATGTAAATGCATGAAAAGCAGGTTCAGACTTCACAGCTCTAGAAGGTCCAAATTCTTCAAGCTCGAAAGAAGATAATTTCCTAACCAAGGTATCCCTATTGACAAAAGTATTTGTCATTGTTCTCAATTCATTAATTGCAGTAGCCTTCATCTTATAAGTCAGTGGTAAAGCATTCAGAACTTTAGAAACTATTTCATCTTTACTCAAAGATCCACCACAACATTGAATTCCCATGACAATTTCATTTGCCCTTTCCATAAATGCAGTAATCCTTTCATCTTCTTGCATCTTCAATTTTTTATATCTCACCCGGTAACAATCAAGTTTAGTAATCTTAATAGTAGGGTCACCTTCATTTAGAGTCTCCAACTAGTCCCATATAGCTTTTGTTGTTGATTTGTCAATCAATCCCATTATTTGCTGATCAAAAAGTGCACATAAGAGGGCTTCCATAGCTCTACAATCATTCTCAAGCTCCTTATCCAAGTTTGCTGGAGGAGGATTGCTAGATGCCAAATTAAAAGGGGTCATTCTCAGTGATCTCCCAGATTTCCTAACCAAGACATCTCAGATGAGTCTCCATCTGAATCTTCCATACTCTGTAATTTGTTCCATCAAACCTAGGAATTTCTCTCTGGAAGATAGTTGTGGATGAACTAGATGAACTTGAATTGTTAGATGCCATAGGATCTTTCTCAAGCAGTTAAGCTTCTATAGAGAGGACCAAAGCTTTGATACCAATTGTTAGACAGTTCAAATAATTGGAGGACAACTGAGAGGGGGGGGTGAATCAGTTGTCACCAGATTACCAGAACCTTAAGCAATTAAAACTTTATTACCAGAATACATAAGATCAATACCATAATACATAAACCAATTACCGAAATAATACCAATTAAGAACAAACAACAACTAGAGAATAGTTACCATCCACATGACACCAAGATTTCTACGTGGAAAACCCAGTAAAGGGAAAAACCATGGTGAGAATCCTACCCACAGTAAGATTATACTTTTGCAGTAAGTATGTGATTACAAATTGAGGGGCCTGCACTTACAAGAAGGCCAACAGCCTAGAGCACACTGCTCATTACAAAACGAGTCTCACTGATTATATAGAAATCCATACTACAATCCGGAAGAAAGAATGAACTACAATAATAGCATCTCCTATGCCTGAGTACAATTCCAATTAAGCTCAATACCAGAGGTCTTAAACCTCTTGCATAAACCCAAATCGATCACCTATGATCGACCAAATCCTCTACATGAATGATTATTACATTATTTGCTTGCATACCATGATCTACAATGAGATCATACACATATATATACAAACCCTCGACCTTAAACAATTAGGTCAGCTACCCAGCAATAAAACCTATTACATAATTATAAGACATGTTGGCCTGAGGCCAAACAAATATCATCCAACCCATAAGCCATCCCAAAAACATCAAGAAGTCCCAACAACACGTTACATTAAGTTGGTCCATAACCTAGATAGTATCGGACCCAATTTAGGTCCACACATGCTAAAGCAATGATTCCAATCAGTCAAGGCACAAACACGATCACTATCAATATCTTGAATCCCTACTAGAAGCTGTACCAACACCACTTATGCATAATATCAAAAGATCTTCAACAAATCTTTCTTGGCGAAACCCTCACCAGATCAATAAACCAGGCTTACCAGCATATAAGATAGCATTTGATCACTAAATAAATACCAACTGACTGAACATATATCTGAATAGCATGAATAGCAGGTCTAAGCCAATTCCATAAGCCAAAGCATACTGGAGCATACCGAATCAACATGATCTTACCAACTAGAACCCAAACATCCTACCGGGACCAAAAGGATACCAGTAAACAACCAAAGCAGCTAGTGTTGACATTAATGACAAAATATCAATGCAACACATAATCAATTCCTCCAAATTGCCAACATGTTGGTCAAGCTATACTTTGACAAAGTGTATGATAGAATGTGGTGGAGTTTCATCCTCAAGATGCTTCATTGGTTGGGGTTTGGACCCAAGATTTTTTCATAGATTAAGATGCTTTTTAATGATGCCAATTACCAGTTAGTCATTAATAATTCCTTATCTAATTCATTTCCCTTGTAATGATCAATCAGGAAAGGATGTCTATTAACACATTTCTTATACGTTCTTATTGCTGATGTGTTTGTATACTTGTTAGAAAAATACAATCAAATGAACTTGATAAAAGGGATTTTCATTCCTAATAACATTGTAGTGGTCTCATTTTGTTGATGACAGTATGTTATTCATTCAAAAAATTTAAGAGGAAATTGATAATATTTTTAAGGTGATGAATTTATATTTCTCAATTTCAGGTTCAAAGTTAGACCATCATAAGACTATTTTTTTATGGTTCAATATGATGCTTCGCCTCCCTAGATCCTTAAATATTCAATATATATCAAACACAGTAAAATCACTCAGTACTTGGGAATCCCCTTTGATTTGGGAGTTATTACCCTTTCATATATGTGAAATCAGTTCATCTCTAAGTTAAAAAATAGATTATTTACTTGGGAAAATAAATTTCTATGTTTTACTGGAAAGATTAAGTCATGAACAAGATATTCTTATCCTCTCACATCTATTACTATTCTTGTTGGATGCCTTTGGAGAAGGGGTATGAGGACCTTAATAAAATTATTCGTTAGATTTTGTGGTCTAATTGGGTGGGGAAAATTAGGTTATAAATCTACCTCTTGATTACATTGCATTCAACTAAAATCCAAAGGAAGTTTGTGCCTCTTAGATCAGGCAATACATAAGGGTATGGTTTAGATACCAAATGGACAGTGAGAATAACTTCAGGAGAAGAACCTTGAAAAAAATCATTCATCACTATATTACTATTTCCATAGCTAATAAGAAATAGCAAGAGGTTGGTTGATTTGATAAGATCCTTACTGCTCTTTTTTTTAAAAACTTAAATGTCTCCTTTCCTCTTCAACCCATATGGAAGGCCTAGCAAGTTACTAGTAAGTTCTTATGTTGGAAAGTTGCCTCATTGTAGCATGGGTTTGTTTAACACACCTGAAGATTGAGAAAGGGGTGAATCAATCTTGAATAAAACTTAAAACTTTAAAGCACAATTCAAATTCCACAATCTTAATCTAGTTAGAAGAAATGAAAGAAAAATAAAAGAACACATGCACAAGAGAACACCAAATTTATGCGGAAAATGCAATAAGGGAAAAACCGTGGTGAGAGTTTACTCACACTAAATAAACAAGTATTACAATATTTGTTTTAGGGCTCACTAGCAAAGGAAGCTTGCCGCTCTTAGAAAGACTTGTAAGCTGAGGTTCACTACCTCAAGGCAAGATAAACAAGAATTGTTGAGAAAACTCACTATCTTTAAGCAAGATACATGAAGATGTGAGTTAGAACAAACAAGCCTTCAACATCACTACGTCCAACAATGTCCCTTGAATGTAACTGCACTTGACTCACTAACTCAAGTAGTCATTTGATAGTTTAGTTCCAAAAATTTTACCACACACTTCCACTACCTCAAATTTACATATTCCTTATTGTTGGTATGTTGGTATTTTGGTATGGTTTTGTCATTGATGTCAACACCTACTAAATACACCTACTTTGGAGATCCAACAACATTCACCGACAATCAGTAAACTATTCAAACAATCACCGGTATATGGTTAACCGGCAGGATATAATGTTCACCGGTACCTGCAATGACATGGAAGACACTTGGTAATGTCGAAGACATCATGTGGACACTTTTCCTTGAAGTAATATCATTGGTATATTCTTATTTGCATATTTGCTTTTACCGGCAAATAGGTCCAGATTATCTAGGGTTACACCGGCAGGTTTATCTTTTCCAGATCAGCATGGCATGCTATGGAGATGATTTATTATTGTTATAAAAGCATTAAACCGACATGTTCAATCGGTTATTGCATCAGATATTGTATTATTTGTAAAATGTTTTATGTAATATCTTGTAGAGCCGACCTACTAAAATTGGTCTTAGGGTATGGTATAAATGTAAGATCTTATTTGTAAGATCAAATGTGGAATGCGAAAAAGATTTAAGGAAAGATATATGTGAGATCAAGCAAAGATATACACGAAGACATCATTTGAAGGTGAAGTTAGGTTTTTGTAGAAGCATATCAACATTACACCAGTACTGAATCCAGCATATGAAGATGCTATTTTGTGCAGTACATTCTCATTGGATTTAACCATCTAACTGTAGTCAGTGTGACTCCCATTTGTGTTTGAGCAGTGAGCTCTAGGCTGTTGGCCTTTCTGCATGTGCAGACCCCTCTTTGTACACTTACTATCTGCAGTAGTATCATCTAATTGTGGGTAAGGTTTCCCACCATGGTTTTTCCCCCTTACAGGGTTTCCACGTACAAATATTTGTGTCATATGTTGTGGTTGACTTTGTGCTTATGTTTCATGCATTAATTCTTACCGATACAGCATTTCTGTTAACACTGTTTACCGGCACATTTAACTGTCTTACCGGTATTAAGCATTAAGTTGGTTAATAAGATTTTGGTTTGAATTTATTAGACAACTGATTCACCCCCACCTGAATCAGTTCTCCCCGGGACCTACAATTGGTATTAGAGCCTAGTCCTCTTTTTTTCAGAAGTTTAACAACTTGAGGAGATCCAATGTCTACTAATTATTTCAGAAAGGATAGTCCTAAACTTGATGGAAACAACTATGGAATATGGAAAATCAGAATGGAGACACATCTGAATTGCATTGGTAAAGACATCTGGGAAGTTACTAAGAATGGTTATACTGTTGTTGTAGCTGGTTAGCCTACTCCTATTACTTTAGCTAAAGATGAAGAAAATGATTGCAAAGCAAGAGAAGCACTTTTGAGTGCATTATCAAATCAACAAATCATGGGATTATCAGATAGATTTACTGCAAAAGCTATTTGGGATCATTTGGAAACACTGAATGAAGGAGATTCCATAGTCAAAATTGCAAAACTTGAAAGCTTCCAAGTCAGGTATGAACATCTGAAAATGGAAGAAGATGAAAGAATTTCTGCTTTTATGGAAAGAGTAAATGAAATTGTTTTAGGTATCAAATGTTGTGGAGGAACCTTGAGTGAAGATGAGATTGATTCAAAAATCTTAAGAGGTTTTCCACCGGCATATAAAATGAAGGTTACTGCTATTAATGAGTTGAGAAAAATGCCTAATACATCAGTAACTAGGGATACATTGATTGGAAAACTTTCAGCTTTTGAAATTGAGGAATTTGGTCTTGTTGCTACTATAAAAACTGATTTGGCTTTCAAAGCATCAACATCATCTGCTCCATCTTTTGACAAATCAGACTGGAGAGCCTTTATGCAAGAGAACTTGAAGAAACCAGGAAGGAGAATGAAGAGCTTGAAGAACTTGAAGCACTATTTGCAAGAAAAATGCCAAAAGGTCCAATTGGAAGTAAATATGAAGGTAAAGCACCCTTTAAATGTTTCAACTGCAATAAGATTGGTCATATGGCTTCAAGATGCCCTGATAGACATGCTAGACTAAGAGAAGAAGCTAGAAGGACATACAAACCTAATCCTGAATATCAGAGATACAGATTTAAGAAAAACAAAGATACATCTTGTTACATTGCTGATGAAGGTGTGACTGATGATTCTGATGAGGATCCAGCAGACAACGGATGGGTCTTTGTTGCTATAACAGAAGATCAACCGGTACCTATTGCTCAACCGATAGAACAAGCCCTAGCAGCTAAAGTTGAATCAAAGGATGAATGGATTATTGACTCAGGATGCTCATATCACATGACTGGAGACAAAAGCAAATTCTTGAACTTTCAAGAATACAATGGAGGTTTAGTAAGATTCGAAGATGACAAAGCCTATTCAATCAAAGGTAAGGGTTCAATATTTCTTGATGGTAAACATAACACTAACAATGTTTACTATGTTGAAGGATTAAAACATAATCTAAGTGTTGGTCAATTAGTTGAGAAAGGTTTTCAGTTACAATTTAAAAATGGAAAATGCAAAATCATGAATAGAACTGGTTTGGAAATTGCAACTGGTAATCAGACTAGAGGTAATATCTTTCATTTGAATAACAGTGAAAAGGCATGCTTAATTGCACATATAGATGAAAGTTGGCTATGGCATAAAAGACTATGTCATGTAAATTTTGATTGCATGGTAAAAATCAGTACTTCTAAGGCAGTTAGAGATCTACCTAAAATTATGAAACCTCATAATACAATTTGCAAGGAATGTCAATTTGGAAAACAAGTTAGAACTAGTTTCAAAAGTATTCCAGAAAAATCCAATAATGCTCTTGATTTAATTCACACTGATTTATGTGGTCCGGCTACAACTAAAAGTTTACAAGGTGATAGATATTTCATGCTAATTATTGATGATTATTCTAGAATGTGTTGGGTTACTTTTCTTAGGGAAAAATCAGAAGCACTTGGGAAGTTCAAACTATTCAAAGCAATGGTTGAAAATGAAACCAGTAAGAAAATTAAATGTTTAAGATCATATCAAGGAGGAGAATTCACATCTAGAGATTTTAATACATTCTGTGAAGTAAATGGAATCAAAAGACAGTTATCAGCACCTTGGACACCACAACAAAATGGAGTTGTTGAAAGGAAAAATAGAACTATTTTGGATGCAGCAAGAAGTATGTTATCAGAAGCAAATCTACAACATGTGTACTGGAGAGAGGGAGTAAGCACTGTTGTCTATACATTCAACAAAGTTCACATCAAAGGTGAAACCAGTAAGACCCCTCATGAACTATGGTTTGGTAATACTCTTACTCTTAAGTATTTCAAAATTTTTGGAAGTAAATGTTATATTAGAAGAGATGAGTATATTGGCAAGTTTGATCCTAGAAGTGATGAAGGAATATTTCTTGGTTATTCATCTAAGAGTAAAGCTTATAGATGTTTTAATAAAAGATTACAAAAAATTGTTGAGAGTACAAATGTAAAGATTGATGAACAATTCAGAGGAACTTCAAGGTATATAGACTCTGAACCAGTAACAGAAATTATGACAGATGAACCAACAGTAAATCCACCGGTACAGAATGATGATCCAGTTACTCCGGTATCATCAGAGGATACCATAGTAATTGAAGAACAACAACAGACTAAGACACCCCGGTATGTAAGACTGAATCATTTTGAAGATCAGATAATTGGAAGCAAATTTAAAGCAGTCATGACAAGAGGAAGATTGGCAAATGAAGAAGTATGTCTTATTTCTCAAATTGAACCATTATCTATCAATGAGGCATGTGAAGATAAATTTTGGATTAAAGCTATGGATGAAGAATTAGGACAAATTGAGAAAAATAATACTTGGACATTAGTTCCCCGACCTGAAAATAAAAATGTAATTGGAACCAAATGGGTATTTAGAAACAAACTCAATGAAGATGGTAAGGTTGTCAGGAATAAAGCAAGACTAGTGTGTAAGGGATATTCTCAGAAAGAAAGAGTTGATTACAATGAAACCTTTGCACCGATAGCCATAATTGAGGTAGTTAGATTATTCTTGGCCTTTGCAGCTCACAAGGATTACAAATTTTATCAAATGGATATTAAATGTGCATTTTTGAATGGAGATCTTGAAAAGGAAGTCTATATTGAACAACCTGATGGATTTTCTTTGACAAATAACAATGATATGGTTTGCAGATTAAGAAAAGCTCTGTATGGACTAAAACAAGCTCTAAGAGCCTGGTATGCAAAATTGGATAAGTATCTTTTAAAAATTGGTTTTACTAAAGGAAATGTAGATAGCAATTTATATTACAAAGTAACTAATGATGACATTTTGATTATGGAAGTATTTGTTGATGATGTAGTGTCATAAAATTGTGACACTTGCAATTTCGACTGCATTTGGGTCTTCATGATGGCGGCGCAACGTTGAACTTGAATGGAGACCCCGAAACTTGTTTGCGACATCAAAAACTGCATCTTTCTGCACCTTGGCTCGATCCTCCTTGCACCCTGTTGTCCCGGGAGGTGGGACCATGGCGCCCAGTGCCCTGGTCCTTCAGGACCATGGCGCCTAGCGCCCTGGTCCCTCAAGACCATGGCGCCCAGCGCCCTGGTCCCTGGCCCTATTTTGGGCCCGGTCTCTTGTTGGGCATCGGGTCTTCAAGTTTGCAATTTGGAAAATAATGCTCCTAGGTCGGCCTAAGGTCAAAAAAATCAGTCTCCTAACCCTAATTGACAAGTATATAAACTACATTTCCCCTCCCAAAAAGGGTGGTAGTAAAAAAGAGGAAAAAACATATGTGTGCAAGAGGCGGAAGCGATAGGCAAACATTCAAGCATTCAAGCACTTCTTCAAGCAATTGAGCATTCTAGGTCTCCATTCAAGGCTAGGTGTTGCATTCAAGACAAGGATTCAACCATTGAAGAGGAGATCACCTACAACATACAACATCATTACACCTTCACATGTAAGAATACAAACATTCTTACAACAAGGTATCAGTACTTGATTACATTACAAACATTTACATTTACAGCATTCTCATTTCTTGGTTAATTCCAAAACCGGGGTTTGACCTGAAGGCAAACCCCTAATCCCTAACCCCCCAATCATCCTCTCTTTTCTGTGTGTAGGTTGCAGGTACGCAGCTGTAATTGAAGATCTGGAATCCTTGTGCAGAGACGAACAGATCCCCCTTCATTTCGCGGATTTTTTGGAAGACCGTGTGCACTCCGGGCGCCATCATCCTGTCAACTTTTGCACAAACTTGCAGGACAGCATCGTCTCGACATCTTACTGCTAATTTCAGGTCCGTAGCTTCATCCCATGTCCCCATCTCCGTCTACAAGCGAATCTTTCTTGCTTTTACATACATTCCTAGTTCAATTCTTCTATCTACATTCTTTACAAAAGAGGGTATCCTTGATGTCTCAACCCTTGAAACTCATTTAGAATTCAATCTTGCATTGTATGGGATTGGATCTTGTGGGTTTCAACCGCTCTTTTGAATGTAAAGTCTCTCCTAAGTGAAAACCGTCAATCCTAGTGACCTCCTTTCTCTCTCCTTGGAGTGGGGGAACACCTAGGGTTCGATTTTTCGCTTTACATTTTGGTGAACTCGACGTGAACATCTTAATTCTGATTATTCATGGTTAGATCTGAAAAAAAAAAAATTGGCTTCCTTAATTACATTTCCATGTTTGATCTTTTGCAAATTTTAGAGGTTAATTGCATAAAAACCCTAAATTTTCTTTTTAGTAATTGAGTTTGTGAAATGCTTAATTGTTAATGCTTGTTTCAGATCTACCCTTCTATTGCAAATTGTCAATTCATATTTGTGCTTTAATTCTGAAAATTAAGTGGTTAAGTGTCAAAACCCTAATTTTTAAAACCCTCTTGATTCAACCTTTGACCGACGATTTCACTGATCAAAACACCTCCAAATCGGCTATAACTTTGGATTCTGCAACAAAATCATAATATCTCTCATCCCTGAAAATTTTGCAAAAAGTTGCGAGGACCGTGTGCACCCCGAGCGCCATCGTCCCCGACATTTTTTCTGAAATTTCGGGAGCTGGATCTTACTGTATTTTTCTGCTAGAATCCAGAATCTTGGCTGATTTCATCAATTCTAACACTTTCAAAATTAAAGTCAAAGTTGGTCTAGTGATTGCTTGGATTAAGGCTTATAATCATTCAAAAATTGTTGAAATTGAAATTTTGTGTTAAAATTGTATTTCTTACTGTCTTAAATCTGAAAAGTGTGTTGGCATTCATTCAAAATTTCAGTGCTTTATTCAAATTTTTTGCAATTTGTTTGAAATTAAGTGTTTAATTGCAACAACCTTGATTTCCACTTTCAAATTTGAATTTTGCATGAAATTGAGTCAACTTTTAAATTTCAAAGCTTGCATTGCTTTTAGTATTCCCTCTAAAATCAGAAAATTCAAAATTTCAGTTTCCCTCTCTTTTTCAAAATTCAAATTTTGCATTTTTCAACAATCTTGGTAGGGTTCAATTTTGAGATTGCAACTTTAATTTGGCCTATCTACAGATCGTAAAATCACTCAATTTTTTTAGAGTAGCTTTAAAATCATCATAACTTTCATCCCTGAAAATTTCGAAAAAAGTTGCGAGGACCGTGTGCACTCCGTTCGCCACGGTCCCCGACATTTTTTCTGAAACTTCGGGAGATTGTCATGATTGCATTTAACAGCTTAAATCTAGAAGATTGGCTAATTTTATTGAAATTTGCTACCTCTAAATTCGAAAATAAATTCAAAATTCAAGATTTCAATTTTCAAGATAACAATTAAAATTAAGTGCTACCCCCTTGGCCCTAATTTTCAATTGTGCCTACCTTTCTTGGAAGTTGCGTTTCCCTCTTCTTTCACAAAGTTCAAATTGGATAATCATTATCTCATTGTTCAATTTTGCCAACTTTATTTTCAAAATTCAAAATCTTTTCTCTCTCTCTCTAGTGCATGAGTTTTACAATAATAAGCCCTACTTACACTATTCCCGTTAGACGAAGTCTTAGAATTAAGTCTTTCCAAGGTTTAATTATCAAGGAGATGGAACCTAATTTGAATGGCCTTTTTAACGAGGACATGGGCAATTCCTCTAATCCTCTTAATGATGAAGAAGCTCTCCATGAGGTTTCTGTAGAACAACTTTTAAAATTGGATAACCAATTTGATGATTTTCAGCAATGGATGTCTCAAGAATACCCCGATAGTCAAGCTCTTTCATTAATTGAGGGTCTAAAACGTATGGTTCAAAGTGATAAGAATGGAATTGATATTTTGCATAGTATTGCACACATTGTGGATTCGAATGTGATGCCTATGAAGAGTTGTGCCGAAACTTTAGGTTATACACAACCTCCTACTCAAGTCAATCATTCTACCCCTTTGACAACTTCTATTGCTAGTATACCTACTTTTACATCAAACATAACAACTACTTCAATACAAAACATTCCACCTATGATCACCAGTCATGGGGGCAATCCCTCTTCTTCAATCAACCCTCTTCCTTCATGCAATCCGACTTCCTCATTCATTCCTTCAATGAGTGTCCCTATTACATCTCCACAAATGAACATGACGCAAGGGGGCAATTCATTTAACCATTCCATTCCTCCTTGTAGTGTTCCTTCTTTCCAATCATCTCCTATGACTAACTATCATGTTGTCCCGCCACCTTACTCTCAATCAATACCTTCTTTCAATAACTAATACCTCCATCACAATCTAACATGTCTAATATGAACTCTTCGACTGAAGCGACCATTAACAATCTTGCACAAACTGTCTCTTCTTTACAGCAACAAATTGCCTCTATGAATCAATCTAAGTTTAGTGTGCCCACATTTGATGTTGCCAGCCCACTTTCTGTTGACATTGTTCGAGCCATCCCCCCTAAGCATGTTGAAGTCCCGCAGTTGGAGCTTTATAATGGTAAAGGTGATCCTCTAACACATGTTAAGACCTTTCAAACAATATGTACCGATTCTGCTCATGACCAAAGGTTGCTTGCAAAACTGTTTACTAGAACATTAAGAGATAAGGCTCTACAATGGTATTGCTCATTGCCTTCCTATTCTATTACTTCTTTCCAACAACTTGCAAATGCTTTTATTCAACAATTTCAAAACAATATAAGTCCTAACGTTACTTTGATTGATTTAATGCATTGTAAACAAGGTGTTAAAGAAAAAGTGACTGATTTCATTGGTAGCTATAAGCATTTATGTGCTCAAATTTCTTTTCCAGTACCTGACAATGATATTCAAAGAATCTTTATTTCTAATTTACAAAAAGATATTAGAGAAAAACTTATGTTTTCTGAGTTTACTTCTTTCCAACAGTTGTGTGCAACTCTTCACAATTATCAACTGACTGTGAGTCAAATGGAACAAGCAAATCCTATGGCTCCGAGTGATAAGGGTGATAGTAGTCAACAACCATTTGGGAAGTTTAAACCAAACAGAGGGTTCATTAAGTTCAATGAAAACGTCACCAACAACAATGTGAATGCAGCATCAGGTGTGCCTCCTATTTCTAAGTTTTTCAAGAAAGAAAGAAAGTTTACTCCTTTGAATGAATCATTGCATAGTATTATGAATAAGTTATTGGAACAAAATGTTCTTACTCTCCCTCCTATAAAGCAAATAGATCCTGCAAAGATTAATTCACCCTATTTTGATAACAAATCTTTTTGTCAATTTCATCGTCAACTTGGGCATGATACTGAAAAATGTTTTGCTTTAAAGGGTAAAATTCAAGATTTGATTGATAATAATACTATCTCTGTTTCAGGTGTGAATGATAAAGGCAACACATCTGTAGCTCCTCCTAACCAAAATCTTAAGATTTTTACTGATCCATTACCTTCTCATACCTCTAATGTGATTGAGACTAATGATTCCTCTTTCTCACCTGATGGTCTTGTGTCTATGACTCCGAATGTGATTAACTTTGTAGAGCAGCAGAAAATCCCTAAAGAACCTTCCATCACATTTGATTCCAGTGAAACTATCAGGGCACCTGATGGTCCTTTATATATAGTTACAAAAGTCAAGAATACACCTTGCCGTGGAGTGCTTATTGATCCTTCTTGTATGGTTAATGTCATTAGTAAAGAATTTCTTTTTACTTTGCAATTGAATCAAGTGATCTATGACAAAACAAATGTGGTTGTGAAACTATTTGATGCATTTTCTTCTCCTGCAATTGGTTCTATTACATTACCTATTGAGGTCCATAACAAATCCCTTAATGAGCTTTGCTATTATTCCATCATCCAAACAATTTCGTGTGAAGCTAGGCTATCCTTGGCTATCTTCCATGAAAGCTATTGCTTCTCCTATTCACAAGTGTTTGAAATTTCCCCATAACGGTGAAGTTGTTACTATCAATCATAGTCTCTTTAAACCAGCCGAAAGAACTTCTAGCGTTCCTATTGATTATTTTTGGCCTAAATAATTTCAATCTCTTCCACCACGAAGTGATCATCTTTTCAAATCTTATCAAAAGTGGAAAAAAGATATGATCCTATCTTTAAGTGAACCTAGAACACCCAAACTTGATATTCCTATCATTCTTGAGAAGGAAGTTCTTCCTTTGAAAGATAAAACTAATGTCTTTCCTCAAGAAGATTCCCAACCCATCCCTATGGATGTGACTATGTCTATGACTAATAAACTTTCTAAAGGTAGACCTATACTTCCTCGTCATGATGGACTTGGTCTCCTTCCTAAACCAGATATTCCTCCTTTATATGGAGCAGTTCTTCCTCCTTCCTCTTATAGAGAGAAGAGACCTTCCTCTTCTCCTATTGTCCAACCTAAGAGACCACAACCTAAACACCCAAGTGATAAGGATGAGAACATTCCTCCTCCTTAATTTCCTCAACTTCCTACTAAGACTAGACGAAATCGTTCTGCGCGCAAACGCCGACGAAAGCATCGTCTTAGAGCTCGTGCAGCTATTTCCCAAACTTTGCAATCCCCAAAAACACCTTCAGCTAGTATTATTCCATTTTCTCCTCAGCCGAAAATTGAGTCAATATCTCCTAAACATAAGATACATGATGGTTTTGATCCTGTGCGAGTTAAAGATCCTATTTTTATAAATCTTGATGATGATATAGATGAAAATGTTACTCCTCTTTCTTCTGATAGTGAATATGAATATGTTGATGTTGATAACCATTTATCTAACAAATTTTCTAAAGCACTTATCCTAGCTCCTAGACAAGAACAACGTGGCTTGGAACATGAACATAGCCCTTGTTTGGATCTTGTGATAGCTCCATCTGCAGTGTTGAATGTTCCTCCTCTAGCGTGTTTCCTGCCTCCCCGAAATATTGATCAGCAAGATCGAGGGGTGGATGATGTGCTAGACTAGTTCATTAGCATAGCAGACTCTCTCCTCCTCTCTTGATCTCTTTTGTTACTTCTTCTATATGTTATTCTCATTCTTCTATTTGTTGTCCTTAGTGTTGTCTACTTGAGGACGATGCAAAGCATTGAGATCTCTTTTGGTCTCTCTCATGTTGACTCAAAAGACACATGTGTTCCCTTCTTCTAGGTGACCTTCCTTGATTGGGGATGAAGAACAATTATGCATACATACATATGATATACATGAATTATCATACAGCATACTGACCCCAAGGAAAGCGAAGTCATCGCGTGCTTTGTGTTTTGTGTCTATTATCCTTGGGTTTATCTCACACTTGGGGGCTAAATCTTTGTGATAACATGCTCCTTTCCCTTCTCATTTCTTATATGTATCACTACCTTAAAGCAATCACCCCCGATGAGGCGTGTGCGATCGCTGTAACGTAGGTGGGCATACACTCCATTCATATCTCTTCTAGATACTTGAAAATTTCTTGGCGAACTTAGCTTTGCCTTGAAAATTTTTGGTATTTTTCTTGCATGACTCATAGTGAGGGAACCTTACTACTGACAGTCATGGTTCTCCCTCGTGATCTTCCCTTTTACTTTGTCAATCGAAGTCGTAAGATCCTTAGTCCACTGGGGGCTTGGTGTATCTTGCCTCCTTGACGTGGTGAAAGTCTTTCAATGTTGTTTCCTTGTACTTTACCGGAAGTATATGTGTACGCTTATACTCCTGCTAAAGTGGGGGCTAAATGTAGCGTCATAAAATTGCGACACTTGCAATTTCGACTGCATTTGGGTCTTCACGATGGCGGCGCAACGTTGAACCTGAATGGAGACCCCGAAACCTGTTTGTGACATCAAAAACTACATCTTTTTGCACCTTGGCTCGATCCTCCTTGCACCCTGCTGTCCCGGGAGGTGGGACCATGGCACCCAGCGCCCTAGTCCCTGGCCCTATTTTGGGCCCGGTCTCTTGTTGGGCATCGGGTCTTCAAGTTTGCAATTTGGAAAATAATGCCCTAGGTCGGCCTAAGGTCGGAAAAATCAGTCTCCTAACCCTAATTGACAAGTATATAAACTACATTTCCCCTCCTAGAAAGGGTGGTAGTAAAAAAAGAGGAAAAAACATATGTGTGTAAGAGGCGGAAGCGATAGGCAAACATTCAAGCATTTAAACATTCAAGCATTCAAGCATTTCTTCAAGCAATTGAGCATTCTAGGTCTCCATTCAAGGCTAGGTGTTGCATTCAAGACAAGGATTCAACCATTGAAGAGGAGATCACCTACAACATACAACATACAACATCATTACACCTTTGCATGTAAGAATACAAACATTCTTACAACAAGGTATCAGTACTTGATTACATTACAAAGATTTACATTTATAGCATTCTCATTTCTTGGTTAATTCCAAAACCGGGGTTTGACTTGAAGGCAAACCCCTAATCTCTAACCCCCCAATCGTCCTCTCTTTTCTGTGTGTAGGTTGCAGGTACGCGGCTGTAATTGAAGATCTGGAATCCTTGTGCAGAGACGAACAGACCCCCCTTCGTTTCGCGGATTTTTCGGAGGACCGTGTGCACTCCGGGCGCCATCGTCCCGTTAATTTTCGCACAAACTTGTTGGACAGCATCGTCTCGACATCTTACTGCTAATTTCAGGTCTGTAGCTTCATCCCGTGTCCCCATCTCCGTCTACAAGCGAATCTTTCTTGCTTTTACATACATTCCTAGTTCAATTCTTCTATCTACATTCTTTACAAAAGAGGGTATCCTTGATGTCTCAACCCTTGAAACTCATTTAGAATTCAATCTTGCATTGTGTGGGATTGGATCTTGTGGGTTTCAACCCCTCTTTTGAATGTAAAGTCTCTCCTAAGTGAAAACCGTCAATCCTAGTGACCTCCTTTCTCTCTCCTTGGAGTGGGGGAACACCTAGGGTTCGATTTTCCACTTTACAGATGATATAATCTTTGGAGGAGAAGATGGATTATGCAAAGAATTTTCTCTTAAAATGCAGTATGAATTTGAAATGTCTATGATTGGAGAAATAAAATTCTTTTTAGGATTGCAGATTTTACAGACTGATAAAGGCATATTTTTTAGTCAATCTAAGTACTTGAAAGAACTACTCAAGAAATTTGGGATGGAGAACTCTAAACCGGTAAGCACACCTATGACTACAAATGACAAATTATCTCAAAGGGATGAATCTACACCTGTTAATCCAACTAGATACAAATCTATGATAGGAGGTTTACTGTATTTGACACAAACCAGACCTGATATTATGAATGCAGTATGTATAGTTTCTAGATTTCAGAGTAATCCCAAGGAAAATCATGAATCAACAGTAAAAAGGATTTTTCGATACTTACAAGGCACAACAAATCTTGGATTATGGTATCCTAAATATGAAAATTTTAGTCTATATGCATACACAGATGCAAATTGGGTAGGAGATGTGGATGATAGAAAGAGCACCACTGGAGGAGCATTCTTTCTTGGAAAGAGATTAGTTTCTTGGTTAAGTAATAAACAAAGTTGTACATCTTTATCAACAGCAGAATCAGAATATGTTGCAGCAGCAACAAATTGTACACAGGTACTTTGGCTTAAGAAAATGTTGAAAGACATAAAGGTAAAATGCAAGGAACCTATTACTATATATTGTGATAACACTGTAGCAATTGATATATCTAAGAATCCAGTGTTACATTCTAAAACAAAACATGTTTCTATCAAACTGAATTTTCTAAGGGAAAAAGTTGAAGAAAAGGAAATAAAACTGGTTTATGTGAATACTAAAGAACAGCTTGCAGATATTTTTAAAAAACCTTTGCCTAAGGAAACTTTTGAATATCTCATAGATCAGCTCGGAGTCTTACCTCCACTGGTAGAGACTTAGACAGTTGATGATTATCATCAACCGGCAGAATTAAATGGACAAATCTTTTATTCCGGTATTTGATGAGGAAGCTACTTCTCAGGGGGAGTAGTTGGTATATTGAATTGGTTGGTATTTTGTATGAACTTGACCTTTTTGTGACTTTGACATTTGATGTCAAAGGGGGAGAGATATATGGAAAAATGCATTATCTTTTTGAGGAGAGATTGGTATTGTAAATAAATCTTTGTATAAACACATATTACTCCCAGGGGGAGAATTGGTTTTTGTACTTGGCATTTCTATTTTGGCACTTTGATGGTTTTTCCATCTTGTGTTGACATCAATGCCAAAGGGGGAGATTGTTGGTATTTTGGTATGCTTTTGTCATTGATGTCAACACCTGTTAAATACACCTACTTTGGAGATCCAGCAACATTCACCGACAATCAGTAAACTATTCAAACAATCACCGGTATATGTTTAACCGACAAGATATAATGTTTACCGGTACCTGCAATGACATGGAAGACACTTGGTAATGTTGAAGACATCATGTGGACACTTTTCCTTGAAGTAATATCATTGGTATATTCTTATTTGCATATTTGCTTTTATCGGCAAATAGGTCCAGATTATCTAGGGTTACACCGGCAGGTTTATCTTTTCCAGATCAGCATGGCATGCTATGGAGATGATTTATTATTGTTATAAAAGCATTAAGCCGACATGTTCAATCGGTTATTGCATCGGATATTGTATTATTTGTAAAATGTTTTATTGTAATATCTTGTAGAGCCGACCTACTAAAATTGGTCTTAGGGTATGGTATAAATGTAAGATCTTATTTGTAAGATCAAATGTGGAATGCGAAAAAGATTTAAGGAAGGATATATGTGAGCTCAAGCAGAGATATACACGAAGACATCATTTGAAGGTGAAGTTAGGTTTTTGTAGAAGCATATCAACATTACACCGGTACTGAATCCAGCATATGAAGATGCTATTTTGTGCAGTACATTCTCATTGGATTTAACCATCCAACTGTAGTCAGTGTGACTCCCATTTGTGTTTGAGCAGTGAGCTCTAGGCTGTTGGCCTTTCTGCATGTGCAGACCCCTCTTTATACACTTACTATCTGCAGTAGTATCATCTGATTGTGGGTAAGGTTTCCCACCGTGGTTTTTCCCCTTATAGGGTTTCCACGTACAAATATTTGTATCATATGTTGTGGTTGACTTTGTGCTTATGTTTCATGCATTAATTCTTACCGGTACAACATTTCCTGTTAACACTGTTTACTAGCACATTTAACTATCTTACCGGTATTAAGCATTAAGTTGGTTAATAAGATTTTGGTTTGAATTTATTAGACAACTGATTCACCCCCCCCCCCCTCTCAGTTGTTCCCGGGACCTACACTTATTCCACACCATCACACTTGCAAATGGTTTGGTCTTCTATATATATACCATCCACAAGAACTCAACCATCAATAAGGTTGGCTAGAATAGGGACAAGGAATTATTCCACTATTGACATTATGTTGTCATTGATGTCAACCTATGGAATGGTCACTAGTGAGTAAGTTGTGGTGACCAGTATGGATGAAGTAAATAATGATGTCAATCGGTATGAAAGAAGGAGTGTGTAAGTAGACATAAAAGGTATCTTATCAGTACACATGAAGTACAACATCTACCGATAAAGCAAGACCATTGGCAAGAAAGCAAAGAAGCACAAAAGACCATCAATAAATGGATTCAGTGGATGAACCAACATGTTTTATGGAAGGCCAAGTTGATCCACTAAAAAAGAAGAGGTCAGCAGGTATGAAGGTCCACCGGTGAAGTTAGGTTAAACCGGTGAGGTGTGTTGAATCGATAGTGAGTCTTGGTCAGTGAAGGATGTCAAATTGACTTTGCAGTCTAAGCATAGGTGGATGTCGACAAGCATGACAGGTGGACACTAGGTGGCGAGCATGTAGAGGTCGCTGAAGTGTTCATCGACGTGATAGTTGATAAGCAGGTCGACATTAATGAAGAACCCGCAAATCATGGGACGATGGTAGGATGTTGCGGCTCGAGGGAGTCAGAGTGGCAAGGTGATTGAACTGACCTTACAAGATGATCTTATCTATGTACTCGTAGGCTAAAGGAAACAACCAAGCCATTAAAGGTGATTGATAGAGCAATGCCGAAAAGCATGTTGTAGACATCTAAAAATAGAAAATATGCATTGGAAGGCAAGGATATGGTAGTGTTGTTTGATATGATGTAGATCATCTTTCCAAAAAAGGAGATCTAATCAGATTTGATATGGATTGAGTTGGTAGAGGAAAACCCTAGCACACCACCGTTTGAATGTTGCTTTTGGCGAGAACCCTCACATATAAAAATGTAAACTCAAGACTGAAGATGTTGATGCTTGATGCGAGTTGAGAGTAAGAAGAGAGCTTGAGTAAGAAGAGAGACTATCTGCCTGAGAGTTCTTTCACAGAGAGTTAGAGTGTGGAGTTAGCAGGTTGAACCGGTGAGAGGTTCTAACCGGCAAAGACAGAGTAACCGGTAAACTGTTATAATTTTAATAGTCAAGCGTACTGGTAGAGATTGTATGGTTAAGAAGGCATCCAAGTGTGATATTGTGTAGGGTGAGGTTCTGAGAAAGAGAAGAGAGGTAGAGAGTAACCGGCAAGAGATCAAAGAGAGAAATCTGATAACCGATAGAAGAAGGACTGGTGAAACAGAGGAAGGTGATAACTGACAGGCATCAGTTGATCAAGTGTTGCAGAATTCATTTGCAACTAGATCCTATCATTGCATTAAAATTATATTTCATTGTATTAAACCGAGTTGGTGCTTGGTGATCCTTGGGTTGGTGCCCTAAATCATTTGTAACATGTTTCATTGTGAGGCTGGATTGGAGTAGTAGAATCCAACATCATTTATCACCGAGGTTTTTTCCCATAAAGGGTTTTCCTCTTACATATGGTGTTGTGGGCTATGAATTTGTGTGTTTGCCTCTTTTGATATCCTCTCATATCTTATCGGTTTGATTGCTTAGTGTTTAGGTTGTTAATTGGTACTCAAATCTTGTTTTAAAGAGAAAAGATTTCTAGGAACCACTGATTCACCCCTCTCTCAGTGGTACATTGTGTTCAAAAATTGGTATCATAGCCTAGGTGCCCAGTTGATTAAATCTTTCTCTAGCTTGGGTAGATTTTAGTCAAAGAACACAATGGAAAGAAATGAGTCTGCCTCCTCAAAATCCCCTATGTTTGATGGATCTAACTATAGCTTCTGGAGCATAATTTTGGAGTAGAAGAATGGAGACCTATCTATCCTCTCTTGGTTTTGATGTGTGGATGTTTGTCAAGAATGGGTATACTATCCCTAGTGTTCTTACCACTGATCTGGATGCTAAGAAGGAGTATGAGAATAATGTAAAGGCTAAACATGCTATTCTAAGCAGGTTGTCAGATAATGAGTTCGTCAAGGTCATGCACTGTGCATCCGCCAAGGAGACTTGGGATAAATTGCAGAGATTATTTGAAGGAGATGCCAAAGTCAAAGAGGCCAAGATGCAATCACTGAGAGGTCATCTTGAAGGCTTGAAGATGAAAGATGAAGAAAAGATTGCAGACTACCTTCATAGAGTAGATGAAACTGTGAACACCATTAGAGGACTTGGAGGGGGAATTGTTGATAAAATTATTGTCAAAAAGGTACTTAGATCTCTCACATCTATGTATGATACTAAGGTTTTTGTCATAAAGGAAGCCAAGGATCTAAAAACATTCACAATGGATGAGTTATTTGGATCCTTAACTGCCTATGAAATGAGGACAACCGGTGTAGCATCTTCAATAAAAGAGGTAGCCTTCAACTCCATCAAAAAGGGCAAGGAAGAGGTTGCTCATAAAGGATCCAGTGAAGACTCGGATGCAGAGGTGGAAAACTTTGTCAAAAATCTCAAGAGAGGATCTGGTAAGTATAAAGGAAAGTTACCACTCAAATGCTTCAACTGTGGTAAAGTTGGACAGTTTGCTATAAAATTTAGCTATAATGAAACCAGTGGAGATGAACAGAGAAGTTTTGGCAGTCTTTCGGTAAAAAAAAGAAAGAAAGTTTACCGAAAAGAAAGAAGGAGTTACTGGAAGCAGAATAGCCTATATACCATTGAGGATGATGCTACAAATGAAGAGAGTACATCAAAAGATGAAAGAGAAGTTAATCTCTTTATGGCACTAGATGAATCAGTTGTGGAAGAAGAGAAAGATGAAGACATTGAAGTTGAAGTGGATCTAGAAGGTGAGCTCATAAGTGCTCTTGAGGAGTTAAGTAAGACAAGAAGAGATCTCAAGAAATTCAAGCTTACTACTATAGACGAACAAGATCACCTAAAGCAATCTTTGGATGAGTCCAATCATGTGATTTCTGACTTGAAACTTTGGTTGGAAGAAGCTAAGAGGATATGTGAAGTTACATCCTCTGATCTGATGAAAAAGGAAAAGGAGCATCAAGACCTAGAAGAATAAATAGTGAA
The DNA here is from genome assembly GCF_030272615.1 of Cryptomeria japonica. Taxonomy (NCBI): domain Eukaryota; kingdom Viridiplantae; phylum Streptophyta; class Pinopsida; order Cupressales; family Cupressaceae; genus Cryptomeria; species Cryptomeria japonica. The sequence continues at coordinate 643,323,376 of NC_081412.1, forward strand.
GCTCAAAAATGAACTTGAAAAGAGTAAGGATGAACTTGATGAATACTAAGAGGGGGGGTGAATTAGTATACCCAAAAACTTTACCAAACACTTAAGCAAATTTACTACAAACCGGTATAGACTTTTAAACAGTAAACCGATTAATACACAGAAAAGCTAAATAGAAAATAAAGTATTCACCCACAATAACACAATTACCATAACACAAGATATTTTAACGTGGAAACCCCAATGGGAAAAACCACGGTGAGTAAAACTCACAAGTCTACTATCTACAGAATAGCAACCAGACCGGTTAAGGTCAGACCGGTTAAGGCCTTACAACGTTCTTTACCAGAACAGATCCTATTAGGAATCCAGATCTCTGTTAGGAGATAAGTCCCGTTAAAGACTACCCTGTTAAAGGATTTCAGATCCACAACTGTGAACCACCTTGTTAGAGGATTTTGAATAGGTTTAACTAAGCATACCCAGTTAAGGGTTTCTAACTTATCGAAGAGATTAGTAATCAACAAGTAAGTGATCTAGAAAGTAACACACAATGCTTAGTTAGATCCTTGATAGCTCTCTGTTAATGCATTGCAACATTACTTCAGTCTTATGTCCTTTGCACGTTCAATCTATGTCACAAGATACCTTCCTTCAAAAACCTAATCCTTACGCAACCCTACTACACACATACATATAAAACCCTAGACATGATGTCCTCATATAGGAATCTGATTTCATGTCGGTCCAATGAGATTAGACTAAAATTTCCTAGGTACGGTGCATCTAGACTCAATTTGTAACACAATGCAGAATCACCGCATCGGTATCAGTGGATGATCTAACTCATCACACTTTACAAGATTGCCGATTAACAAAATACAGTATATCGATTACCGGTTTTACAAACAAAGGCTGGTAAATTGGAACATAGTGTTCTGATCCAAAAAAAATATTGGCTGTCACTTGGGGTCCTCATACCGCTTGAATTCCTCATACCACTTTAGGTCCTCGATCATTCTTTGACTGGTGAGCTCCTTCTGCAAACACCGATAGTCTTCAACAAACAAAGACTATGCATATAATGGCATACAATACCGGTTTGAACAATACACCACATAGTACCGATTGAGAATAACTCATACAACAAATAAGTGTGTGTCCATCAATGACAATCACAACTAAACATCATCAAAATACCAACAGAACTAAAAATGAGGTGCAAATATGAGAGTAGCACAAAAGCCTTGGACAAGATGTTAAGTAAACAAAAGCAATCTAAAGATATCAGTGGCTTGGGATTTAAGGAAGGACAAAGTTCAAATAGCAAAGATACATCCGGTAAGGAGATACAATTCACTTCTTCAAGTGGAGGTGAAGAGAAGAAAACATTCATAGTAAGCAAGGGTACCGGTAAGAAGACTTATGCAGAAGCTATTAGAAACCACCACACAAACCGGTATACACAATCAATGAACTGGAGGCCACACTCAATGTACCAGAATGCAGATCTTAGGAGAAATGCAAAGGTTGATCTTCAAGGATTCACTAGAGTTAGCAGCATGACAGGAAGACTCTTGGTGAGATAGACATTTGCAGGACCAAGGCAACCTAACTGGTATGTTCCAAACTTTCATGGTTATTGTTACCGGTGTAACAAATTTGGACATAGGTTAGCTAATTGTAGATTAATGAATAAGCCCACTGTAATTTATGAAAATAGAAACTCTTTTGCTGCACTCTGGGAGATGAATGTCATCTTCTATCAATGAAATGGATCGGGTCATAGAAGTTATGAGTGTAGGAGAAGTCAACCGGTTTCCTACAATAATTTTTCAAACTCGTCATTTAATATAAATGTAAAGTGTTATAGTTGTCATGAGTTTGGACATATTGCAAAGCATTGTAAGAATAAGAAAATCAAGCAGAAGAGGGCAGCTCTTGAACAGGAACCGGTAGTCAAACCGGAGCATAAAATTGTAGTTGACAAGAAGAAGGAAACTCAACCAGTCTGGGTTGAGAAAGAAAAGGACAAAGCATAATCAAGTCTGATAGTGCAGACTACCCTACATGTAGAAAGAAGAAACTTGTGGGTTGTAGATAGTGGTTGTTCCAACCACATGACCGATGATAAAAAGAAATTCATCAAACTTGAAGATTGGAATGGTGGCTCAATGAGGTTTGGGGACAACTCATCTATCAAGATAAAGGGAAAAGGTAAACTGAAAGCACATTATGTTGGTATTTTGGTATGGTTTTGTTATTGATGTCAACACCTACTAAACTCTAGCACCTTGGAGAATCAACAACATTCACCGGCAAGAAAATAACTTATGCATAGTCATCAGTATATGGTACACCGGTAGGATATAATGACCACCGGCACTTGGAATGGCATGGAAAACACTTGGTTATGTCGAAGACATTGTTTGGACATCTTATCTTGGAGAATTGTTTATTGGTATATTCGTATTTGCATATTTGTTGTTACCGACAAATAGGTCCAGGTTATGCACCGACAGGTTTATCTTTTCCAGATCAGCACGACATGCTATGGAGATGATTTATTATTGTTGTAGATGCATCAAGCCGACATGTTGAATCAGTTATTGCATCGGATATTACTTTGTTTGTAAAATGATTTTATTATAATATCTTGTAGAGCCGACCTACTAAAATTGGTCTTAGGTTATGGTATAAATGTAAGATCTTATTTGTAAGATCGAATGTGGAATGCGAAAAAGATTTGTGTGAAGGTATATTCGAGATTTAAGCAGAGCTATACACATAGACATCATTTGAAGGTGAATCTAGGTTTTTGTGAAAGCATATCAGAACTACACTGGTACTGAATCCAGCATATGAAGATGCTATTTTGAGCAGTACATCCTTATTGGATTTAACCATCCAATTGTAGTCAGTGTGACTCCTATTTTGTGTTTGAGCAGTGAGCTCTAGGCCCTTGGCCTTTTTGTATGTGCAAACCCCATTTGTATACACTTACTATCTATAGTAGTATCATCTGATTGTGGGTAAGGTTTCCCACCATGGTTTTTCCCCTTACAAGGTTTTCACGTATAAATATTGGTGTTATGTGTTGTGAATGACTTTGTCTTTTTGTTTCATGCATTAATATTTACCGGTATTGCAATTATCTGATAAAACTGTCCACTGGTATAAAAGACTATTTCACCGGTATTAAGCAGAAAGTTGATTAAGTTGTTTTTTATTTAAATTTATTTGACAACTGATTCACCCCCCCCCCCTCTCAGTTGTCTCCGGGACCTAACACATTATGTATATTATGTGGAAGGCCTAAAGCACAATTTTTTTGAGTGTGAGTCAGATGTGTGACAAAGGTTATAAATCCACCTTTGATTCTACCGGTTGCCAGATAAAGAAGGAGAGTATCGGTCAGGTTGTAGAAGAAGGCAAGAGGACATATGAAAATGTATACAACCCGAAAGAATGTTTTGAATCCCAATGCATGTTGGGACAAGTCGACGAAATTTGGTTGTGGCACAGAAGATTAGGCCACATAAATTTTTATAATCTAGTTGTAGTAAGCAAAAAGGATTATGTGAGAAATATTCCACCCATCATCATACCGGTAAGTACATTTTGTGATGACTGAGTGAAAGGAAAACAGACTAAAGTGAGCTTCAAGACAAAAGAACACAACACCTCAAGACCACTTGAACTTGTACATAAAAATATATGTGGTCTGACTAGGAAAAGAGCTCTTGCCGGTGAGAGATACTTTATGCTCTTCATTGATGACTATTCAAGAATGACATGGGTCACCTTCCTACAAGATAAATCACAAGCATTTGACAGATTCAAGATCTTCCAGAAGATGGAAGAGAAGGAAAGTGGATGCAAGCTAAAATGCCTAAGATCTGATCGAGGTGGAGAGTTCACATCAATTGAGTTTGAAGATTACTGTGAAAGACATGGAATCAGAAGACAATACTCAGCCCCTAGGACACCACAACAAAATGGTGTGGTGGAAAGGAAGAATAGGACATTCAAGTAAATGGATAGAATCATGTTAAATGAGGCAAGTTTGTCAGATATGTATTGGAAGTAAGTGGTTCATACTGCAACATATACTTTGAACCGGGTTCAGTTGAGAACAAACAACAATATGACACCTTATCAATTGTGGTATGACCAGAAACCCTCAGTCAAGTACTTCAAGGTGTTTGGGAGTAAATGCTTAATTAAAAGAGATCTGGATGGCTTGGGTAGCTTTGACTCTAGGAGTGATGAAGGGATCTTCCTTGGTTACTCAACTCACAGTAGAGCCTGCAAATGCTACAACAAAAGACTAAGAAGAGTCATTGAGAGTGTGCATGTAAGGGTTGATGAGGATATGCATAAAGGAAGATAAGCACAAGTAAACTGGTATGATGATTCTGGTGATGAAGGTGAAGAAGCTCAATCAAAAAATGAACCGAAAGAAGCATCCAATAAGGTCCCTAACCAGTATGTGTAGAAAAACCACCTGGAAGAGAAGATTTTAGGTAACAAGTTTGATGGGTGCAAACTAGAAGAAGACTTGCCTGGAATGATGAACAAGTCAATTTCTGCCTCATGACTAAAATGGAACCTAAGACATTCAATGAGGCGAGAAAAAGTCAGAAATGGATGGATGCAATGGAAGAAGAGTTGTAGTAGATTGAGAAGAACAAGACTTGGGAATTAGTCCCTAGATCGACAGACAAGAACATCATTGGCACCAAATGGGTCTACTGGAACAAGATGAATGAAGAAGGTAAAATTGTTAGGCATAAAGCTATACTTGTGTGCAAGGGTTACTCTCAACTAGACGACATTGATTTTTAAGAAACATTCGCACCGGTAGCTAGACTATAAGCAATTAGGATGTTTTTAGCTTTTTCAGCCTATAAGGGTTATAAGGTATATAAAATGGATGTAAATTATTCCTTCTTCAATAGAAATTTGGAAGAAGTGTACATAGAGCAACCGGAAGGGTTTCTATTTCATGATGATAAAACCTTCACATGTCGGTTGAAGAAAGCCCTGTATGGTTTAAAGTAGGCTCCTAGAGCATGGTATTCAAGGTTAGATATGTACCTGAAGGAGAAAGGATTTATAAAGGGGAGTGCTGACATCAATCTATACATCAAGATAGATGGAAACCACATGATCATTGTGGTTGTGTATGTAGATGACATCGTTTTTGGAGGTAACAAGGACACTCTATGCAAGGACTTTGTTGATCAGATGAAAATTTGAATTTGAGATGTCTATGCTTGGAGAGATGACATTTTTTCTTGGTTTGTAGGTCTCACAATGGGACAAGGGAATGTTTGTCTCTCAAACTAAGTATTGTCCAGGACATGTTGAATAAATTCCAAATGGAAGACAACAAATCGAAAAGTACCTCCATGGTGATTGGATGCAAGTTGAGCAAGGATGATGAATCATCAGTAGTTAGTTATCAAACATTATATAGATCCATGATTGGTAGTTTGCTATATCTTACTGCTTCTAGACTGGATATAGTGCAAGCAGTATGCATGGTAGCTAGATTTCAAAACTGCACCCAAATAGTCACATGTAAATGCAATCAGGAGGATGTTCTCGTATATACAAGGGACACTTGATTATGGAATATGGTATCCTAAGAAAGGGGATTTTATCTTGCATGCCTACACTGATGTTGATTGGGCAGGTTGCCTTGATGACCGGAAGAGCACAAGTGGTGGTGCATTCTTCCTAGGTAACCGATTGGTCTCATGGCACATCAAGAAGCATGATTTTGTTTCTATATCTACTACTAAAGCAGAATATGTTGATGTTGCCACATGTTGTTTTTGGGTGCTATGGATGAAGTAGACCCTCAAGGATATTCAGGTAGAGATGTCTGACCCCATTTCCATCTAGTGTGACAATTCCAGTGCAATTAACATATCAAAGAATATCGTTATGCACTCAAGGACAAAGCATATTGCCATCAAATATCATTTTCTCAGGGAGAAGGTGGCAGATTAGGAAGTCAAGGTAGAGTATGTCCCTACAGGTGAACAAGTGGTTGATATCTTCACCAAGCCTCTATCGGTAAATACTTTTGAGTATCTGAGACACAAGTTAGGAGTGGTGTCACCTGCTATTCAATTAAATGTGTATGTAGATCTATGGTTCAAGGGGAGTTCATTGTAAAATCCCCTATCTCTTCGACCATATGCTGGACATAAGGGAAGATCAAGTGTTTATGATGCAGTCCCGACATGTTTAAATTTTTGGGTGTACTGGAAGAACAAACTGTAGAAGAAGGAAATTATTGTAGGAATACCCAAGAGAATTTCATGATTACGAGAATCTACTTTCCCAATTGGTAGCACTCATAGTACAATTTGATTTGATTCTTATATGTTGTTGGTTGAGTGGATAGTGGTCAAAGGGGGAGAATACACTATATAACCAGTGGAGAATGAATTAGATGGAAGGATTCCCCGACCCTTTGTCATTGTTGTCAAAGGGGAAGAATGGTCAAATGGGTTGGATGAAGGAATAGAGTGAGTTGACATCAAAGTGTGTTGACATCAATGCCAAAGGGGGAGATTGTTGGCATTATGTTGTAATTGACGTCAACTGGTATGGAATGGTCATCGGTAAGTAAGTTGTGGTGACCGATATGGGTGAAGTAAATAGTGATGTTAACCAGTATGAAGGATGGAGTGTGTAAGTAGACAGAAAAGGTATGTTACCAGTACACATGAAGTGCAACATCTACCGGTAAAGAATGACCACCAACAAGCAAAAAAAGAAGCAAAAAATACCACCGATAAATGGATTCAGTGGATGGACCAGCATTTTTGATGGAAGGCCAAGTTGATCCACTGACAAAGAAGAGGTCAGCAAGTAACCGATGAAGTTAGGTTATACTAGTGAGGTGTGTTGAACCGATAGTGAGTCTTGGTTGGTGAAGGATGTCAAACCAACTTTGCAGTTTGAGCATAGGTGGATGTTGACAAGAATGACAGGTGGACACTAAGTGGTGAGCACGCAGAGGTCAATGAAGTGTTCATCGACATGATAGTTGACAAGAAGGTTGACATTAATGAAGAACCCGCAAATCATGGGATGATGGCAGGATGTTGCGGCTCGAGGGAGTCAAAGTGGCAAGGTAATTGAACTAAACTTACAGGACAATCTTATCCATGTACTCGTTAGCTGAAGGAAACAGCCGAGCCATTAAAGGTGATTGACAGAGTAATGCCAAAAAGCATGTTGTAGACATCTAAAAATAGAAAATGTGCATTGGAAGGCAAGGATATGGCAGTGTTGTTTGATATGATGCAGATCATCTTTCCAAAAAAGGAGATCCAATCAGGTTTGACACGGATTGAGTTGGTAGAGGAAAACCCTAGCACGCCACCATTTGAATGTTTCTTTTGGCGCAAACCCTCACATATAAAAATGTAAACTCAAGACTGAAGATGTTGATGCTTGATGCGAGTTGAGAGTGAGAAGAGAGCTTGAGCAAGAAGAGAGACTATCTGCCTGAGAGTTCTTTCACAAAGAGTTAGAGTGTGGAATTAGAAGGCTAAACTAGTGAGAGGTTCTAACCTGCAGAGAGAGTAAATAGTAAACTGTTATAATCTTAATAGTCAAGCATACTGGTAGAGATTGTATGGTTAAGAAGGCATCCAAGTGTGAAACTATGTAGGGTGAGGTTTTGAGAAAGAGAAGAGAGGCAGAGAGTAATCGGTAAGAGATCAGAGAGAGAAATCTAATAACCGTCGGAAGAAGGACTAGTGAAACAGAGGAAGGTGATAATCGGCAGACATCAATTGATCAGGTATTGCAGAACTCATTTGCAAATAGGTGTTATCATTGCATTAAAATTATATTTCATTATATTACACCGAGTTGGTGCTCCTTGGGTTGGTGCCCTAAATCATTTGTAACCTAGTGTTTCATTGTGAGGCTAGATTGGAACAGTAGACTCTAGTAGCATTTCTCACCGAGTTTTTTTTCGATAAAGGGTTTTCCTCGTACATCTGGTGTTGTGGGTTATGCATTTGTGTGTTTGCCTCTTTTGATATCCTCTCATATCTTACCGGTTTGATTGCTTAGTGATTAGGTTGTTAATCAAAACTCAAAGCTTGTTTTAAAGAGAGGATTTTTAGGAACCACTGATTCACCCCCCTCTTAGTGGTACATTATATTCAACACCCACTAAGTTGGCCGCAAATATAAATTTCATTGAAAGTGGTTAATCTAGGAGATAAAGAGGACCTAAAAACATCTTATTAAATCTTCCAATGTGGCCCTAAACATTACAGATGCTAACACACATCCTCCCAAGTCAGCAATAGGGTAGCATGTAGCACATAACCAGTCAGCCAAGAACATATCTTCCAAATGAATCTCATTTCAAATCATCACAAAGAAAAATGGGACTCAAATACAATTCAACACATCTTTTGATAATAATATAGACCCCAAAAGGCATAGAACAAGAAAGAGATCAAGTCTTGTTGGCCAAATAATTACAAATCACCTTTAAAACCAACAGTAAATAATATGCAATACCAAAAAGATCAACACCTTTCATGTGGACCACATGTAGTGATTCCTCAAACATCCAACAACACTTCCAAATACTTCTTTAACATTGTCAAGCCAAGACAAGCTAGCGCAACCAAGTTGATATAGAGCACTTCATACCCAGAAGCCTAGACAACATAGTCATGAAACAAACCATCAGCAATCATACTTGCATAGTAAACATAATCACTTGAAATTGGAATTGAGACACATAATAGACATTATAAGCATGACCCCTAATTCGTCGTAGAAAAAAAATGAATGCAGAGAATTTTCCAGACCAGTCCTAACAATCCATCAACCTACCAACATACTACAATAGCTAGACATATATTTTGCAACACCAAGGACCAGAAAAGATAAGAGTGCAACATCCAGAGACCATAAACATTACATCTAAAACCGCAAGACCATAGCACCAAATGTAAAGGAATACAAAGCATTCTTCCAAACTATCTTCAACATACTTTCTTGCTTTCACACACTTCATAAAATTCAAGAGACAAGAACACCTTGTAGCACCATTGTCTCACTCAAGAGCAATAGGAAAGACATCACAACAACTTGTAGTGGGTACAAGAATATCAAAACCATTAGCAACATGTCCATTTCACCATCATGCTTCTAATCTTCATCTTAATACTTCTAATCCCCATCTAAATATGATATCATCATGATAACATCTCTGACAACAAACAAGGGCATCAACACCATCATTGTTCTTCAACATACCACACCATCAATATCATACACGATACCATGATTATTGAATTGACCGAAATACTAAGAGGGGGGCTGAATCAGTATTCCACTTGAATTTTAAAACTAAAACAGACAATATGTTGATCTTAACTTAATCTTAGTTATCCTTGAAAACATAGAAACGAATTGCATAACACAGTCACATAAGAGACACCAAATTTTTTTATATGTGGAAAACCCAATAAGGGAAAAACCACAAAGAGCGTTAACTCTCAAGATGATAAAACTAGTTATATGCGATTACAAAAACAGGCTCACTATCAGAGGGCTCAATGCTTGGAGAGCTTATTGCTCGGATACAATAATCTTACTTCTTGAAAGGCTTACTGCCAAAAGGAGTGAACTGTGAAAATTGTATCCACACATGCATGAAATCAGTTCTAATTTAAGTTCTGACAATATACTGACTACTTGCAACAAATATGGTTAAGAAACTCTGTAAAACACTGCACCAATCTGCTCATACTAAACCAACTCTTCGACTCTGTCGCTTACCACTTTTATTTAACACATCCTCAAAGTACCAAAAACAACACGCTACCAGAATGCCGCAATTATCAGAGCACAAAATAGAACAATTGGATCATAGCAAAGACCAAAAATTTTGGGGTGCAATAATCATGATCCAAGTCAGCATTACACGATTCAAGACATGAAAACCAAACCACCAAATGAATGTTACTAGAAATCAAAGAAACCAAAGCACAATAATCCGCTCAGCACAACATATCCGAACATACAACTGAAGCATGACATCTAGAGAATAGCTTTCGAAAAACAAGACCAAATGTCACACCAAAAACTCTCACACCCTTACACTCATGTCCTCATAATTCTGGAGCAATAACCATATCAAAAACTGTGACAACAACAATAACAATAACAACAAGGATTTGCAATCTGTAATATACATACCTAGCTTCCATTGTGTTGCAACTCAACATATACAACATCTCACATATCAATATGAACCAATCAGGATCACTAGATTTGACATCAGTGACAACTTAGATAAGTAATTCCAACTATCTCCCCCATTGTCATTGATGGACAAAAAAAAAGGTTTAAAAGATTTGTCAGAAAAACTCCCCCTTAGATAGAGCTTCCAAAAATCCAAAATTCTCCAAACATCTTGAAAATTCTCCCCCTTTGACATCAAAGACAAAGGTGGACAAAAAACATAACTGCATTACAAAAATACCTCATTTCTTCTTTTCAAATATCCTCTTATATTTTTCTTTCAACTCAAGAAGTAAAGTCTTCCATGATTTCATCGCCAAATGGATACTCAAGCTCAAAATATCATTTTGCACAATTACATCAACTGCATCTAATAACAAACTAGGAATGGAGATGTTCCACTCACACTTCTCAACTTCAAAGAGAATACTAGAACGATGCTCTAACCAAGCTTCAACAATCTCTTTTACTTTCATCTTGAATATTCTTACCACATCTTCTTTTTGTTTCTAATAAAATATAAGATCTAATTACAAGGAGTTTATCTTTCTTCTATATGCACCATCAAGATCACTGAAAATATCAAACGTGTCACCCAAGGAGCACAACTCAGATTCAATTGAGTCAATTTTTTCTCTAAATTATTCCATAGTTGTAGGCCACTGGAAACAGCATTTGTATACTTTTCTTGCTTCCACCACACAAAATCTCATATTCCTTATGTCTTTAGATAATTTGTTCTAAGCATATACATATTTATTCTCCATGACATCCTGAATATCTTCTTCAGCAACTAGTACCTTACAATACTACTTCATTTGATCTTTAAGCACTTGACACATGACATCAAACAAGATGTCTGCAATACTGTCCAAAGAAATACAATTCCAGACTAGATAATCAGCTAGAATTTCCTTAATTTGATCTTGATCATAGGAGGGATTATCGAGCCACAATTCACCAACCTTTTTCAATCCAACTTCTTCCTTTAACAAATTTAGAATATTATCAATACTGTACGAATTATCCTCCTCATCTTTTCTCTCTTTAGCAGCATGCTTAGGCTTAATCGCAGTAGATGATTCCGGATCAACCAAAGAAATAACCTCATGTGCAACTTCTCTTTTTGTCTTCTTCATTGATCCTAGAGGAGACATCATGCTTTTCCTCTTTACACTCTTACTACCGGAGGCACATCCTTCAAGAATATTGACAAAACTAGGAATTGGACCAGATAACAACTTCTTCTTTTGAAACTCTAAGAAATATTCTTTGCATGCCAGATCTTGTTTTCCAAACAATCTAAATACCTGAAAATTTGTTTTCCAATATAAATATTTGATTTTCATGTAATATTTTCTTTCAGGGGTAATAACTTTGTGAAGTAAAGCATCAAACATACAATCAAGGAGCCAAATCTGAAATGGTAACCCTGTTCCTTAGTCATCTTGATGTTTTCTGCCAACTGTGCTCTCAACAATTCACATAAATGAAAGTTCTTGTCTTATCTCAGTATCTGATGCGTAATGTATATAGAAATAGCCAAAGTAGAAACTTCTCTATTTCTAAAGTAGATTTTATAAGAAACTCCATAAGTAACATACCTCATTGCAGGGCCAGAAATAGTGTCAATTATGAGTGCTCGTTGATCACCTGAGACATCGGTTAGGGTTTCAACTTTTTTTTTATTGATTTCTTTACCCGAAGGCGTCCATTATCACATAAACCAGTCACAACAAAAATAACTTCTTTCGAAATTGGATATGGTTTATCCAAAATCATATGATCATCCTCAATGCAATTCAAGAGAAATTTAATCATGTCTTCATTTTCGAACCAACAAAATTCATTCCAAAGATCTAAACCCTTATGCCCTAAATTCTTGATTTCTTGCATACCTTCATTTGATAGAGAATTTCCCAATTTCCTAATTTTCTCATGATTATACTCATCCAAACACACATTCTCAATTATCCGAATAGTTTCTATCTTAGAATTGATATGAAGATATATGAAAAATACCTTATATATGAACTAAACTCTAAATCTTTCTTTTCTTTGTTTTCTTTGCTCTTCAATTTTTTCTCAACACAAGATGCAAAAATGATTGAAACATTGAATATTTATCTTACTCGGAGTACCTAGGGTTTCGTCACCAAAAAATGTCTTATCAAAATGTCATCAGCTGAAACTTTACTCTTTTGCATATGCAATCTACCGAACATACATTAGCAACAATATCAACACCAAATTGTGTTGCCACAAGCATTCCCTTCTCACAGGGGGGACAAATAGATTTTTCATTGTATTTCCCCCTGAGCACTACTTATCGGATCAATTTCTAAAGGAAGAAGCACCCACGTTGGAGTCGAGTGTGGAGGTATCAGTAGATTCCTTCCTTTTCCATACCATAACATTCTTTTTAGTTTTATTTACCAAAGCCTTCTCATTCTTGCAATTGTTAGCAAAATGTCCATATGTGTTGCAATTATAACACTTTACCTTCTTTTGCCTTGAATTCACTTAATTTCCTCTGATTCTGTACTGATTAGCTTTATGACCAAATTTATGACGTGTGACAATGACCTTGAAAAAACACATTCACTTATGATCCATTCATTCCATTCACAAATGATTTATAACTTCTGTTATTAACTTGACTACTGCATTTGTTAGCCTTATGTCCAGAATTTCCACATCTAAAGCATTGAATATTTTGATTCGCATTTCTTTTGCAATCTATAGATTTATGTCCAAAATAATTGCACTAAAAATAATAGCCATTAAATGTTGAGTACCTTTGAGCATTAGGTTGTCGAACCGAAGGTTTGTATGTAGCAGGTCTGGGAGTCCAGAATTTTTTTGTATCCTTAGTCTTCTTTTCAATATCCATCTTTTCTTTCCCTTTACCTTTGTCTTTTGAACAATCATCGGTGAACCCTGTTAGTGTAGGTTTTTTTATTTTCCTTATGTTAGGGGGTATTTATTTTTCCTACACATATATTATTAAGCTTGCTTAGGTTATTAGGTGTGGTTAATATGAGGACACGTGGTGGAATACATTAGCTACATGTGTAACTCTCCACCTCACATGGGTAGTTGAGTTACACACCCTCTTTTGGCTTGTTGTGCCACCTCTCGTAGCCACTATTTTGTCATTTCCTAAGTGGGTTATGGGGTAGTTGGGTTTCTCACCCTCTTTTGGTCTTATGTGCCACCTCTTATAACTCCTTTTTTCTTTTCATGTAAGGAGGTTATGCCACATGTTTTGACATTTACCAAGTAGGTAAAAACCTCCCACCTTTTATGGGGTAGTAGGTAAAACCTCCCACTTTTTATGGAGGTGGGAGTTAATGCACCTCTTGGTTGTATATGCTATTATTTTTCTATATAATAAGCAATATACTCTCACCTTCACAAGTTAAGTGATAGCTCGGTGAGAGTCTTCTCTAAATTCTCTTCTTTATCTCTATTTTTCTCTCATATCAGATTTATCTTCAATCAGCTATTTTGATCTTCGATCATCCGTTGCTTGGAGTTGCATGTGATCTATGACCGACATCAAATCTTTGCTCGATTCTTGCTTCTCACAGAATTTAACAAACCCTAATCCTTCGTTATCCTTGTGTGCTTTTTGTATTGACAATAGTTGATCCAATAACGCACTACTTTCACTAACTTTAGCTTCTAATTTTAGCTTCAGCAATTCTTGTTCTAACTTCCCATTTTCTCCAGACTTCAGATTAACTACATTCTTTAGGCTTCCTTCCAATTTCCTTCTTTCTTCTATCTGCAATTTCAGATTCACAATAGTCTCATTTGCTTGCTTCAATTCCTTGCTAACTTCTCCTTTCCTTGATCTAAACTTCCGAATTTGATCTCTAAGCTTCTACAAACATTCATTCACTACTTTCACATTCTCTTTCAATTCTTCATTCTCAAATTCCACACTTTCAAGATCTTCAAGGGTTGTCTTCGGTTCTTCATCCAGTTGATATTCTCCATCTGTTTCCATAGGAGTCATCTGTTCAAATCAAGATCTCCCTCAAGCGGTTAAGCTAGCACCAAGTTACCAAGCTCTAATACCAATTGTTGAACAGACTGAAATACTGAGAGGGGGGATGAATCAGTATTCCACTCAAATTCTAAAATTGAAACAAAAAAATATGTTGATATTAACTTAATCTTAATTATCCTTGAAAAAACATAAATGAATTGCATAACACAATCACATAAGAGACACCAAAGATTTTTATATGTGGAAAATCCAATAAGGAAAAAACCACGGAGAGGGTTAACTCTCGAGATAATATAACTAGTTATATGTGATTACAAAAATAGGCTCACTATTTGAGGGCTCACTACCTAGAGAGCTTATTGCTTAGATACAATTGGATTACTACCAGAAAGGCTTACTACCAAAAGGAGTGAACTATGAAAATTGCATCTACACATGCATGAGATCAGTTCTAGTTAAACCTTTGAAAATATATTGACTTCTTATAGTAGATCTAGTTAAGAACCTTTGCAAAACACTGCACCAATCTACTCATATTGAACCAACTCTCTGACTCTGTCATTACCATGTTTATTTTTTGCTCATGTTCACTTCCACTTTCACAACATATTCAATCCATACTTCATGCATTTCCACACTTTCAACTTAAAAAGATCCTATATATATATATATATATATTTGGAAATATACATCAAGTCGGCCTCTAAGATACTTTTCACAAGAATATTTTATTGATTAGGATACACGCTACAATCACCGGAGTAGAATACCAATACAAGTCTTCAAAGTTGACCAATCAAAAAACAAGAACACATCTTTGAAGTACCAAAAAACAACACGCTACCAGAATGCCGCATTTATCAAAGCACAAAATGGAACAATCGGATCATCGCTAAGACCAAAAATTCTAGGGCACAATAATCATGATCCAAGTCAGCATTACATGATTCAAGATATGAAAACCAAACCACCAAATAAATGTTACCAAAAATCAAAGAAACCAGAGGAAACCAGAGCACAAGAATCCGCTCATCACACCATATCTGAACATAAAACTGAAGCATGACATCCGGAGAATAGCTTCCGAAGCACAAGACCAAATGTCACAACCAACACTAAAAACTCTCACATCCATACAATCATGTGCTCATAATTCTAGAGAAATAGTCATATAAAAAACTACAACAACAACAACAACAACAACAACAGTAATAGCAAGGATCTGCAATCTGTAATATACATACCTATCTTCCACTATGTTGCAACTCAGCATATGCAACATCTCACATATCAATCTAGATCAATCTGAATCACCAGATTTGACATCAATGACAACTTAGATAAGTAATTCCAACAATGATATGTTGGTATTTGCATGAAGATTGCATTGATGAACTTTTATGTTGTCATTGATGTCAATTATAACTGGTAATGATGTTGTAATAATGTTGTTTTGCAACCGGTAAGTGAGCTTGTGAAGGAAACCGGTATTACTAGAGAAGAAGTGAGATCAACCAATAAACCCTACCTATTGATATGCTAAACCCTAGCCGATGGAGCTTGGTGAATCGGTTTAATGATGAGCGGTAATGATTATGCCACATATGCATGTTGTATGAGAAGAGTTTCAAATGGTTTTTGGTGCGTAGAGATAACGGTTCTATCTTGGGAATGAGAAAGTTTATTGCATGTAATGTAAACCATGTGATGAGTTACAGAGTTCGATGAAGCGGTGATCAAAGAGAAGTCGAGGTTGTCTTGAATGATGTGCAATGATTGCTATGTAATCCAACGGTCACACTTGAACCGATTTGTTTGTAATCTCTATGAGATCTTAGGTTTGTGATGTGTTATCGACCTATTGTTTTGTTTATAAGGTTGATGAGTTGTTTTGTTGTGTGCTAGCAATTTTGGTTGAATGTAAGAGTGATTGGTTGCCAAACCAGATAATGTATCTATAGTATGTGTAAAGGCAGATAGGAGCATGAAAAAGATCTGATCAAGCAGAGTAGTGCTATTCATCAGATCAACAAACCCCTGTTGTTCTCTAACAATTACAACAGTCAAATCCCTTAACCGAGTAAGCTCTAACAAGCTTAGTGTTATCTAAATTCTCTAACCAGGTAATCCATTAGCTTGGATTTCAAATCCTCTACCGAGGTTACTCCTAATAGGGTATTGCTTCTAATAGGGCATTATAGTCAATCCCTTAAATGGGTGGTCCTTAACAGGATCTGTTCTTAACATGACTTAATGTAAAGCTTTAATAGGCTTGGCTCCTAACAAGGTGAACTTTAGAAGAGTTCAAAAGACTTGTGGGTATTCATCCCCACCGTGGTTTTACCCATTTGGGTTTCCACGTCAAAATCATTGTGTCAAGTGGAGAATGTTTTTGTGGTTATGTTTGATATGGTTAATTTGCTTAACAACTAAATTCACTTAGATATAATATGATGACTAAAAGCAATCTGAAATGAGCTTTTAATTTTGTCAGTAAAGTATTTGGATGTTTTGGTTAAAAGTTTTTAAGAGTTTCAGAGTTGTTTTACTGTTATTCTATTATGACAGTCAACCGGTTTACTAGACAGTGATATTGCAATTTGAAAGTTCAGTGTTTGAACCAGTCAGTTTTGAGTTTGACTTGAGAGGTTGTTTTGTTTGGTGAAAATTTTATGTCAGTTTTCTATCTATTGATTCACCCCCCCTCTCAGTAGTTGACCAGATCCTTATAGATTCATCATACCATCATGATACACTACCAGTACTTGTATAGACATGAACACCAACAAGGTGGACATCTAGCATAGAACATCTTTGCACAACTACACAAATGACACAATGACATCACACCTTTGATAGAACAACCGACAACCATCGATTCATCTCCTTAGTATTCATCTACACTTTACATTACCTAGCACTATCACAACATACTAAGTGTAACGTCATAAATTGTACGCACTTGCTAGGGTGGTACAATTTCACACCTAGTTTAGCACCCGCCTTGGCGCATTTTGTATTTTGCAGTGCATTTCCCCTTTAGCACTTAATTAATTAAATTAATTAGGTCTAAGGTCCTATTTTATCATCTCCTACATCATAAAGTTGGGCCCTTTCATTAAAGTGTGCCCCTTTCATTTTATTCTTCCAATACATCATTTAATCAAAAACCCTAATTAGGTCCTATTTTGAACTTGGGGGCTTGATTTCGGGGGTCAAAACATCTCGAAATCACCTGTAACTTCGGGATTCTCTCTAAAATCATCATATCCGACAGTCCTGAAAATTTGGTGAAAAGTTGTCGGGACCATGGCGCCCGGAGTGCAACATGGTCCCGGACATTTTTCCCGAAATTTTAGGAGCGCGATCCAATCATAAAATAAAGCTTAACCCCAAGAAATTGGCGGGAGATTCAATCTCTAAGTCGGCCTAAAGTTGAAATTAAGACCTAGGGTTTCATACATAAGAGCTCTCTTTCTTCATTTGAAAGGATCCGAATTTTTGGCTTTCGAGGACCTTCTATGCAGCGAAAGAGCAGATCTTTGAAGACTTCAATAACATTCAACATCCATCCATCAAGCATTTATCAATTTCATTCATCCATTTAGGGCTTGGAAGACATTGAAGAACAATAGGAGATTACCGACTGAAGATTGGCTTGTACTCCTCCCTTGAGGGTTGGGTATGATTTCATGTTGTTTTCATGTCTTTGCATAAGCTTCAACATATCCTTTATTCATGCTTTAGATCACTTTGCATCTTGATTTAGAGCATTTACATTATCATTTACAAGCAATTAGGGTTTACTTTCTAGGTTGCTCTAGTTTGCTTTCTTGCATTTAAGGACCTTGCACACACACTAGGTCTGCACACACAATACATTTTACAATACAACTTGGCTATTCGTGGAGGTGGAAATCACCGAAGCGGGGGTTTGACTAAGGCAAAACCCTATATAGCCGCCCACCATACCCTTTTCAGATATAAGTGCAGGTTTCGGGACTCGGACGACGCTGCAAGTTACAGATCCGGAAGAAGCAGACGGAGACCAAACAACACACCAAATCTCAGAGCAAAAGACCAGGACAGGGGCGTGGGGCGCCCTGGTCCTGCCAGGACAGGGGCGCTGGGCGCCCTGGTCCTCCTGACAGACAGCATTTTCAGCATTTTTGACAGCTTTTCCAAAGTGCAAAAACAGCAGTTTCAAGGGCAGAATCAGGACAGTGGCGCCCGCGCCCCTGTCCCGAACATTTTCAGTCAGATTTTAACTCCGGGTACGCATTTACATTCTTGCCTTGTCCTTGTGTTTACAACTTTCCATCATTTAAGTTCAATTCTGTAATCTTGTTATTAGTTCATACTTGCACTTTGGGGTTAGGGATTGAACTTGCATCATTTCATCTTTCAATTGCAACAAAGGAATAGAAATCCTAATAGGTAGCCTGTGGCTCTCTCTTCCACAAGAAGAAGTAGCCAATTGTGTGATACCTCTAGGCTCTTTCGTATTCCACAAGTGTGTGGTTGAAAGTGAGATTAGGGCATGTTTGCTTAGTGTCACTTTTTTCCCCCACACATTTTGGTGAACCCGACGTGAATCTATCATTGCTTCCTCTTGCATTGCATTTGTTAGATCTAGATCTAGATTTAGTGTGTTTTCATTTCATTTTCATTAAAAAGAAAAAAAGAAAAAAAGTGTGTTTCTTTGCATTGTGTGTTTAAATTTTATGCAATTTCAAAATGTCAGATTTTTATTTGCAAGATGTTCATATTTGTGATGATTATGAGTTAGATGAAGCTTTAGATGAATTTTTGAAACCTAAATATACCAAACCTTCATTTTACCAAAAACTCATAAACATTGTTACCATGCCATTTTGTTGTGATAAGAAAGATAAGTCGAATGATTCCTCTCAAGGGTACATTCCTATCAGCTCTTCCACTAAATCTAGTAACATGGTTGTTTTCAATGATCCCCTCTATGAAGAGATATCTCCTTTTGAATCAAAAGATAAACCTTTTAATAGATATGATCGTGCTTTGTTGAATGATGCCCTTGATGCCTTTGTGTCTCCTAAAAAACACTCCCTTCATGAGGATCCTTTTGTGCAAGAAGATGACATTATCCCTACATTTCCTAGTGATGGCCTTTCCTTTTCCAACAAAATTCCCACTAGAGATGATGAATTAATGGTAAATGCTTACCCTTCTCCTAAAGTTGGTCTTACCCATAAGCATCCCTTAGAGAAAGAAGATGAAATAATAAGCAATTTCCTTAATTCTCTCTCCCCTATTGAACATATTTTGAGGAAAGAGGATGAGTTTAACACATCTATTGATGCTCTCCCTCCTAAGGATGAGGAATTAATAAACAATGTTATCTCCTCTCCCGAAATTGACAATACTTCAAACATTCCTTTCAACAACCTCACTATTTGGGATGAACCATTAGAAGAAGGTATAGATTATTCTCTACCCCTAGCCAAAGGGGATGAAATCAAGATTGGAAACTCCCTTGATAGTTTCTCCCCTTCCTTGAATCTCAATTATTCTCCCTCTAAAAATAAAGCATCTCCCTCCCCTCAACTTGGTTCTACTCATAAGGAAACCCTAGTTCAAAGCAAGATGGTTAACATCTCTTTCAAAGATCTCCCTCTCAAAAGTGAGACTTTAGAGAGTAATGTTGACTCTTCTCCTAGAGAGTTTATTCCCCATGTAGATCATTTGATGATAGAGGATGATATGACCTTTCCTCTTCCTACTAGGACATCAATGCCTACCCCTTGTCTCTCTCCTAAAATTGATTTAATTCGTGATGAGATTTTAGTGCAAGAGAAGACTATCAATAATTCTTCCAACACTTTTGTTCATTCCTCTAAACCATCCTCAATCAATTTGATACATGTGAATGAGACACCTAACAAACCTCTCTTCACTGTCCAAGGTGCTTGTCCTTCTCAAAATTCTCAACCTTTAAATAAGCCTATCTTAGTGGTTCAAGGTGGTTATGCTAATGATTCTTTTTGCACTCCTAAGAAACCTATTATTACTGTGCAAGGAGGTTATTCTTCTAAGAGTCCTTATGAGAATGCTAAGCAAATGACTAGAGAGAGTTATCATGCGGTTGCTCATACCTATAACACAAGAAACAATAGGCAACCTAATCCTCCTCCAGTTATCCCAACTTCACTTCCTCCTTCCCAACCAATTCTTCCTCAAGCTCCTCGTATTTCACAAATGCTTAGTAAGGACTATGATCTCATAGAACAACTTAAAACTACCCCTGCTAAGATATCCCTTTGGGATTTGATCCAAACTTCTTCTGCTCATCATGGAATGTTACAAGATGCCTTGAAAGATTTGAATGTTCCTCCACCTAATACATCCAGTAATATAGTGTCTTTGGTTAACTCTGTGATGAATCCTAAAGCTCAAATTGTGTTTACCCAAGATGAGTTGCCTACTAGTGAAATTCAACATCAATATGATCCCTTGATGATTGTGGTTATCATAAATGACACTGCTATAAGACGAACACTGGTAGATAATGGCTCTGGCCTTAATGTGTGTAGCATTAATCTATTGCATAAGATGAATGTGGATACATCCCTTATTGAGCCTGACTCTCGTCCCATTCGAGGCTTTGATAATGTGGCTAAGTCTTCATTAGGTATTATCACCTTACCCGTCACAGTGGGACCAGTTACTTTGCTTACTCCTATCCATGTTATGTCAAGAAATCTAACATACAACTTGTTATTAGGGAGGCCTTGGATTCACAGTATGCAAGCTGTCCCCTCTACATTGCATAGACAAGTTAAATTCATTTATAACAATAAGACATATACCTTGATAGGTGACACTAATCTCCAAGCTTGTTTGCAAACATCTAAGCCTTCCTCTTCTAGTAATGACTCTTTGAACAAGATACCTATGGATGAATCCTTACCCTCTGATAATCAAAATTCTTTGGATGAGTCTGAAGCTCCTGAAGAAGATCCTTCTCGACTCGAATCTACACATGAAAAGGCTTTTGATCCTGAGAAGGTTCTTGCAGAAGACGATTGGGGATCTCTTGATTTTAATCCCACCTTTGTAGGTGAGTATAGGGTTCCTCCTAGAGATCTTAAAGTTAAAAAGAAGGAAGAAACTAGAGATCAATCAGTCTTACCTGAACCTATGAGTAATAATTTTGTGGCTGCTTCTCAAACTTCTTCTCCTCACACTTCTAATTCTGAAGAGTTTGATTCTTTGTCTAATGAAAAACCACCTTCTCTTCCTGAAATGGCTGATCGTTATGGTCGTGGTTTTCGCATTTTTGCTAAGCATGGGTATCATGGAAATGGTTGTGGCGCTCATGAACAAGGGATGAAGGTTCCTCTAGAGACTAATTTTCACAATTATGCCTTTGGACTTGGCTACAATCCCTGCAAACGCACTAAAGCATCTAAAAGACCATCTCTCAATGTGAATGCTATATTTAGTAGTGATGATGATCTCACTTCAACTAAATCATCTTCTACTTCTATCAACTCTCATTCCCCTCATAAGGAAATCTTGGCGATGAACAAGTCTCTTTATGACTCCCCTCAAATTTCTAAATCCACTTATGAATCTTTATCTCCTATTCATCATAAAGTCCTTTCCTCTAGGGATAAGGCTCTAATAAATTACACTCATCCCTCTTCTAAGATTTCTTGTGACTTTTCTTCTTCAATTTTTATCATTTTATACATGTTTTTGATCTCACTTATAGTTGAGCATTTAACATGTCATATTCAAATACCTCATTTAGTCTATCATGTTTTTAAATAACATTAATGGCCATTATGTTGCTCATCATTATGTGACATTGGTAGCTCATTTACTGGGGGCTCATTGTCATTCATGATGGTACAATTTCAAGTGCAATCATATTTTTTGAAGCAACATAATAGCCTAATTTTCTTGTTCCTATGGGGACAAGAGTGATTTCATACATCTCTTCTTTTGCTTATGTCCAAATCTCTCCCTAGAAGATTGTGTAAGTCCTTCTCATTGTCCTTATCCTTGGGAGGCAATGATCTTTCCTTATTTTTATCTAAGGATCCACTTTTTCCTATTTCGTGGATGGTGTGAACTTTATTACTTGATGTTATTCCTTGTATGCATTTGTTGTTGTTTGTTCAAGGATTCTCTCTTACAAGAGGTGTAAGTCCTTGACTACAACCTCTTTTGCACTTGGTAAAATACATCCATAATGAATTCACTCTCCTGATTGGGTTAAAAAGAGCATCATCCTTCATTAAGAATCACTTTCACCTCGCAAAAGAAGGAAGTATTGCATTCTTATTCTCTTCTTTGTCTTATTCTAGAAGATGTTATATTTGTCTAAGACAATTCCTCTCGGGGATAGGTGTCTTTTGTACAAAGATCTCTTCTCCTCTAAGGATCTCCTTTACACATACTACAAGATATCCCTTTTCAACTATCTTATCCTTGCTTAAAGAGTGTAAAACTCTCTTGCTTGGATCTATGACATTGTTGCATTTTTGGGGTATCTTCTTTTGTGATGAAGGTAGGTATCCTTGTTCTACTTTGCTTATGACATAAACATTACACTTTTTGAGCAATGGGTCATTCTCGGAACCAGAGCACAGACTCTTAGAGTGAGATGTCTCCATTTTTCTTTTATGCAAGGTGATTATTCTCGGAACCAGAGCACAGACTCTTAGAGCGAGATGTCACGCTTTTGTACTATACATATACAGGTTGTAGCATACTCGGGCATAGACTCCTATGAGTTGCTTCTAACCTCACTTACACACACATGCACGAGGTTGAGTGGAACTAGCGGCATAAGGCTAGACTTTCTCACTCTCCTCCCTTACATGGATCACCTAGACAGACTCTAGGGGCTAGTTTGCCATGTCCTTTTTCCTATGGATCACCTAGACAAGATCTAGGGGCGAGAAGTCCATGTTTTCTCTCTCACTATTCTTCTCATGGATCACCAATGTGTGTATACATGCCTTTTTCCTTTCTTTTCTTCTCTTTGCATTTTGTTCCTTCATCTTGTGTTAGAGAACTCTCAAATCCTCACACTCTTTGTTGTGTTGGAATTGAGATTTAGTCCTCTTTCTTACCAAATGATTCTCCATTAGTTTTTGATCTCATATCAAATCTTCTTGTGAGCATTTGTCATCAATTTTCTTTAACAATTCGAAGTGGTAAACATGATACCCTGTTTCAACTCACTAAAATTAGCAAGCCGAAACAGGGGGGGCATATAGCTACCCTCGAATTTTCATCACCTTCCTTAGTAAGCATTAGGTGATTTTGTGATCTAACATGTGGTTTTGTAGGTTGCGGTTCCTAACTGTGTACTGCAGATACCGCTGGGGGCTTCGTTCGACAGACTTATGGATATATCCTTTTTCAAATAACGTTTACTTTTCTGTACTTTAGCTTGCATATGCACATAGTGTTCATATGACCGCTAAAGTGGGGGCTAAATGTAACATCATAAATTGTACGCACTTGCTAGGGTGGTACAATTTCACACCTAGTTTAGCACCCGCCTTGGCGCATTTTGTATTTTGCATTGCATTTCCTCTTTAGCACTTAATTAATTAAATTAATTAGGTCTAAGGTCCTATTTTATCATCTCCTACATCATAAAGTTGGGCCCTTTCATTAAAGTGTGCCCCTTTCATTTTATTCTTCCAATACATCATTTAATCAAAAACCCTAATTAGGTCCTATTTTGAACTTGGGGGCTTGATTTCGGGGGTCAAAACATCTCGAAATCACCTGTAACTTCGGGATTCTCTCTAAAATCATCATATCCGACAGTCCTGAAAATTTGGTGAAAAGTTGTCGGGACCATGGCGCCCGGAGTGCAACATGGTCCCGGACATTTTTCCCGAAATTTTAGGAGCGCGATCCAATCATAAAATAAAGCTTAACCCCAAGAAATTGGCGGGAGATTCAATCTCTAAGTCGGCCTAAAGTTGAAATTAAGACCTAGGGTTTCATACATAAGAGCTCTCTTTCTTCATTTGAAAGGATCCGAATTTTTGGCTTTCGAGGACCTTCTATGCAGCGAAAGAGCAGATCTTTGAAGACTTCAATAACATTCAACATCCATCCATCAAGCATTTATCAATTTCATTCATCCATTTAGGGCTTGGAAGACATTGAAGAACAATAGGAGATTACCGACTGAAGATTGGCTTGTACTCCTCCCTTGAGGGTTGGGTATGATTTCATGTTGTTTTCATGTCTTTGCATAAGCTTCAACATATCCTTTATTCATGCTTTAGATCACTTTGCATCTTGATTTAGAGCATTTACATTATCATTTACAAGCAATTAGGGTTTACTTTCTAGGTTGCTCTAGTTTGCTTTCTTGCATTTAAGGACCTTGCACACACACTAGGTCTGCACACACAATACATTTTACAATACAACTTGGCTATTCGTGGAGGTGGAAATCACCGAAGCGGGGGTTTGACTAAGGCAAAACCCTATATAGCCGCCCACCATACCCTTTTCAGATATAAGTGCAGGTTTCGGGACTCGGACGACGCTGCAAGTTACAGATCCGGAAGAAGCAGACGGAGACCAAACAACACACCAAATCTCAGAGCAAAAGACCAGGACAGGGGCGTGGGGCGCCCTGGTCCTGCCAGGACAGGGGCGCTGGGCGCCCTGGTCCTCCTGACAGACAGCATTTTCAGCATTTTTGACAGCTTTTCCAAAGTGCAAAAACAGCAGTTTCAAGGGCAGAATCAGGACAGTGGCGCCCGCGCCCCTGTCCCGAACATTTTCAGTCAGATTTTAACTCCGGGTACGCATTTACATTCTTGCCTTGTCCTTGTGTTTACAACTTTCCATCATTTAAGTTCAATTCTGTAATCTTGTTATTAGTTCATACTTGCACTTTGGGGTTAGGGATTGAACTTGCATCATTTCATCTTTCAATTGCAACAAAGGAATAGAAATCCTAATAGGTAGCCTGTGGCTCTCTCTTCCACAAGAAGAAGTAGCCAATTGTGTGATACCTCTAGGCTCTTTCGTATTCCACAAGTGTGTGGTTGAAAGTGAGATTAGGGCATGTTTGCTTAGTGTCACTTTTTTCCCCCACACATTTTGGTGAACCCGACGTGAATCTATCATTGCTTCCTCTTGCATTGCATTTGTTAGATCTAGATCTAGATTTAGTGTGTTTTCATTTCATTTTCATTAAAAAGAAAAAAAGAAAAAAAGTGTGTTTCTTTGCATTGTGTGTTTAAATTTTATGCAATTTCAAAATGTCAGATTTTTATTTGCAAGATGTTCATATTTGTGATGATTATGAGTTAGATGAAGCTTTAGATGAATTTTTGAAACCTAAATATACCAAACCTTCATTTTACCAAAAACTCATAAACATTGTTACCATGCCATTTTGTTGTGATAAGAAAGATAAGTCGAATGATTCCTCTCAAGGGTACATTCCTATCAGCTCTTCCACTAAATCTAGTAACATGGTTGTTTTCAATGATCCCCTCTATGAAGAGATATCTCCTTTTGAATCAAAAGATAAACCTTTTAATAGATATGATCGTGCTTTGTTGAATGATGCCCTTGATGCCTTTGTGTCTCCTAAAAAACACTCCCTTCATGAGGATCCTTTTGTGCAAGAAGATGACATTATCCCTACATTTCCTAGTGATGGCCTTTCCTTTTCCAACAAAATTCCCACTAGAGATGATGAATTAATGGTAAATGCTTACCCTTCTCCTAAAGTTGGTCTTACCCATAAGCATCCCTTAGAGAAAGAAGATGAAATAATAAGCAATTTCCTTAATTCTCTCTCCCCTATTGAACATATTTTGAGGAAAGAGGATGAGTTTAACACATCTATTGATGCTCTCCCTCCTAAGGATGAGGAATTAATAAACAATGTTATCTCCTCTCCCGAAATTGACAATACTTCAAACATTCCTTTCAACAACCTCACTATTTGGGATGAACCATTAGAAGAAGGTATAGATTATTCTCTACCCCTAGCCAAAGGGGATGAAATCAAGATTGGAAACTCCCTTGATAGTTTCTCCCCTTCCTTGAATCTCAATTATTCTCCCTCTAAAAATAAAGCATCTCCCTCCCCTCAACTTGGTTCTACTCATAAGGAAACCCTAGTTCAAAGCAAGATGGTTAACATCTCTTTCAAAGATCTCCCTCTCAAAAGTGAGACTTTAGAGAGTAATGTTGACTCTTCTCCTAGAGAGTTTATTCCCCATGTAGATCATTTGATGATAGAGGATGATATGACCTTTCCTCTTCCTACTAGGACATCAATGCCTACCCCTTGTCTCTCTCCTAAAATTGATTTAATTCGTGATGAGATTTTAGTGCAAGAGAAGACTATCAATAATTCTTCCAACACTTTTGTTCATTCCTCTAAACCATCCTCAATCAATTTGATACATGTGAATGAGACACCTAACAAACCTCTCTTCACTGTCCAAGGTGCTTGTCCTTCTCAAAATTCTCAACCTTTAAATAAGCCTATCTTAGTGGTTCAAGGTGGTTATGCTAATGATTCTTTTTGCACTCCTAAGAAACCTATTATTACTGTGCAAGGAGGTTATTCTTCTAAGAGTCCTTATGAGAATGCTAAGCAAATGACTAGAGAGAGTTATCATGCGGTTGCTCATACCTATAACACAAGAAACAATAGGCAACCTAATCCTCCTCCAGTTATCCCAACTTCACTTCCTCCTTCCCAACCAATTCTTCCTCAAGCTCCTCGTATTTCACAAATGCTTAGTAAGGACTATGATCTCATAGAACAACTTAAAACTACCCCTGCTAAGATATCCCTTTGGGATTTGATCCAAACTTCTTCTGCTCATCATGGAATGTTACAAGATGCCTTGAAAGATTTGAATGTTCCTCCACCTAATACATCCAGTAATATAGTGTCTTTGGTTAACTCTGTGATGAATCCTAAAGCTCAAATTGTGTTTACCCAAGATGAGTTGCCTACTAGTGAAATTCAACATCAATATGATCCCTTGATGATTGTGGTTATCATAAATGACACTGCTATAAGACGAACACTGGTAGATAATGGCTCTGGCCTTAATGTGTGTAGCATTAATCTATTGCATAAGATGAATGTGGATACATCCCTTATTGAGCTTGACTCTCGTCCCATTCGAGGCTTTGATAATGTGGCTAAGTCTTCATTAGGTATTATCACCTTACCCGTCACAGTGGGACCAGTTACTTTGCTTACTCCTATCCATGTTATGTCAGGAAATCTAACATACAACTTGTTATTAGGGAGGCCTTGGATTCACAGTATGCAAGCTGTCCCCTCTACATTGCATAGACAAGTTAAATTCATTTATAACAATAAGACATATACCTTGATAGGTGACACTAATCTCCAAGCTTGTTTGCAAACATCTAAGCCTTCCTCTTCTAGTAATGACTCTTTGAACAAGATACCTATGGATGAATCCTTACCCTCTGATAATCAAAATTCTTTGGATGAGTCTGAAGCTCCTGAAGAAGATCCTTCTCGACTCGAATCTACACATGAAAAGGCTTTTGATCCTGAGAAGGTTCTTGCAGAAGACGATTGGGGATCTCTTGATTTTAATCCCACCTTTGTAGGTGAGTATAGGGTTCCTCCTAGAGATCTTAAAGTTAAAAAGAAGGAAGAAACTAGAGATCAATCAGTCTTACCTGAACCTATGAGTAATAATTTTGTGGCTGCTTCTCAAACTTCTTCTCCTCACACTTCTAATTCTGAAGAGTTTGATTCTTTGTCTAATGAAAAACCACCTTCTCTTCCTGAAATGGCTGATCGTTATGGTCGTGGTTTTCGCATTTTTGCTAAGCATGGGTATCATGGAAATGGTTGTGGCGCTCATGAACAAGGGATGAAGGTTCCTCTAGAGACTAATTTTCACAATTATGCCTTTGGACTTGGCTACAATCCCTGCAAACGCACTAAAGCATCTAAAAGACCATCTCTCAATGTGAATGCTATATTTAGTAGTGATGATGATCTCACTTCAACTAAATCATCTTCTACTTCTATCAACTCTCATTCCCCTCATAAGGAAATCTTGGCGATGAACAAGTCTCTTTATGACTCCCCTCAAATTTCTAAATCCACTTATGAATCTTTATCTCCTATTCATCATAAAGTCCTTTCCTCTAGGGATAAGGCTCTAATAAATTACACTCATCCCTCTTCTAAGATTTCTTGTGACTTTTCTTCTTCAATTTTTATCATTTTATACATGTTTTTGATCTCACTTATAGTTGAGCATTTAACATGTCATATTCAAATACCTCATTTAGTCTATCATGTCTTTAAATAACATTAATGGCTATTATGTTGCTCATCATTATGTGACATTGGTAGCTCATTTACTGGGGGCTCATTGTCATTCATGATGGTACAATTTCAAGTGCAATCGTATTTTTTGAAGCAACAGAATAGCCTAATTTTCTTGTTCCTATGGGGACAAGAGTGATTTCATACATCTCTTCTTTTGCTTATGTCCAAATCTCTCCCTAGAAGATTGTGTAAGTCCTTCTCATTGTCCTTATCCTTGGGAGGCAATGATCTTTCCTTATTTTTATCTAAGGATCCACTTTTTCCTATTTCGTGGATGGTGTGAACTTTATTACTTGATGTTATTCCTTGTATGCATTTGTTGTTGTTTGTTCAAGGATTCTCTCTTACAAGAGGTGTAAGTCCTTGACTACAACCTCTTTTGCACTTGGTAAAATACATCCATAATGAATTCACTCTCCTGATTGGGTTAAAAAGAGCATCATCCTTCATTAAGAATCACTTTCACCTCGCAAAAGAAGGAAGTATTGCATTCTTATTCTCTTCTTTGTCTTATTCTAGAAGATGTTATATTTGTCTAAGACAATTCCTCTCGGGGATAGGTGTCTTTTGTACAAAGATCTCTTCTCCTCTAAGGATCTCCTTTACACATACTACAAGATATCCCTTTTCAACTATCTTATCCTTGCTTAAAGAGTGTAAAACTCTCTTGCTTGGATCTATGACATTGTTGCATTTTTGGGGTATCTTCTTTTGTGATGAAGGTAGGTATCCTTGTTCTACTTTGCTTATGACATAAACATTACACTTTTTGAGCAATGGGTCATTCTCGGAACTAGAGCACAGACTCTTAGAGTGAGATGTCTCCATTTTTCTTTTATGCAAGGTGATTATTCTCGGAACCAGAGCACAGACTCTTAGAGCGAGATGTCACGCTTTTGTACTATACATATACAGGTTGTAGCATACTCGGGCATAGACTCCTATGAGTTGCTTCTAACCTCACTTACACACACATGCACGAGGTTGAGTGGAACTAGCGGCATAAGGCTAGACTTTCTCACTCTCCTCCCTTACATGGATCACCTAGACAGACTCTGGGGGCTAGTTTTCCATGTCCTTTTTCCCATGGATCACCTAGACAAGATCTAGGGGCGAGAAGTCCATGTTTTCTCTCTCACTATTCTTCTCATGGATCACCAATGTGTGTATACATGCCTTTTTCCTTTCTTTTCTTCTCTTTGCATTTTGTTCCTTCATCTTGTGTTAGAGAACTCTCAAATCCTCACACTCTTTGTTGTGTTGGAATTGAGATTTAGTCCTCTTTCTTACCAAATGATTCTCCATTAGATTTTGATCTCATATCAAATCTTCTTGTGAGCATTTGTCATCAATTTTCTTTAACAATTCGAAGTGGTAAACATGATACCCTGTTTCAACTCACTAAAATTAGCAAGCCAAAACAGGGGGGGGCATATAGCTACCCTCGAATTTTCATCACCTTCCTTAGTAAGCATTAGGTGATTTTGTGATCTAACATGTGGTTTTGTAGGTTGCGGTTCCTAACTGTGTACTGCAGATACCGCTGGGGGCTTCGTTCGACAGACTTATGGATATATCCTTTTTCAAATAACGTTTTCTTTTCTGTACTTTAGCTTGCATATGCACATAGTGTTCATATGACCGCTAAAGTGGGGGCTAAATGTAACATCATAAATTGTACGCACTTGCTAGGGTGGTACAATTTCACACCTAGTTTAGCACCCGCCTTGGCGCATTTTGTATTTTGCATTGCATTTCCCCTTTAGCACTTAATTAATTAAATTAATTAGGTCTAAGGTCCTATTTTATCATCTCCTACATCATAAAGTTGGGCCCTTTCATTAAAGTGTGCCCCTTTCATTTTATTCTTCCAATACATCATTTAATCAAAAACCCTAATTAGGTCCTATTTTGAACTTGGGGGCTTGATTTCGGGGGTCAAAACATCTCGAAATCACCTGTAACTTCGGGATTCTCTCTAAAATCATCATATCCGACAGTCCTGAAAATTTGGTGAAAAGTTGTCGGGACCATGGCGCCCGGAGTGCAACATGGTCCCGGACATTTTTCCCGAAATTTTAGGAGCGCGATCCAATCATAAAATAAAGCTTAACCCCAAGAAATTGGCGGGAGATTCAATCTCTAAGTCGGCCTAAAGTTGAAATTAAGACCTAGGGTTTCATACATAAGAGCTCTCTTTCTTCATTTGAAAGGATCCGAATTTTTGGCTTTCGAGGACCTTCTATGCAGCGAAAGAGCAGATCTTTGAAGACTTCAATAACATTCAACATCCATCCATCAAGCATTTATCAATTTCATTCATCCATTTAGGGCTTGGAAGACATTGAAGAACAATAGGAGATTACCGACTGAAGATTGGCTTGTACTCCTCCCTTGAGGGTTGGGTATGATTTCATGTTGTTTTCATGTCTTTGCATAAGCTTCAACATATCCTTTATTCATGCTTTAGATCACTTTGCATCTTGATTTAGAGCATTTACATTATCATTTACAAGCAATTAGGGTTTACTTTCTAGGTTGCTCTAGTTTGCTTTCTTGCATTTAAGGACCTTGCACACACACTAGGTCTGCACACACAATACATTTTACAATACAACTTGGCTATTCGTGGAGGTGGAAATCACCGAAGTGGGGGTTTGACTAAGGCAAAACCCTATATAGCCGCCCACCATACCCTTTTCAGATATAAGTGCAGGTTTCGGGACTCGGACGACGCTGCAAGTTACAGATCCGGAAGAAGCAGACGGAGACCAAACAACACACCAAATCTCAGAGCAAAAGACCAGGACAGGGGCGTGGGGTGCCCTGGTCCTGCCAGGATAGGGGCGCTGGGCGCCCTGGTCCCTGGGACAGGGGCGTTGGGCGCCCTGGTCCTCCTGACAGACAGCATTTTCAGCATTTTTGATAGCTTTTCCAAAGTGCAAAAACAGTAGTTTCAAGGGCAGAATTGGGACAGTGGCGCCCGCGCCCCTGTCCCGAACATTTTCAGTCAGATTTTAACTCTGGGTACGCATTTACATTCTTGCCTTGTCCTTGTGTTTACAACTTTCCATCATTTAAGTTCAATTCTGTAATCTTGTTATTAGTTCATACTTGCACTTTGGGGTTAGGGATTGAACTTGCATCATTTCATCTTTCAATTGCAACAAAGGAATAGAAATCCTAATAGGTAGCCCGTGGCTCTCTCTTCCACAAGAAGAAGTAGCCAATTGTGTGATACCTCTAGGCTCTTTCGTATTCCACAAGTGTGTGGTTGAAAGTGAGATTAGGGCATGTTTGCTTAGTGTCACTTTTTTCCCCCACACACTAAGTGTAGACATAAACACCAAGAAGGTGGACATCCATAACAAGGAATGCCTTCAACCATCAACCATCTACACATTCATCTAAATCCACAACACCTTATCTACAACTGGTACATCAAACTACACCATCCAACAATCATAACATATTAGCAATATGCTTCCATCATCAACAACAATCTCCAATAATTACAACTCGTTAGCAACACTCATCATCAACATATCATCAATAACACCTAGTCATCGATGATAACAATTCCAACAATCTCCATCATAGCTTTGTACATAATTGTACCAAGTAACATCAGATCAATGACAACACTATATTGAGGGTTGACATCAATGAAAATATTTAGTCATCAATTACAACAATTTCCAACAGGGTTTAGTTTTGGAAACTCTTCTATTTGATGAAATAGGTAGGTGCAGTATCATGGTTTACCACTAGCTATTGTGTGACACCTTGCCCAGGAGCTCAAAAAATAGACAACTAATAACGCAATTTACATAGCAAATAATTTTTAAAAAAATTAAATTTGTAAACGCATAAATATATATTCTGTGTTCATTTTAAAACACCTAAAGAAATATTCCAATGATATGCATATATCAATAGTAAGAAACACATGAAAACACATAAACTCGTAAACATGCAAAAAATTCATTGATACACATATATTTCTTCAATCTCTTCCTTTTAGAATAATATCAACTCTTGATTAGAATTACAATTATGTGCAAATTACACATCTCTTACATTATTCTGAAAGATACATTACAAATTACATCATAAAGATAGATCATCTCATAACCAAAATACAAAGACACTGAAACATATGGAATGGGTCCACTTAGCCGCTCACATGCTAGTCCTCTGAAGTATTCTCAATGGGTGGAAAAAGCATCACCACCCATGTGGAACCTGTAGGCCCACCCCCCATCAGAGATTACTTTAGTGGCGAATATTCACCAATGGCGAATTTTTCACGTCGGCGACCTAGGAAATGGCAAATTTTTTGTTCCAACTGGGGGTGGCCATGTCGCCAAAACATTATCAATTTTCGTCAAAGTCACCGCCCGATCACCATATGTTTTATGCAATTAAATGTTTCTATGCGATGATTTCGCCCATACAATATACGGTGGACACACGGTAAATTTAATTTTTTCACCTACACTCTTTGAGGTTGCCTTAATAGATGACCTTAATTTGCCTATAGGCATGTGAAGATTTGTTAGCCAGGAGGACCCAATTTGCCCGACATCTTGCCGACGCGTGTCTCCATTCACCCCAACTTTCGCCAACTATATTGTATTTGCCAATTATTTGGACGACCTATAATCGCCTCGAAAATTACATAAGTCATATTTGGACGACCTATAATCACCTCGAAAATTATATAAGTCATGTTATAGTTACGCGGGATTCGCCAAATATTTGTATACCATATAAAATTCCAGCAAAATTCACCATATAAGGATTGGTATAAATACATGCAAAGATCAGATCTATCTCAACACAATCTGGTGGGTTCTAGGCTCTGAATTTTGATCAATAGCGAAGTTTCAGACCAAGGAAAACCATTGTTGTTGACTGCATTAGCAACTGCTAGTGACCTAAAGGTGAGCGATCATATTTTTGAAGTGTTATAATATTATTCTAAATTTATCTATATTTGTTTGCATTATTGAGTTCATTTTTATTCAATGGCGACCCGTCAGTGCCAAGTAGTCAGGACTCAGGGAGGACATTCAGACCCCAGAAATCTAGATTGTAGGTCGTAGGGCCAATGAAACATATATTATACATTATAGTCTATTATTGCTTCTTCAACAAATTGATATTTTTTTGGCAGCCTTTATTTCGTTGGAGATGTCGAACAAGAAGAGGGGTAGGAAACCTGAATGTGGGGAAGGCCATGAGAGGCCAACAAAAAGCATAACGTTGTCTTCATACTTTGGCATTGGAAAAGATTGTGGTGAAAATCAGGAAGGTACATCATCACAAGTACAAGTACAAAATTTGCCACCTACACCGCATGTTGAAGATGACGACGAACCTGATATCTCAGATCAGGATGATCTTGAAGAATATTATCTGGTAGATGCCCAAGTTAGCCCAAATGTTATAATCGACTTGGGTGATAATGCCATTGATGATAATGCACGGAAGGGGAAAAGAAAAGCCATATCAAAAAAGGGTGAACCACAATCAAAAAAGGATCGGGAGTGGGATATGTCAGTGAGGAATTTTCAAATTAATTGGGCATCAAAGTATCCATTCATTGAACCAGTGGAGAATCCAATTGAAGGCGAGCCCCCGATAGAATGCAGGTGTAAGATTTGCACTTGGAAACATAACAAGGAAATTAGGTTACAGCTAAAATTTAACACCATAGAAAAGCATATGGGTAAAGTTTATGAAAAACAAATGATAAAAAAGGTTGAAAAATCAGTGATAAGATGGAAAACAAAGGAGGAATGTAAGCATGTGAGGAATGCCGAAGAGTATTATTTTCATGAGAAAATACAGACGAAGCCTACTGAAGTTAAAGGTTCTATTGAAGCTAGTTTTAGAAAAGCAATGCAAATAGAACAACTGGGAAAAGTTGTTCAGTTAAGCGTTGGTTTTTATATCTTGAGCAGAGGGCGTGCTATGACAGATTTCCCATCAATTAGTGGTTTATTACACTTTTTGAAAGTTCCTAACTATCCTAATAGACACTGGTCAGTAAACAGTGGATGGGAATGGGCAAGTTGTCTTGCTGAGGTTGAAAAAGAAGATGTAAAGGAAAAAATAAGAGAGTCAAACTTTATTGCATTTTTTTTAGATGAAGTTACGGCAGTAGACAATACTTCATGGGTATGCATGCATGTTTATACTGTAGAGAATCATACCTGCCAATCTTATCTACTATTTGTTGCTAAAATGAAGGAGAGTGCAACAACAAAAAAATTATTTCAACTAGTAAAGAGAAGTTTAATTGAATATGGAGGTATGGATGACATGACGATATCCAAAATATTGGATTGTGTTGGAGCAGATGGAGCTTCAGTAATGCAAGGTCACGGGAATGGTCTTTGTACAAAGATTGAAACTTCATTTGCATCGTACATTACTGCAATTCACTGCATGACTCACAGAATGAATCTAGCTTTTGGAATTGTGAGCAAGTTTGCTGCGGTTAAAAAAATTGAAATTTTAATTAGAGAGCTCTACTCACACTTCTATCAAAGTCCCAAGCGATTTATGGAATTTCAACACTTTGCTGATGGAATAACTAATGGGAACAAGCTTCTCAAGGATAATGATACCAGATGGATCTCTTTGGATGGTCCAGTGCATCGAGTGTTTTCAGAATATCCATCCTTGATTGGACTATTTCACACAACTCGTGATGAATCAGATCAACCAAAATTTCCTGACCTTCTTCAGAGGTTAAGTAATTTAAAGAGACTCTTAAATTTAGCAGCTCTTCTGCCCATGCTAGAGGAAATAAGGAATATTATGAAGGCTGCCCAAAAAAGAGCTTTGTATATTGTAGAATATGCTACACTGCGTAAGATGACATGCATGACCCTCGACAATCTCTATCGAAATCAACCAACACTATCTGATGAAAAATTTGTTAAGTAGCAGACACTCACAGATTTGAACAATCCTGATAACTTTTTACAAATCGGTGCAGACGGGGAGGTATGTGCCAATGTACGGGGAGTTGAGATACCAATGCACTTCTATGCCACGGTTGACCCCGAGGAACTAGGAAAGCACCCCAAGAAGCAACTTGCAAGAGTTACAAGGGAAGATTTTGACAAGATTGTTGAGACTGTAAGTAATTATGTGAAGAAAATTGTGTATGATCTTTCCTCACAAATTAGAAGCAGATTCCCTCCTGACAATCTACTCGAAGCCATGTCTATTGTGTTTCCTCATTATTGGAGCCTCAACAATGCAGTTAATTTTCGAAGTAAGCTACTGACTTTGATAAAATAATTTTGCATATCCAAAGAATTGAATGGAGTAACTATAAATGGAATATTAGACGAAACTCATCTTCAAGAGAAATCATCTCATTTTGCATACACTATGAGAGAACAATATGGCAAAATGGAGAACCCCCGCGAAGAGGGATCAATAACAAGGCTTTGGAAATATATAGTTGAGAATGCAGCGTTGCGTGATTCAATGTAAAAATATTTGAAGCTTGTTGATTTATGTCTTACCATGATATTGGGTTCGGTGGAAGATGAGAGAGTTTTCAATGCTTTGGGGTTCCCAAAATCAAAGCTAAGAAACAATCTAGACAAAAATTTGGAAAATTGCTTGAGGCTCTATACATCTAGGTATGATGTCCACACTTTTCCTTGCGATAGGGCACTGCAATTCTGGACGTCCAAATGTGAAAGAAGAGGTTTGGGAAACACTTCAAACCAAAGTGCTAGTGGGACTATTGACTCATGTACTGGGCCTACTGGTAGCATTGAGATGTAGTTCAATGAAGGTATGCAGACTCAGAGTGAAGAAACCACAGACAAGAATCAAGAAAGCTCTGAAATCGATGAGGATGAATGGCAACTGTAAGAGATTGGTAGTTATTAATCTTATTATTGTATCTCATCATTCATATTACAAAAGCATATTACTTTTTGCAATTAAAATTTAATATTGATTTGTAATTGTATTTTTCAACTTTTTATTTCCAGATTTAAAATAGCATAATAAAAGACCATAATGTGTTTATTGATATAGAGATGTTTATTTTTTATTTAGACATGTTTGAGTCTCAAATCTGTGTGATACATTTCAGAACCATATGATACAGTTCATTCAATAGTAATGCACATGTCGAGAACTTAGATTTTCATTAATTCTTTCAAAATATAGCCATATGATACAATTCATTCAATAGTAATACACCAATCTGTGTAATTCTCCATGCAAATTGCAAAAGTGAATACAAAGTTTCAGAACCCTTTGCAAATGACCCTAAATTCCCTTTTATAGAAACAAGAGAGAAACAACAACTCCTATGTGATTCTCCAATGTCCATGCAAAAGTGAATACAAAGTTTCAGAACCCTTTGCAAATGACCCCGAATTACCTTTTATAAAAACAAGGGAGCAACAACAGCTTCAGGTCAAATTGCAAGTTTGCAACATGTGAAGACTCAACATCAAAATCACAAACTCAACATAGATTTATATGGCCATCACAGGTCGTATTAGCAATTTAACATCTGCTACATGTCTGATGTCTCCTATTCAAAAAACAGAGTTCAAAATTAAATATTAATTCACACCATGACAAATTAAATATAGATAATAGCAGTGCCTAAAACCTAGTAATCAGAAATAGAGAAATGCATAAATGTTAAAGCAAGGGAGAATTTGAGAATACAAATTTACTGGCTGAAGTTTTGCACTGTGCATCATAGATTCATAGGCTGATTTTTTCCTATTTACAAAACAGAGTTATTTCAAGCAATGCCAAATTCCAAATAGAAAAACATAAAACCTTGAAATTAAGAGTAAAAGAAGAAAATTGTGCAATACATACTATGATTCTTAAAATTTATGTGCCAGTTTTTGTAGGGTGCTCCACTCTTCGTCTGATGGAAGGTCAATATTCTGTAAACTATGGAAAGTCAATTGCAACTTCATCAACATTCCATATTTAGAAGATTGACTTGACATCACTGTTTCATCCAATACCGAATTTAGAGTTGTAAATGGTTGGATGAATTCCAGAAAGCTTTGGGGAGTTGTGTCCTTAGGAAGCAAGTCTAAATCAAACTTCATTTTTATCTCCATGCTTTTTTGTAAGCTTCTTTTCCAATGAATTTATTTGATGGGTCAACGGTCTTAGGCAAACCAAGTTTAATCAAATTATTTTTCTTTTCTTGCAGCTTAAATATCTTTTTTCCATAATTTTCCATAACTTCTGATGTTTCTCTTAGTTACTGGCATTTTTTAATGATAGATGATGTCTTAACTGTGGCATCAATGCAACTCTTAATTCCCTTGGATGGCAAGTAGCTGTCACTGGAACTGTAGACTACATGCAAAATCCTTTTTGTCATATCCTCTTTTGAATAAACATGTATTCTCTTCTCAAAGTGCCCTTTGATTTTCATATAAATTACTCTCAGACTTTCATTCAATTCAAACCATTCGCACAACTTGTCACTCCTCTGCATTATTTGTTGCCAAATGTTTTCTTGTATATGTTGGCATTATGTGAACCGGTATGAGGACATAATGACATTGTGTGTTGTCGTTGATGTCAATATGATGAAGAGAAGAGAACCGATATAACACTGTGAACCGACATTTGTGCCAAAGTGAAGCGGTGTGCTTGTTCAAGGTGAACTGGCATATGGTTATGGGAACCAGTACATGGAAGCGTTGTATGACTACCGATTGGTAGTCTCAACTTCAGGGTTTCCGGTTGAAGTGCTTCAATCCTGTGTGGCTCAACCAATGACTTTGTGTGATGAGTTAGCATGGTAACAAAGAACAGATCATGTTGCCATGTAAGCCTTGTGTACGTGAAGGATCTTGCATAAAGGAGATTGTTCCTATCTACCTTGGGAATGTGTGAAGTCTGTAAACAGTGATAACGTGTGATGGGTTATCAGTCGCCATGAAATCGGTGGAAAACGAATGATAGAGAATGTCTTGAGATTGGATCAAGACAGTTGCATTTAATGCAGTGTGCTCAACGGTCAGGATTGAACCGTTTGAATTCCTTAACCTAACAGGTTTAAGGTTTAGGGTTTATGCTATCGACCTATCTGTTTTCCTATAAGGTCGATGTTGTGTTTCTTTCTGAGGTTGTTGGCAAAAGTTGTGTGTGTGTATCCAAGAGAAGAGATACGTGATTCTTGTCAGACCAAGAGGAGAGAAGTGATACCTACAGAGTGTAAGTGCAGAAGGTGAAGAGGAGCTAAAGCGGATCTGCATTAGCATTGAGTGTTGTTACCAGATCATTGTAATACCTATTGATCTCTAACCACCTCAACAGTTGGAAAATCCCTTAACAGGGTAGCTTTAACTGGCTTGCTGTAAATTCTTTAACGGGGTGACTCAAAACCATTGAGTTCTTGAAATCCTCTAACAAGGTAACCTTTAACAGGGTTTAACCCTTAACTGGGTATTCTAGCCATCCCTTAATAGGGTGATCCCTAACAGGATCAGTTCCTAACAGAACCTATTGTATCAGTCTTTAACCAAACAAGGCTCCTAACAGAGCGGACTTCTAAAGAGTTCAAAAACAAGCTTGTGGGTATTCATCCCCACCGTGGTTTTTCCCAGTTGGGTTTCCATGTGAAAAATATGTGTGTCATATGTGATGTCTTCTTCATGTGATGCTATGTTGTTTTCTGTTAAGCGGTGAATCATGTTGATCTAGTTGTTATACATATATCTTTGATGGTAGATTACCTATTTATGTACTAGGGTGAAATGGAAATGAAGTGTTAGATTGTATGAGAAGATAAGTGTCAACTGGTTTATGCTTGTCTCAGTTATTCTGGGTTTTGTCGGTTGTAATTTGTTTAAGACCGGTGTTACTGTTTGTCTGTCAATGCACAGTGTCTGCTGACAAACCGGTTCAAGATTGTGTTTTTGTCTGTACTGATTCACCCCCCCCCCCCCCCCTTCTCAGTACCGGTTTGGTACTATCCATTCATCATTGTGTTATCAGTATATACTTCATTGTATTTTTCATATTATCTTTCAATCTATCCTCCAAAGTTTTAATTTTACATTTGTATTATGTAGGTCTTCTTTCATTTGTGCACATTTTTTTCTTTCTTCCTCTACTTCCTCTTGAAAATATTTTTCTTTTTCCTTCCCACGATCCAATAGGTCCTATAATTTTCTCATTTCGGCAACAACAGACTCATAACTTTTGTATAATTTTTGAAAACTGGCTCTTTCCTCAGCAATTTTTTTACTGCTTTTAGCCAGTTTTTCACTCAGGTCCTTCAATTCTGCATCAATATTCTCCTTTGCAATTTCTACTACAAGGCCCAAATTTTTTATCCTTTTATGTAAATCATTGCACTTGTTATCTGCTGCTTTCTTCTTTGATTTTTCGTTTGCCAGGTCTACCTGTAACTTTTCTATTTGTTTCTCGAGTTTATTTTTTTCTCTCTCCACCTTTAGCAGTGAAGTGTAGACCACTTTGTTAGTTCTTTTTGACACACTAATTTTGTCCACATTATGTACTTTGGAAAAATCCATTTGGAGGGTGCTAACTTGAAATTAAGAGGGATCTATCTGATTGTGTGGTGGATTTTTATCTTTAGTTGGGGTCAGGGGCATAACAACCATGAACTCCATCATATCTTTATGTGGGTCATATGTTGGAAATACCCTGTTCCTTGCAGGCTCTTCATTTAAAACTTCAATCAGGGAAAGCCTATGAAATGTTTTCTTTTTTTCTTTATTTGCTTTTGTTATGTGTTCATATTTTTCATAGTAATCACGAAATTGAAAATCTGGGCTTGCTGAAGCAATTGAATGTTTGAAAGGTGACATAGGAATACTAGAGGCTTCAGTTCCACTTATTCCTGTGGTTTTAACTAATGCTTGACTAGGATTACCAACAACAATTCCTGATCCTGTCCCACTCCCATTGACACTTTCATGTGCAATTTTTATAATCTTTTTAGGTGTGTGATCTGAAGCTGCAAATGATTGTTTTGTAGTGTCAATGGCACTTGATATAGGATTCTGAATAGTATTAGTATCTACCACTAGTGGCCTCTTGTGAGAGATATTTTATTGTAGCCCTTGTCCAACAACAAGACAACTAGTATCAGTAGTACTAGTAGTACCCATACCAACCCCACCAATCATAGCGTCACTTGACTAAACAATAATGGGAATACTATCCCCAGAGACCCCACCTGTGGCAGTGGCACTTGATTCACCACCAATGGGAATACCATGATGTGGTGGTGGTTGTGGATTTGAACTTGAAACAAATGTAGGTGGACCCTGAGGGTAATGAGTAGTACCTATTCGTGATGAATCTGAAGAATCAAGTCCAATGACTGGTTTAACAAGAGCTTTTGATTTTGACTCTGATGGAAGTTGTACCTGAAATGGATACCAAAAGCCCTCTCCTCTGGCACCTAGACCACCACCTTCAAAACCCATTTTTTCCACATTGCTTGCCCCTTTGCTATATTTTTCTTTCATGGACTCATTGTCTGAACCTAATATTTTAGGGACTGTAGTAGTTGTTGGAGTGGGCTCAACCTCATACTCATCATCATCTTCACTCCTGTCATATGTTGTTGTGGGATTCTCCATATTCCACAATTTTCTAAACTCTCCATCTTCATTGATGGTCTCAAATTCTGCACTAGTCTTTGGTTCATCGAGATTCTTCCTCATAGTCCAAAAATCATTTATTTTGGTTTGAGTCCAAAAACTCTCTTTACATTCTTGTAGAATTGATTTGGGAATAGATTTCTTAGATGGATTAGCATATTTTAGGTAGAAATTGTAGGACCTCCTATTTTGGATGCCTTGGCCCTCCTCTATTGTCCTCTGTGTGTGCAATGCCATAATTTGTGATGAAATTTCTTCTGTTGAAATGTTATTGTCTGTTGCAATTTTCTCCATCTCTTTTTTAATCTCATCCCAGGAGTCCATGTTTCTAAGCTTTTCTAGCAATGGTTTACTTTCATGTTGACATAACGCTGAAGAGTTCCCATTTTTCTTAAGCCTTGCTTAAACTACACCGATTCGATCATACTGCCAGAGAACCTCATCACCAAAGTTAAAAATTGTCAAAAAATCATGTGCCACATTGAATGCTTTTCTCTCAAATGTGAACCCTCCACATGAGAAAGGAAAGGAAGGAAATATGCTCTTCTTTTGCTGACCATGGAAGTGCCTATCTATGCAAATACCCTCTTTGTCACATGTATTGGAAGTCTGTATGGTTTTACTGCTGATCTGTAAAACCTTAACATAGTGAATTCTTCCATGAAGAACCAGTCAGCCAATTCTATTTCACTTCTGAGTTGAATACAATCTCTACAAGACACAGGCAACCTAGGCATTGGAGTGCTTGTAATTTCATTATACATTGGTGCCAAAAATAAGTCTACAAAATGGTTGTAGTTCTTTCTGTTATCATGCATCCTTATCTTTGGTGTCCATTCATATACTGGACACTATGTTCTCTTCCCAGTCTTCTCATCAATCTTATAGTTCACAATTTGAAGCTTGTTGGTCTCGAATATTGCACGATACTTGGATAGAACGAGATAGCACAAGTAGGATGAGAACTTAAATGCCTTACAAGAACCTTTTTTGATCATTAGTAATTGTTTTTGCATGGATTGAACAATGTGCTCAATAAAATTATATCTTACCGGTTGACCTACACAATGGATATTATAAATCATTTGAAGAAGGCTTGCACCCACTTCCCTATCATCCCTATCATTTTCCAATCCTGGGCAAAACGATAGCAAGGAAATAGTATCCCCAACCCATGGAACAAAAATGTTAGAATCATAAGGAGGCTTATGATTCTAATCCAACATAATACCACTCTTTATTAGTGCTTTGATAAATGAATCTTTGCAACTTGGATCGAGACTCTCATAATTCCCTGCCAATATTCCTAGGTCAATTTGGACGTTTGAGCTTTGGGCTTCAAATCCTAGGTTCAACAAACAAGCAAATTCTCCCTCGCTTATGGATAGAATTTCCTCTTTTGTATTTTTTTTTACAATTGCTTTTTTATCT
Organism: Cryptomeria japonica; assembly: GCF_030272615.1. Classification (NCBI taxonomy): domain Eukaryota; kingdom Viridiplantae; phylum Streptophyta; class Pinopsida; order Cupressales; family Cupressaceae; genus Cryptomeria; species Cryptomeria japonica. Next base: position 643,366,175 of record NC_081412.1, read on the forward strand.
TCATCATAATTTTTGGCACAGAGCATGACAAAATCAGGGCAAGGGAATACTTCAGGTAACACCATGCTTCCCAATACAGCATCCCGCGATTCGATTTTATTTGTTCTTTGTTTTAACATTGGGTTGAAAACAGTAAATTTTTCCCTGGTTGCATCTGTCGCCTTACTAGACAATTCATATCTACTATGATATGGTTTTCACCATGGATAGCAAGGTCATAAATATCATGGTATTCATCAGTGAAACCTGGTGTTTTAACCAGCTCGGTTAGGTTCATTTTGTTTTTCACTTGGCTTCCTGTTGAAATACTGCTTCCCGTTTTCCCCATCACTGTTATTGTTAATAATTCAAAATAATGCTAGATAAAAACCTGAAAAATGCTAACCCTCAAATTGGACCACGAGATTAAAAAAAGAAAAAAAGGAGGGATGTAGGTGTTCCAGATTTTACTCGGAATTTCTATTTCACTAGATTGGCGCAGACAGTCTCTGTTGCAACTTGTGTTCCTCAATCTAGTAGTTGTTTCTGAATCTCCCTCGATTTACAGGTTTGTCCATGAAATGAAATACGATTATGATTTACGAGTCTCTTATTTTGAAAACTCTGAAAAGTACAAAAGTAATACCTAAAGGGCAAAATATCTAGAATCATGTTGTAATTTTATTAATTACTATTAATAACTATTCGATGTCGAAGGACAAAACATTCATTACTTCAGTATAAATTTTGAGCACATTAAGAATCATGTTGTAATTTTATTAATTATTATTAATAACTATTCGATGCCGAAGGACAAAACATTCATTACTTCAGTATAAATTCTGAGGACATTAAATGTAAAACGCTCAATTCTGGGCGAAGTTCTCACAAATGTGTTCACTTCCCACATTCGGGCCGAAATCCACCCTAAGACGTTGATCTTTGCTCATCCAACGGACGAGGGTACCTATTGTCAGATGTCATGGGTCCCATGACTTCTGCCATTTTTCGGGCATGTCACCATACTTGTGTGACTTTACGGGTCTGTTTTTTAAGTCTGTTTAATAATTTTAAACTTCCACCCGAAAAAGAGCTTTATAGACTTAATTATATTTAATTAAATTTAAAATATTCAATTCTGGGCGAAGTTCTCACAAATGTGTTCACTTCCCACATTCGAGCCAAAATCCACCCTAAGTTGTTGATCTTTGCTCATCCAACGGACAATGGTACCTATTGTCAGTTGTTGTGGGTCCCATGACTTCTTCCAGTTTTCGTGCACATCACCATACTTGTGTCACTTTTCGGGTCTATTTTTTAAGTCTGTTTAATCATTTTAAACTTCCACCCGAAAAAGAGCTTTATAGACTTAATTATATTTAATTAAATTTAAAATGTTCAATTTCAGGCGAAGTTCTCACAAATGTGTTCACTTCCCACATTCGGGACGAAATCCACCCTAAGTCATTGATCTTTGTTCATCCAACGGACGATGGTACCTATTTTCAGATGTCATGGGTCCCATGACTTCTGCCATTTTTGTGGCACATCACCATACTCGTGTCACTTTTCAGGTCCGTTTTTTAAGTCTATTTAATCATTTTAAACTTCTACCCGAAAAAGAGCTTTATAGACTTAATTATATTTAATTAAATTTAAAATATTCAATCCCGAGCGAAGTTCTCACAAATGTGGTCACTTCCCACATTCGGGCCAAAATCCACCCTAAGTTGTTGATCTTTGTTCATCCAACGGACGATGGTACCTGTTTTCAGATGTCGTGGGTCCCATGACTTCTGCCATTTTTCTGGCACGTCACCATACTCGTGTCACTTTTCGGGTCTGTTTTTAAAGTCTATTTAATCATTTTAAACTTCCGCCCAAAAAAGAGCTTTATAGAGTTAATTATATTTAATTAAATTTAAAATGTTCAATTATGGGCGAAGTTCTCACAAATGTGTTCACTTCCCACATTTGGGCCGAAATCCACCCTAAGTCGTTGATCTTTGCTCATCCAACAGATGATGATACAAGTTGAGTGTTGTCAAATGTCGTCGGTCCCATAATAAGAGACATTTAAATTTTAAAGATGTGCAATAGTTTAAGATAACTATTAAATATAATGTTAATATTATTTGTAAAAATTTGAAATTCAAAAATAGTATAAAACATGAAACTTAGTTTCTAGAATAAAACAAATAACTAAATAAAAATATAAATTTTGATATACAATTTGAAAGGTAAAAGTTTAATATAAAAAAAAGAAAACATTCAATATTAAATCTAAAATATTAATTTAAAGTTTAACAAAATTCTTTAAAAATATGTTTACGATATATAATTTTAAAAAATAGTTTTAAAATATATATAAAAGTTCAACATAAATTTAGTGTATTAATTTAAAGTTTAACAAAATTCTTTAAAAATATGTTTATGATATATAATTTTAAAAAATAGTTTAAAAATAAGCAGCCTTTACCAGGGAGAGGAGTGATGCAATTAACAGGTTATTTAGCTTATTACTATATCAAGTAAAACAATGTTAACTTTTGATCAAATACAGACTTCGAAGGAGATAATAATCTCGCCAAATCTTAAAGATAAACATAGTCGGTTTAAATGATATTAAATAACATGCATTAACTGTTAATTTTATGGCTCACTTAGATAAACATCATAGGATTAGCCTGAAATTGGCATTTTCAGTTACTATTGATTGTTTCTGTTCATATAGGTCTACATATGTTGAAAACTGGCCAAATATTCGTACTCTATTTTGATATTCATAAATATGAATATATACTCATATATATGATTATAAGCAACATGATTTACTCATATATAGGTATATATTCACATTGGTGGATACATAATCAAGGAGGGATCTGTTAAGGAAATAAAGGCCCTCAATTTCTGCATGTGTTGGCCTATATGAACTATGAAAATCATTTGTAACATTTAAGTGCCCAGCCATATACTCATTTGATACTTGTTGTTGAGCTTCCTACAAATGAAAGGTTATCTAACATTCCACAGACTGTGGGTAATATGTGGCTTGCATGCAAAATATTCTGGGTAAGAAGGTAGGTTAAATTCTGCCATAAAACTCATCTACCTCTATTACCCTCTTTGGGTATAATTTGCATGGATGAGCGTGTCAGCTGGACTCAGGCATGACAGAATCCCATTTACTCCCTTTTGTTATTGTATCCTGGATATCATCCATTATCAGGGATAGCATTCGGGTACATAAGCAAAAGGTGGTAAACTGGTGATTCATAACTCTGGATGATCATTTTTCAAAAAGGAAATTATCTAGAAACTCTGTTTATGAATATGTCATATCAACTACTTTATAATTTTAGATAAATGAGGTTAAGAATTTAGAAACATCAGAGAAGGATGTCAAAACACGCTGTTTATAATTTTCTATTTACATTTCTCTGTTTAAGTTTTGGGATGACAGGTCCAATCGGATAATTGGTTGAGGAAGTATCCTAGCATGGAAGATAAAATTCCTATCTGAAATAGAATATTAAATGTTACTAACAATATAGGCAAGTGATTGAATAATAACCATGCAGGAGGAGCAGGGCCATCTTTAACAAATGACAGGATGAAAGCGGCTAAAGTGGCTCTTAACTATATGCAATCAATGCTCAAACTCAAAGACAAAGCACAAGGAGAACAGTGATAATTGAAAAATAGTAATAAGGGCTTGTAAGGGAAAGAAAATATCTTCCCACCTGCTCACCCTAGCCCGGGGTGCTATTGTATTATTCTGAATCTGTGCTTATTTGTAAATAGATGTAGAGATTATCTGGACTACGGTCTCGGGCAAGGCCGAAGATTTTCTTGCCTCCACTCTTTCCTACCGGTGCCCGCAGGAGTGGAGTGATGTAAAATTTAATAATAATTAATAAAAAAAATTCGCTTCGGCCTCTTACCGATATTAAAAAAAAAAAAATTATTTAAAAATATATATAAAAGTTCAACATAAATTTAGTGTAATATAAATTTTAATTTAATAAACAAATAAAGACTAAAAATATATATAAAAGTTCAACATAAATTTAGCTTAATATAAATTTTAATTTAATATAAATAAAATAAGTAAGTTTAATATAATTAAAATAAGTAAATTTAATATAATTAAATTTAGTTTAATATAAATAAGTTGGAGTTTTAGTTCAAATGTTAACTATATATTTATAAAATTATAATCAACCATAATCAATGTACAAATAATTAATGGAACGGACTGAATTTTTTTATATATATATTAAATATAGAGAAAGAAGCATTACATAAAAAAGATCACATTATTAAATTTATTTTCATTGTTTAACAAATAATTGAAATAACGTAGCTCATATACAAAAAGCATTTGAAAAAAATTAATTAATAAAAATGAAATAGAATTATAGAAAGCATTTTTATATCCATAAGACTCTAAGAGGCAAACTGAAACAAACTAGAATTTCAAAAATTATCATTAATATTTATGCTTTGGAAATTTACAATTTTTACGTCTGAAGTTTGAGACTTGAGTCCTTCAAAAACTTAAAAGCCAAAATGAGTGAGCCATAGAGCCTATTAGGTTTCGAGGACATAGGAAAAAAAAACTACTAGGGGCCCAGGGGGCGAGGCTAGGGCATAGGTAATGCATGGTTTACAACCTTGCCCTAAGAATCTGGCCCTCCTTCCATGTAGAAATATTCAGACAACATAAGTTGAGATAATTCTTCAAGCCACGTGTAGTTTGGAAAGTCGTCTAGGAGCAACCATTTCCGGAGGAAGTCCCTGCCAATCCGCGCTCATTTTCTATGACGCGTCAAGTGCTCCACCTTCAGGTTCAAGAGAAACAGTTGCCTAGCCACTGGCACTATTTGGTTAGGGAGGAGAAGCTTGGATAATTCACTCTCCCAATGGATCCCCACCCCTACTTTTGCAAGGACGACAACAGTAATGTCGTCTCCAAGGAAGTCTTCCTTAAAAACCTTCCTCAATAGCATCAGCATATCCACCTAGTATCCTTCGAGGTCCAGAAGAGACGCTAAGAAACGAGATGTAATGTTCGTGTTAACACTGTATCTATTTTCATTTCGCATAAACTCTCTGCCCAGCACCATCCGCACAACCTCATTGGTGAATGACTCAACCTCCTTGCAGACTGATTGGAGGGTTTGGTCCTTAACGGAGCCTAGAAAGGTCCTCTGTAGAAATGCTTCTCAAGCGGATGGGAGTGTCCATCCTGAGAAAATAGATTAACAAATTAAACAACCTAAGCCTATAAATCTAAACCAGAGAAAGAATTTAAATACCATGAGCTCCGACGATTTATCTACCAAATGGCAAAGGCTAATTGAAGATGAAAGAAGCAGAGATCGTATATAAATAAAGCTCTTGGTTGTAATAATTACTTCTCTAACTGTATTAATTGCTTAAAAAAAATTTAAATATTTCGGATCTCTGCAAATCTTTCCCATAAATGCATGAGTGTGCGAAATTGGAAATAGCTATAAACCAATACCAAGTTGGCAAGTACCACATTGGAAGTCGTGTGGACAGAGTGGACTGCAGTAAGTGAATAGATATATATTAAATGACCAAAATTATCAATCGTGATTCGTGAAATTTGATACGTGTCTATTGAATCCAATTCCATTCCGGGCACATTTTGGTGAGCTATGTTCTCTTCAAAAAATTGGGCCAAAATAAAACTTCATCCATTGATCTACGATCATCAAACGGTTTAAAATAATTGATGGATTTTAGGTACGTGTCACCCTTCACGTGTCAAAGAGGCGACGCTTATTGATACATTGTGCAAAGTCCGGACTCAATGTGATGTACTGATGTGATGTGATGTGCCTTGTCTATTAATGACAATGAATTCATGAAATCACCAATAAATTATAAATTTTTCCATAAATAACAAAATATTTGCCAAAACAATTTCAATAATTTTCAAGCGGTGCATAAAAATTGCCAATACATTTAAATAATTTTTCCTTCGGAGTAAAATTTTTCGCCCATACAACTATATATTTGTTCCTTTTAACAAAAATTATTCACCTCCTACAATATATATTTTCCCCATAGAACAAGGTATAATTCGCTAGAAATTTATGGAATTTTCGTACCCTAGAAAAAAATTGCAATAAAAAATAATTTTTTGCCCTATTTTGAAAAAAAAATTCACCATCCATATGAAAAATTTCCCCCGAAAATAATGTCTCATTCGCCAGGATTTTACATAGTTGCCCGGGGGGTGGTTTCTTAAAGTTATCCCTGCCCCCATGCTAGGAGATAGACATGAGGCCCCAAGCACAAATAAACAAGCTAGGGAAGATAAACAAAACATGCATACTTTCAAAAGACAGAAAATACTATAACACAAGAAAAGAAAGTATGGATAACACACAAGAGGTCATCATAGGCATTGTTACCAATTTTTGCACACAACTCAAATTGGCAAAGTTGGAGCAGTTATTGTTGTTAATGGTGAAAGGTACATATATTCATTGTTATTTGATCATATTTGAAATGAAAGATTTCAATAAATTTTAGATTTATTATGCGAAATCATAATAGAAAATTATCAGAAAATTGAATAGCATTGTAGTTCTTCTCCATTTCATTATGAAGTATACAAAAGATTGCAAAAGTATTGTTGTTTCATTCTTTGAAGAAGAAAAAGTGTTTAGAAATCACACAAGATGTGGGAGTAGTTGAACCAACATATAACATATGAAATGTACTATATAGCTGAATAAAAGAAGAACATAACAGATAAGGAAACATAGCCATCATTGCCTGATGTTAGTCTTCAGGTAGTCTTCAAAAGTTGTCATCTTCTCTTGCTCTTGGTCTTCAAACGAACCTGCAAATGATGAGTAAGAAGGGTTAGAGCTTCGGTTAAGTGACCTTATATGTTGTACTAACAGAATATAGTGCATCGCATATGCCATAGTGATCAAACAAATATCAGATACATGCAAAATAAGCTGAAAAGTATCAATCACCGAGGCATCTTATCATGAGACTAAAAGATGCATTTCTTTTGCTAACTTGTTTGTCCACTGTGCAAGTATAGGTACCTAATGCATTACTGATTCACCATGATTAACTTTTAAAGCATGTAGTGTAAAATGTGGCTCCCACAAGGGTTGAGCCCAGCATGCTTTATGTCAATATGGCTTCATTGTGCAGGGGCTTATCATTCACAAACATTGAATTTTTGAGATCACTGTCATGAATAATGAGTCTGTGTCCAATGGAACCATATTGACATGTTATCTGCTAGATATCCCTAAGGGGGTCTCAGAATATTATTATAGTCATATGAAGTATGATCACTCAAGAAAAGCTTTCATTATCAAAAGCAGTAATATCAAATAATTTCAGGAGAGGGACAGTCCAATAATGATGCAAAGAAAGATCTAAGTGATGGGTTTCTCATGGTCAAAGTAATGTCAAAACACAAAGAAAATCTGAGTCAAATCTACAGGATAGAGCAATGAGTATATCTAATGTCAAAGAGCTTTAGTAAAGAAGGAAGAGACGTATGCATAGATAAGAGCAAGTCACAGAGATAACACAATATCATCCATCTTCACCAGCATAACCTTCACTATGGGTGTCATGACATCTACATATACCACAATTATCCACACTGTGTGTTTATAAAATCAGTATATCATAGTGGACAAATTCAATGATACAATCTAGTACAAAGGACTTGATAAAGTGCAATGATAATGGAGTACAAGGGCAGAGTATCTTACAGACCTTAAAATGTAGTCATACACAGTTTTGAGGAGCAAAGTGGGGGTAGTGTTCATCAAATAAGAACCAATAGACATCGTCAAATATCAATTCCAAATGGTATAACACAAGATACAGTTATATATGGCCGAAACCACAATAGTGGGTTGCACTTTTTTGCCAACTTTGACACTACAATATTTATTTTCAGAAAAAACTTCAGATTCAGACACCTATTACTTCTAAACCATAAGGAATTTGTAAATGATGTGAACTAATTTATGTCATTTTGCATGTAGATTCTAAAAATATTTTTTTGATAATTTTTGGAATCAATTTTCTTCCATTTTTCTATCTCCCTCGAAAACTAGTTTTTTTCAAAATACAACATTTTTAAAGAGTGATACTCACTCTGTATAGCATAACTTTTTTTCTATAATAGATATGAACGTGATTCTTTGGAATTTGGTTTTGTAACATCAATATATAGTGTTTGCAATTGGTTTTGTAGTATTATCTTCAATATTTCATATTTTAAATTAAGATTTGAAGTCAAGTTAACTATAATTTTGACACATGTCCATTTGATATTAAAAAACTTGTTGTATATGTAACGAAAATCAAATTTATTTATTTTTTTGGAAAGAGGACTTCAATACCTAGTGCATAAATATTTTTCAGATTTGTTTGGGTGACGTTTACTATTTTTCCATAAACATTGAACAAAGAAGTTCATGTTTGGTGAAAACCCTACATTCATAAGAAATAAAATAAAAAATATATAAATGAAATTAAATATATTAAAAAATATACTATTTGGAAAGCTTATAATAAGGGCTAAATACTTTTAAAAAAAACTTCTAAATGAATTCATTTGACCCCCCAAAAGCTAATGTAAAATTGGGTTTTTATCAGCATTTGATAGATGCAAAAAAGGCTCCATTGCAAGTATGATTTAAAAGTAAAGAGGTTCTATCCAAGAAATTTTGATATAAGAGCCTTTCATCTAACTCTCTTCAATTAATTACTTCAAATGGGACGTCTTAAAGCTTAAATCATTATATTTTCTTAAAAATGTATGATTTCAATAAAATTCAGGATGTACAAAAAAATGGGATCCAACATTGTGAGTTCACCCATATAATAGCCTCAAGTCCAGGAACAACACAAGGTTCATGGATATCCAATGAAGGGATTCATATACAATGACAAAATCACAAATTAAAAGACAACTGTCTAATACAGTCATTGTAGACCTAAGATGGAAATCAACAATGAGCACAGAGAATTTAGAAAAGGATGCTAGAATAGTCATGCCTGAGATAATGATGCATATGGACAATACACAAAGGGTTTAAAGTGCCATGGAATTTTCATAAAAGGTGTCTGAGACAACCATCACAATAAATCTTGTAGAAAGAGACAAACTTTGGTGAAATTCAATCAATATTATTGAACAATTATAAACAATGGAGAATGTCTCTCCTAGACAGGGATATACAAAAATAGTGACAGTCTCTGCAGTTTTAGCATAAAAATAGTGATAATATATTATCAAGCGAAGATAAAGGCCTTAAAGCCCTCAATAAGAATGTAGTCCTTATGCTAGATAGTGTCATAAAAAATCTCAAATAGTCTATAATGGGCATATTCACTGGTTCAAAGGCAACATTCATATAAGATAATGCAAATCACTAAAATCTCATTCTTAAATGCCAAAAGCTCAAGAACAGTAAAGGAGATAACTATAAAATAGTGTCACAATGTCATATGTGCTCACAACCATAGAAGATAACGTAGATGTCAAAGCCACGGTCCCAATAGTTGCAATGACCTCCAATAACATAATAAGGTATATCATAAATCGTTGTCAAGATGACACATGAAGACAATCAAGGTTGAAAGGACAATTATTCTTCATAGACGAACCAAGGACAAATATACAGTGATATCATACAGTCCACCACCCTCAAATGAATGAAAATGCAGTCATAAAGAATTTAAGCAGTGGAAAGAGTTTCAGACTCAAAGAATGCAGATATTGATTTACTCATTGTATCATGTTCATGATGAAATGATTCTTGCATTTGTTTGACAATAAGGGGTCACTGCCCAGTATACTATCTCAAGATAGTATTCACAGTATGGAAGCATGTAGCAAAGGCACAATCATAAGGCTTCACCAATAAGCGAAATACAGTCAAAAGATTTTTGAAGACAAAGACAAACATAATGTGAACATGCATCTCTACCACAACAAAATATTTAGTTCGATTTTCATGGTGATAGCAGTATAAGTCTCCAAAAGCATCAGGAAACCATAATATAAAAATGGAGAGAAGATCAACATAATAGCCCAAGAGTCATAGCATTATCTTGCACAATGATATTGTCCATAAACCCTAACATTAGCAAGGTGCAATATTCTGTTAGGGTTTCAATAAAACCACAAAGCAGCTAAAGTATCAAAACCCTGACATGAACAAAATGGAAAGGTATACCACAATAAATGAGCTTTCAACCCTCGATAATCAGGCTACAAACTATTATTAGAGCTTTATTAAGTTCTTCAAGCATTTAAAGAACAAAAAAACAAAGGAAATAATGCACCTGTTGTTTTAAATTATGCATGTATAAAGGATTTCATGCAGAAACCCTAAATATATGCATATCTAAAGCAAATATTTCTACTTCTTTTTCCGAAAGAGATAGGTCTGCATGAAGGAGGTAAAAATAATACATACCATGCTAAAATTTTGCCTTCAAGTCCCAATACCACTTCTAGTTTGACCACAAAGACAATAGAGCTTGTGCATCATGGCAGCCACAGGAGTCTTCTTTGAGAAGATGAAAGAAAAGAAATGAAAAAAACTTGAGGTTTTGATGGGCCTTTTGTCTCCATGCCCTAATTCAAAAATAAGCTTAATGAGATTTTTCTTTTTATTATTTTTCATAAAACAAATCAGTATTATAAGTTGTGGTCAAGACTTTCCAAGTCTTTTGACCTAGCTACATGTGTTTAACCCTCATGCAAAGAGGGTCGAGGGCCTTAAAAAAAAAGCTTTTTATATTTTGCCTTACACTTTTTTTTAATATTTTAATATAGCTTTATTAAGATTTATTTTATTAAAAATCTTAATGAAGTTATATTAAATTAAAAAAAGAATAGCTAAGAAATAAATAATTTTACTTTAGCACTTATTAAAACAATATCATTATTTTAAGTAAATGTTAAAATAAAAGTATTAAAAAAGACAAAGAAAAGATGACATGCAGAATTCAGAGTAAGGGGATATGTTTTTGGCTATATATAGTTGCTCATGCGAGAGAGAGAGAGAGAGAGAGAGAGAGAGAGAGAGAGAGAGAGAGAGAGAGAGAGAGAGAGAGAGAGAGTTCCACCTACATATATCACTTTTTCAGGGAGCTATTTTAGGCTCATAGTTTGTCGATTTGGAGAAGTTTTGCATGCCTTTTGCATGCTTTTTGAGGGAAATTCAACCAAGGGATACTTCATGCAGATTTTTAGAGAATAGCACTCAGATATCTTTTGCCCTATTTTCTCTCAAGGGTTATTTTCTATATATTCTTCTCTCCTCTCTTATTATTTCCAGTTCTTTCTTTTCTGCCTACACATAGCAGAAAAGGTATTGAAGCTCACAGATTTTATACATTGTAATAGAGTTATTTTTTAGTTTTTCAATAAAGATAACAATTGTTCCTTTTCAATATCTTCTTGTTTTTCTTATTGTCATAGTGATGATTTGATGACATATTGTGATTTATATTAAATCCTTTATTTTGTCTCATTAATGCTTTGTGAAAACAGGGAAATTTCATGCTAAGTTTAGGTTGCATGTTGTGTTTATTAAGTTTTCAATCTTTTGTATTTGTGAAAACATAGTTTTCCTTTTACAAACATTGAAACTTCGAACCTTCATGCGAAATATTTATGAGCTTTGTGATCTAAATTGAATTCTGAAGCAGATTTAAGTCTTTTTGCAACTGATTATAATTTTAGGACATCGGATAGAAACCCATAGTTTTGGTGCAATCACCTCCTTAGCTTTAGGATTTCAGTTTTCAACAAACTTTCTATCATTTTTCTCAGCAAAAAAGTTATTTTTAAGAGATTCATCATGCACGAAGCCGACCTATAATCCGGAGGTATACTTTCCCATGTTTCACAAGATTCTTGGGTTTTCATACTTAGATTCATGGGTGCAATCCTTCATGACAATAGGCATCTAAAGAAACTCCTAGAGGGTTTCACGTGAGACTGACACAATAGGCAACTAGGACACACAAAGGGAAGAGTTTCATCACATAGTCTCAACAACTCATGTGGAACCATGCATTCCTTTCATGAAGACAAAGTAATGCACGATCTAGCTAGCTCAACATCTCAACAGGCGGACATGCTTGCTAGCTCAACATCTCAACAAATGGACAAGCCTTCCCAATCTCACCCTTTGCCTATACGAGCACACGAGACATGAGGGGGGCACATAATTATCTTGTTAGTGTGTAACTCAACCCAAAGTTTATTAATATTATCACTTATTACTAAACTCACCTATGGGTTACCTTGGCAGCCACTTTTGTGCCCCGACCCTCATAGTGAGTCACTCCCCTTAAGTGTACCTAGCTAACCTATTGTGTATGGTGAAAATGGATAACAATAATAACAATATTGAAAGGCTAAATGAATTCAACCACCAAACCCTAGCCTAACAATCAACAAAGATCCACCATAACATATGAAGATTACCTAAGACAATTCAAAATAACTCAAAATCACAAAGATTATACCATCACATGTCCAATAGGGTTTTGATCTCCATTGATCTTGCTTGATATATTTGCTCTCAGATTTTTATATGCACAAGAGCTCAACAAAGAACGGAATGTGGTTGCAAGTAGGATCGTAGTGTAGCCAAGTACTCCAAAATCAGTCATTAGGGTTTGACAATGAAGAAAGCATCTCCTTAAATAGAAGACACAATATGAAATGGAGGGATAAGATTGAGAGGTGTAAAAAGAGAGGTCGGCTAGGATTAGAGGGTAGGTATAAGAAATACCAAAATAATGAAAGAGGTAGGTAGTGTAGGAATTAAGAGATGAATGACATGTGTCATGTGTAGAAAAAGATAATGAATTAATTAAATAAATAAAGATTTATTTAATTAATAGAAGAAATAGGACAATTAAATAAATAAAATATTTATTTAATTTAGGAAAGGGATAATTTAAATAAATAAATGTATTTATTTAAATGAGAAATAAGGCTAGAAGAGGATAAATGAATTAATTAAATAAATAAAGATTTATTTAATTAATAGAAGAATTAGGCTTAGATAATTAAATAAATAAAATATTTATTTAATTAGACATGACAATTTTGAGTGTCTACATTTTGCCCCTCTTTGAGACAATGCGGCTTGTCGCGTTGTTTCAAAGAAGATAAGATGAACTGATACAGAGTTGCCCCAGAATGGGAATGATATGCCCCCTCGAGAGGTTGGATGAAAATGTCTGAAAAGATTGCAGACAATCTCTCGATAAGAAAGAAAGGCTAGAATGGACTGACTGGATAAAGTGACAAAGTCACGGGATGAGAAAGACTGACTCGGGAAATGAAGATGAGGGCTAGGGGTAGGCTATAAGATAGACCACGGGCAAAAGACATCCTCATTGTCATCCACACCCTTAGAAGATCACAGTGCAGAGCGAGAAAAGAGCAGCAACAGTCAGCAGCGGTGGCTTTCATTCATAGATTCGACCGTGTTCACCGATTCCAGCGACCAGCAGATGCAGGAGAGCTAGTAAGTACCCGAGAACCTCCTCGTACTTTCACGCATTTCAATTTTTGTCATTAATGCATGCTAAGTAGCAATAAATGCGCTAGGAATAGGGTAGTTGAAATATGCAAAAATGCGCAACCGCGTCTGTGCCAGTGCCAAGCGCGTCTGTGTCGGACAGGCGCGTCTGTGTCGGGTCCAGGCGCGTCTATGCCTGGAACCGCGTTTGTGCTGAATACGGACGCGTTTGTGAAATGTAGAAGCGTCTGTGCCCTGTAGGGGCGTTTATGTCATGCAGGGACGTCTGTGTTCCCTGGTCGCGTTTGTGCATGGTATAGGCACGTTTGTGTTCAGAAAACGCATTTGTGTTGCAGAAGCACGTTTGTGCAGTCTATAAGCGCGTTTAGGAGTTTAAAGCGCGTTTGTGTGTCAAAATGCATAGTTTGAGTCTTCTAGGTCAAATCGGCAGTTCTGTGATGAACATACGTTGTCAATTGGATAAGCTGCTGAGAGGATACACTCAAGCAGGTCCTCTAGGAAGACTAGGATAGATCAAGGCACTTTGTGATGAACAAGGAGCACCAAGATAGGCAGCACTTTGTGATGAACAGGGAGTGCGAATGTGAGTAACACTTTGTGATGAACAGGGAATGTCACACACGTAGTACTTTGTGATGAACAGGGAGCACTACTAGGATAGATAGCAACACTTTGTGATGAACAGTGAGTGTCACTAGGATAGGTAAGCGTATGCATTTAGGTAGCAAGTAGCATTTTGTGATGAACAGTGAATGCCACGATAACTGACATGATTGATTGGTTGACTGCAGGAGTATCTGCCTATGCTGGAGTCACGGGAGAGATTCCCATCGACTCAGAGGTTGCGACCAGAGTTGTCGATTCAGGACATGATTTCTATTGAGGAGATGGGTCTCACACATGTGCTATATGTGCCCGAGTTTCGGGCAAACATGGGTTTGCTGACTGCACTGGCGGAGAGATGACACTCCGAGACTTGCACGTTTCACTTGCCTATGGGTGAGATGACAGTGATGCTTGAGGACGTCTACAGGATTCTGCATATTCTGATCGATGGAGAGTTGATTCCATATGATCGAGATGGTGACAGGGAGGCACTGAGATGGGTATTTCAGGATCCCGGGTTGGAGATGCGAGCAGGTCACGTGGCATGGGATACCATGACCGCTACAGGTTTAGCTCTACCAGCTGTTATCGGAGGAGTCATCAGTGGGTACTTGTGTCTGGACAGAGCTACACGAGGATTGGCAGTTGGCTGGGGAGGGGCATTGGAGACACTGGTGACTGAGCACACCAGATATGCATGGGGGCCATGTGTCCTGGCACATTTGTACTATGAGCTGCATCAGTTTGTGTACCACGGATCAGTGGGCTTGGGCTGCGGAGTGACTCCCCTACAGGTGTGGGCATATGAGCACCTGCCGATCACACGACCTATCCACTTCAGAGGCAGAGGGCATGGACGGAGCTTTGTGCATTTGTACGATATGATTACATCTCAACCTCGGATTGGTCGATTGGAGCATTGGAGACGCGTCATAGATGACATTGACATGGTTATCTGGAGGCTGTACCTAGGGTGCGAGGAGTGGGATGACGACGCATTGGAGCTACCCTATGCATTCAGGAGCAGGTATCTTATTGGGCGGACGCCCTATATTCTGGAGAGGCAGCTTGTTGACAGGGTATGCAGACAGTTCGGCAGGATTCAGCGGATGCCGCGAGGCTCGGGCATGCATGCCCGTACAGTCAGAGATCAGGTACAGTTCGGGCCGCTGTTATCATATGATCAGGCCGTGACACAGCTGGCAGAGATGATGCCATTACCATGGGACATGTGGCCGGAGGTAGAGGATGCAGGGATGGACGCAGAGTACTCTGCGTATTGGGCAGAGCATCCCTTTCCGAGGTTGACAGATCCAGGAGAGCTGCTGGAGGGAGAGGCTGGAGGGGATGATGATGATGATGGTGGAGGAGATGGAGGCAGGGGTCGACGGAGGCGGAGGGGAGTGGTGGGAGAGAGGCGAGTAGCACCTCGGAGGGAGGGAGGACAGGAGAGAGTAGCTCAGGTGGTGAGAGGTCGAGGTGGATTGCCCCTACATGTACCAGCAGCACAGGGTCCTAGAGCACAGGGACCTAGACAGGTGCAGGGACAGGGACAGGCACAGGGACAGGTACCTATTCAGGCACCTAGACAGGTGCAGGCGGAGGCACAGGTACAGGCACCTGCAGAGGAGGAGCCACAGGCAGAGGCTGAGGGTGGAGATCCTGAGGAGGATGAGCTGTTGGAGCTGCAAGAGATCTGCTAGGGTCAGGCAGACGAGATTGCTAATTTGGTGCGGGAGAGGGATCGCCTTAGGATCAGGCTCAGGGACACATAGTGGGAGAGAGACCAGGCCATCCAGAGATATACTGAGGCCGAGACAGCTCTGAGGGCAGGGAGGCGGGCAGCAGAGGATACAGGGGCAGGCTACGCATATGTGCTGCGAGCCGGAGAGGAGATCGCCTATTGGAGGGATCTGTACTATGGTGTCGTGCCAGCGGATCAGCGGGCGAGGAGCTTCCATAGATCGTCGCGCACAGCGATGGCTACGGGAGGGAGTCGCAGGAGGCAGGCATCCAGCGGTGGGGTCATGGGTCCTCCACCACCACCACCAGACAGGCAGGGGGATCCTGGAGCGGGACCATCTAGAGCTCAGACTCCGTCGAGGCCAGGCGGCTCCGAGGGAGGGAGTTCATCATAGCCATAGAGGGCTCCCCTTTGTATCAGTATATGTACCATTTTTGTATTGTAGACACCTGCGGGTGATTTTGTAGCCATATGATTCTTTTGACATCATTGTATCATGACACTTTTGATTATATATGAGAGATGATCCATTTTTGCGGCAGCTATATGCATGTGTACCTTATGTGATGAAATGTTCTTATGTGATGCATGTTTTATGATATGGATGCTTATATGATGCAATGCAATATATTTTTGTTTTTTTATGTTGTATATGTGATGCATGATGCAAATGTGAATGTATGTAATGAATATGATAATGCAAATGATTATTTACATAATGAAAATGTGAGATGTGCTAACATGTGTTGTATGCAGGATGTGATGCAATTGTGATATCTATATGTATGTATGAAATGCTTATATGTGGTGATGTAGGTGTAACTATATGAAATGCAAATGTTTTTGGTGTGTCATTATACTCAGTCATGTGATAGCAGGCTACGCGGACTCGAGAAGGACGATGGAAGTCAATCAAAAAAGGGGGATGAAAGACAGAAGATATGAAAGTGAAAGAGCTTCTTGTGCGTTATCATCATTGAGCTTATTATGGCAAGTAGGTTATGACAATCGAGGCATTTGTTCGACCCAGAAAGTCATTGTACCTGTTTGCATGGAGATAAGACAATCACAAACAAGGAATGCCCCAGTTCATACTAGACTCACAGTGTCCTCATATCCTTGGACGAGTCATAGCATTACTAAGAGACAATCCACAGACAGCAAATGCAAATAGGTGACGATACCCCATCCTCGCCTTTCTAGTCAAAGACATCTTGGAGATAGAATCTCTAGTCAGAGACATCCTGGAAAAGCTAAAAGACATGTCACCAAAAGATAAAATCAAAAGAAAACCAAGACTCGACACCAACATCCACTGTAGTCCTCAAGTTTAGTGTCTCTTGTCACTTGTATAAGTCGAATTTGATTGTGGTCACAATGTTCACTCTCACAAAAAGGATAGATAGCACTGAACCATATGTTATCTGAGTCTGTTGAAAGATTTGATTTTGTTGAAGCTCATTGTTGCTGCTGTGTCTCATTTGAAACTGACTGAATCCATGAAACTGATACTTTATTGCGGAGAAGATGGAACTTTATTGTGGATTGGCGATGCAGATGTTGCTTTATTGCGGATTGTGCGCGGATAGACTTGAAGGAAGCTGGAAGAAATTGTACTCCTCAAAACATGTGATGTTCTCAGTTCCACACCCATCACTAGACGTAGGATTTTGCCTTAGCCACAGATAGGATCTGATTTATTATGGATGGAAAGGGAGTGAAAAGGGAGGGTTATGGATGGCTAACCAATCTTAGGTAGATCAATAACAAGCCATGATGGGAATGGGTAAGTTTATTGTGAACGAATAGGTTGTGAGTGTGTGCGAAGTGAAAGGATGAAAGAGAATCCTGAAAGAGGGAGGAGCAAAGTCTCTACGCATGGCGCTGGTGACCCAGTTTTCACCATGGTACTTGCCCAGGGCGCCATCGAAGTGGTTTTCACCGTTGGACGAAATTATTTCTCTTTACTTTTTCCGATTTTTCAATTTTTTTGTGTCACAAGGCGCCTGTTTGTCAGGTTTTCACCAAGTAACGATTTTTTATTTTATAATTTTTTTTTTGTATTTTTGAATTTTTTTTTATTTTTTTGTATTTTTGAATTAGGATATTCCGACGAGCTATGTGTAGAACCTGCGAAGATGCATGCTGTTGATAGGATCCTCCAAAGGTTCACCTTCTGTAGTTGAGAGCTGATATGCCCCAGATCCATATACCGCTGTGATGATGTAAGGACCAAGCCAGTTTGGTTCGAACTTGCCCTTCTTATCTCTGTCTTGCTGATTCTTGGGGTTCTCTCTGAGTACTAAGTCACCTACCTCAAATGTGCGAGGCTTAACTTTGTGATTGTAACTGCGACTCATTCGTTGTTGGTAAGCCTTGAGATGATTAAAAGCAGTGTGCCTTCGTTCCTCCAGCAGTTCTAGTTCTTGTAAGCGAGAGACCCTGTAATCTTCATCGTTGATTATGTTTCTCAAGGAGACCCGTAAAGAAGGTAGCTCGACCTCAATAGGCAAGATGGCTTCAGAGCCGTAGACAAGTGAGTAGGGTGTAGCTCCTGTAGGTGTGCGGACACTTGTGCGATAGGCCCAGAGTGCAGGATTGAGTTGGATATGCCAGTTACGGCCAGCGTCGTCGACTGTCTTCTTAAGGATTTTGAGAATTGTTTTATTAGACGCCTCAGCTTGGCCATTACCTTGGGGGTAATATGGTGTGGAGAAATGATGGGAGATATGGAAGCGCTCACAGAGTTCACGAACATCCTGATTTTTGAAGGGACGCCCGTTATCAGTAATAATGGAAGTAGGAATCCCGTATCGGCAAATGATGTAGTTCAAAATGAAGGTAGCAATTTGTTTCCCAGTAACTTGTGTGAGAGGCACGGCTTCAATCCACTTTGTGAAATACTCTGTGGCTGTGATAATGAATTTATGACCATTAGAAGAAGGAGGGTGAATCTTGCCTATGAGATCGAGTCCCCACTGACAAAAGGGCCAAGGAGATGCAAGTGGTTGTAGTTCCTGTGCTGGTGCATGTATGAGGTCTCTATGAATTTGACACTGCTTACACTTCTTGACAAACTGATATGCATCTTTTTCCATAGTAGGCCAGTAGTATCCAGTCCTAATGAGTTTCTTGGCCAAGGTAGGACCACTAGTATGCGGACCACATATCCCTTCATGCACTTCTCGTAACGCAATCTGAGCTTCGTCACTCTCTAAACATCTAAGAAGGGTGCCATCTAGACCTCGTCGGTATAGGATATCTGCTAAAATGATGTATCGAGAGGATTGGCGAATGAAAGTGCAGCGTTGATTGTTCGATAGATCGGGAGGTAAGATATTGTCGTGAAGGTATGTGAATATGGGACCATATAACTGGGATTCAGGACCAACAACACATATCATTTCCGTAGGAGTGATCTCATATGACAGAATCAGCAGGTTGTCTACCAGGAATTCATAGCAGGTCTCATTTTGCGGTAGATCAATGAGCGAAGCAATTGTAGCCATGGCATCAGCAGCGCGATTCTGTTCTCTTGGTATCTGCTCAAACTCTATCTTTGCAAAGTGTTGTTTCAGGTCATCTACCAGTTGTTTGTAAGGCATTAGCTTTTCATCTTTTGTTTGATAATCATCAGTTGCTTGACGGATGACAAGTTGAGAATCCCCAAAAACATGAAGTTCTTGGATCTTCCATTGAACTGCAATTCTTAACCCAGTTGTTAATGCCTCGTATTCCGCTATATTGTTGGTGCAAGGAAATGACAAGCGGTATGATTTTGGTATAGAATCGCCTTGAGGAGTTATAAAGAGTATACCCGCTCCTGCCCCGTGTTGTGTATATGAGCCGTCAAAATATAATTGCCATGGCTTTGCAGGTGATATTGTTAGAATGGACTCATCTGGAAATTCTGACTGTAGAGGAGCATCATCTATCATGGGAGCATCTGCCAGTTGGTCTGCAATGGCTTGTCCTTTGATTGCTTTTCTGTCCACGTATTCAATGTCGAATTCACTCAAAATCATTACCCACTTGGCCAGCCGCCCAGTAAGTGTAGCTTTGTTGAGAAGATATTTTAGTGGATCAATTATGGCAATCAACTTAGTCTTGTGAGTGAGCATATAATGTCGTAACTTTTGTGAAGCAAAGACCACAGTGAGACATGCACGCTCGATTGGTGTGTAGTTTAGCTCATATCCCACCAATGTGCGACTGATATAGTAGACTGCTTTTTCCTTGCCGTCAGGTATTTGTTGTGCTAGGAGTGCCCCCAGTGCTGTCGGAGTAGCTGATATGTAAAGTAGCAATGGTTGATCTGGAATTGGTGGCATCAAAACTGGCGGGTTCAAAAGATAATCTTTGAGCGCCTGAAAAGCCTGTTGACAGTTTTCATCCCATTTGAACTTGATGTTTTTGTGTAGCAGGTGCTGGAAAGGGTTACACTTATCTGCAAGTTGTGCTATGAATCTTCGTATGGATTGGAGTCTCCCTTGTAAAGATCGAAGTTGACTGATATTCTTGGGTGGCGGCATGTCCAAGATAGCCTTGACTTTTGCTGGATCAGCTTCTATTCCTCTTTTAGACACAATGAATCCTAGGAGCTTCCCGGAGGTTACTCCAAAGACACATTTCTTCGGGTTTAATCTTACCTTGTACTTTTCCAACCGATCAAAAGCAACTGAAAGTATGTCCAAGTGTGTATTTCTGTCTATTGATTTAACCAAAAGGTCGTCAACATAATCTTCCACTGTTACATGCATGAGATCATGAAAGATAGTGGTCATCGCTCTTTGATAAGTGGCGCCTGCATTTTTCAGCCCAAAGGGCATGACATTCCAACAGAAGGTTCCCCATGGACAAGTGAATGATGTTTTATGTTGATCTTTAGGTGCAATCCTGATTTGATTATATCCAGAAAATCCGTCCATTAAAGATAACATTTCATGGCCTGCTGTGAGATCAACGATCAAGTCAATGTTTGGTAATGGGAAATCGTCCTTTGGACAAGCCTTGTTGATATCTCTGAAGTCTGTACATATTCAGATGCTGCGATCTAGTTTGCTGACAGGTACTAAATTGGAAATCCATTCAGGATAATCAATTGGGCGTATGAATCCGACATCCAATAATTTCTCCAACTCTGCCTTGACTAGCAATGCCACCTGTGGATGCATTTTCCTTAATTTCTGCTTTACTGGTTTTGCCCCCGGTTTGACTGTTAAATGATGCATCACCAAATCCGGGTCTAGCCCAGGCATATCCGCGTAAGACCATGCGAAGTTGATTTGTCGTCCCTTAAAGAAGCTTATGAATTTTGCTCTCTCGGCCTCTGTCAATGATTGAGCCAAAAATATGTTGTGTGGAACCTCTGTTGTACCAATGTTTGTCTTTATAGTCTCCTCTACCAACATGGATGATTTTTCCTCGTATGATGCTGGGAGAATGTCGAGCCTTCCATCTTCGGGTGCCTCAGAGAGGTTTTCACCCTCAGATACGTCCTTTCTTTTTACTTTTTTGGAGTCAGATAGCGCCACAGTGTGGTTTTCGCCATAAGACCCTTGTTTTGTTTTTATTTTCACATTTTTGCGACTAGAAGGCCCGACACCTTCACCAAAGTATGCTATGTTGTTGAGCTCTATGGCGTATCCTGCTTTGTGGTCTCCAGGAGGAAGATCATCTCGAATGCCAAGGTAGTCGATAATAGCTTCGTCATTTTGAAATGTATCAAATTGTGCTGGTCCTTCATGATCCCAGTCAATGAGTTGGGGGTGAACAAGGGGAAGGTCTTTAGTGTTTTCAGATTTTGCAGGACTAATAGTGAAGATGTGGTTATATTCGGGTATGTTAAGGTAATCGTCGAGGTCATCGATGGCACTCTCCTCATCAGTTTCGATCGTGAGCGAATCCAAATTGTCATCACTAGTAGCGCCTTCCGGGACAGGTGTCCTCATCCTATGTGATTTTGACCTAGGACCTTGAAACAAAGCTTGTGCGGGATCCTTATGGGTTGGTTCTTGACCAACTCTGAACTTTTTGTAAAATTCCTCCTCCTCTGTGGGTTCATCTGGCTCTCTGAATGTTTCAGTGAGCTCATAGTCACTGGAGGATTTGTCTGAACCCCATTCCCACTCATTGGAGTCTGTGGAATAGTAATCCTCTTGTTGAACTTCGGCAACTTTAATTCGCCATACTTCTTTTGTTCTTTTATTATGTAGTCTGGGATTCAGAAAACCAAGCCCCTTGGAGCGTTCCCTTCTTGTAGTTAGCTTAGGTTGTAAGGGCTCCATGACACCTTCTTTGCGTAGTCCGAGAGGGCTTTTTCCATCATACCCGAATCTTTGCAGAATTTTGAAGCCTTTGCCATAGTTCTCACAGGGTATAATAATCTGATCATGTGTGTCCTCTTCAACGTCCTTATAGAGCATTTTATATAAATTTTCTTCTTCTAGTTCACCCCATTTTTGAAAGATGGTAGGATCCCATTTGAGCATCATGATGGAGATTTGCTTGTTAGGATGTGGCCTCCCATATTCCTTGGGAGAGCTCATGACTTGTCGTAAAAACATTGTTTGATTCAAAGTGTATTCTCCCATGCCTTTGTCTTGAAACTTACCTCTAAGTTCACCTTGTTTGGATGTCGAGGGTTTTAATGACTCAGGGTCAATGTATGCCGAAGAGGGAGTAGCCTCACGGTTACTGGGAATGATAGTCTCAGTATGTGATCTCAAGTTATTACAATATATGAATGGATTTGGATCACCATTGACGGTTACCTTGACTCCATTGTGAGGAAACTTAATGCACTGATGGTATGTTGATGGGACTGCCCTCATTTCATGAATCCACGGACGTCCTAGCAATATGTTATACGTGAGATCTAGATCTAGGACTTGACAAACCACATCCTTTGTGACTGGCCCTATTCTTAGTGGTAAGGTGACCGTGCCCTTGGACGAGCGCTCTTCATCATCATAAGCCTTAATGGTGATTTGGTTTGTAGAATTCACAGCTTTGTCAGAATATCCCAATTGTCTGATGGTGCTCAATGTACAAATATTAAGACCTGCTCCTCCATCTATCAGGACTCGCTTTATTCGATGTTTATGTATGAAGGCTTCAACATGTAGAGGTGCATTATGTGGCTGACTTATGGAGGCGTCATCGGCTTCTGTGAATGTGAGGGAGTGTGGAACGGATAGGTATCCCACCATGGCTTGAAACTGGTCCACGTTCAGATCAGTAGGGACGACAGTATCTCTCAAGATTTTGTCAAGGATAGCTTTATGTGTAGGAGATATACGTAAGAGCTCAAGAATAGAGATGAGTGCAGGTGTCTTCCCTAGTTGTTCTACAAGGTCGTACTCAGGCTTGGTTAATGAAAGATTAGTATTCTTAGTGGAGGCACCTGGCAACGTGATCTTACCTCGACGGGTTGTAACATGACATTCAGAGGTAGATTCGGATGAAGATCCCACACCTTTTAGGACAATCTTGGGTCTTTGAGAAGGATTCTCAGGATTTTTGTTTTTGATAGTAATGGTAGAGATATGATTGTCCATGGAGATGTGATTAATAGTAGAATCATAATTGTAAGATGCTCTAGTGTAATTGGCTTGATCATCTGTGACTTTGCCTTTTCCTTTGTCATGTTTTGGGAATGGTTCCTTAAACACCTCATGCTCTTGATTAGATGAATGTCCCTCAATCTCAATGTCACCTCTATCAATGAGATCTTGCACAATGTTTTTCAATCGATGGCAATTACTTGTCTTGTGACCCTTACTCTTATGAAATTTGCAATACTCATCATCATTCTACCAATTTGGTTTGACCTTTGGTTCATATGGAGGAAAATCTGGAACTGTGATCACTTTGTTTGCCACAAGCTTTTTGAATACTGATTCAAGTGGTTCTCCCAATGGGGTGTACTTCCTTCTTGGTCTAGAAGTTGTTTGAGTGTTCACCTGATTGTTGGTAGAACTTGATCCAGAAAAGATGAACTTTGGTCTCACTGTATTGGCATCAACAACGCCATCATTAACTGTGTTCTTGTTCTTGTTCCAAAATTTTGGTTTGTCCTTTCCCTTAAAGTCCTCTTTGTTTTCTTTGAATAGTTTGATAACTCCTTGTTCAATTAAGACCTTTTCTGTTGCTAGGCCCTTTTCAATGACATCCTTGAATGTAGACAAACAAGCTTTTCTGAGATCATAGCCAATAGCCTTATTAACGTTTTGAGTGAACATTTCTACCATTTGTTTCTGTGGGATTTCGCAAGAGCATCTGCTAGCGAAGTTTCTCCATCTTTGTAAAAATGTTGCAAAAGATTCTCCTTCCTTTTGTTTCGTATTGCACAAGGTAGTAACTGAGACATCTGTTTCAATGTTGTAGGAGAAATGCTGAATGAATGCCTCTGCTAAGTCGCCCCATGACTTAATACCAGGAGGTAATTGAGAAAACCATTCCATAGCTTGATCGCCTAAGCTCTGTGGGAATAACCTCATCAAGTATGTTTCTTCTGCCGCTACCTCAATGCAAGCTGTGAAGAATTGTCTTATGTGTGCCTTGGGGTCTCCTCTCCCTCTATATTTGTCAAATTTTGGCGTTACAAAGTGTGGAGGAAATGGAGGCATTGGAATGCTCTTATCAAAGGGATAAGGACATATATCTCTCATAGTGTATGTAGGTTTTGGTGTACTCATGTCCTCCATTTTCTTTTGTAGATCTCTAATTTGTTGCTCCAAATTATTCTTGGGAGGAGATGGATTTCTTGTAGCATACCCCATGTTTGAAACACCCATTTGAGGAGGAGCTTGTTGCATGTATGGATGATACTGATCGTAGACATGTCCATATGGAGGTCTATATTGTTGCGACATGTATGGAGCACTTGGCATAACTTCTTGTTGGGGAACCCCATATCTGTTTTGTGTGTATAAATCATATTCAACAGGCCTTTCATTTTCCATTGTGTTGCCCCCAATTTTGACATGAGGTCTCCTTGTGTCAAAATTTTGAGGATGTCCTTGAGTATCCACTTGTTTTGATTGATTCATACCTTGAGCATGTGATTGAGCATAAGGCCTCCATGATGGTCCTTGAGTGTAAGTATCATATGTTTGAGCTTGTGTATGTGGGATTGCTGGCTTTTGAAGCAAAGTTGATGGTGACTCCGACATCATATTATTCGGTCCTCTATTTCCTCCACTATTTGGTCTCCTTTGATCCATGTTGGGTTGAATTTGTTGTGAGGGTCGACTTTCCATAAGTTGAGATAAGTCAAAATCATGCGGTATTTTAGCTCCACTTTGTGCCATCATGTTTAAAAAGTATTGATGATCTCTCCTCATTATCTCTTCAACCAATCTATTGAATTGAGGATCCATTATGGATTCTTGTATGTCTGCTAATAGTATTGAAGAATTGTCAACTGTGTCATTGTGTGTAGCATTGTTGTTTATAATGTTTGCGCTTTCCACATTTGGATTGTGTCTATAAACATTCATGTCTGGTAATGTAGTGTGCTCAGGATTGTAGAATAGATCATTGTCATACTCATAAGAACTCATGTTTACGGATTCTTGAGCTTCCTTAGCTATTCTCCTAGATTTTTGAAGGCGGGTTTCAACCATGAACTAGGTGTTTGACCAAGATGTGAGAGACTAGATGAAAAGTGAAAAGAGTATGGAAGACCAAGAGTTGTATGGAGTGTAAATGAATCTTGAGGTGTACTTGCAATGTCCAAAGTGTAAGACCAAGTCTGTAAGTAGTAGAGTAGGTGTGACTTCCAAAGAGAGGATAGTTTCTCTTGATGAGGTAAGCTGACCTTGACTCTAAGTAAGACCAAATGAGACCCAAAGGTAAGAAACCTTGATGAGGGACCACTTAGCAAAGTGTAGTTGTATGTAGTGTGTTGAAAGAGTATAGTGAGGACAAGCAAGTGACTTTTTGACTCAAGTTTTTAGACAAGTATGAATGTAAAATGAGGTATGAAGCAATGATGGACTGTATGAGACCTTAGGACAGGCTGACTGCTAGATGAAACCTGAAGAGACAACCTAAGAAGCTCAAGTATGCCGAAATTGATTTTCTTTGTTTGCTTGACTGTTAAAGTTTTCAAATCCTGACACAGACGCCTCTGTATACTACACAGACGCGGTTCCAATACACAAACGCCTCTCTGTTTGACACAGACGCTGATAAAAACACAGACGCTATTCTGCCCTTCACAGACGCGCTTATCTGACGCAGACGCGGTTTGAACAGACACAGACGCGTTTCTGTAACCTTAGTGCAATTTTTCCTATCTGTGAAGTTGTTTTGTTGTGACCAAATCTGATTTTTCGACTGTTTTTCATGACAAGAGGACACAATCTTGATGACTCAATGTTTGCAAACTGTTTAGACTCCAAAAGTGTGTTGTTTGATGTAAAAAGTTTTTGCATACACTTGAAGACACAAAAGACACAATGTTTTGCTGTTTTGTCTTGAATGTTTGAGTGTTTAGCATAAGACAAGCACAAATCTTAGGGCTGGCCAAGACAATAGTTGTTGATCCCACATAGGGTTTTACCCCCGAGGCTACGCTATTCAGAGCGGATACTTAGATGCTTGACCTCACTGGCTCCACCCTCGGCACTCACTTCTCGGGTCAGCCAAGCATCAGTCCCCATGAAAACTCCCCATGGTGAACTTTGTATCTCTACTAAGAACCGTATGTGTGTGGGCCGCTACCAGAGGTCCGACCTCCTGCCTCAACAACTAGAAGGATTTGGGCATCTAGAACAAAGAGGTGCTAGTAAGGGCATCCGCTCATGTGGCCATACATGCGGCACTTTCAGCTCTGTAAATACAGAAGGCTCCCAGCCGGTAGGGGTTACGCCCTACAAATGATCAAATAAATTTGATCAAACGGGTTTATGGGGAGACATAGTGTCGGTATGAACTAATCAGCACACGTTATTCATAGTTTTCACCATGAATACATTTGATTATAGTGGTTTGGATGAGGTGGGTTTTCCTCGCTACCACTTGGGTCGTTCTCTTCTCACTAGTAGTCCTAATGACCACACGGGAAGACAGGCCCTCTAAAGTTTAAACAAAAAGAGCCTATTGCTCAAGACACAAAAGACAATGATTCAATTTTAGTGCACCAATGGAAGTGTTTGCTAGGCTATGAAAACAAGGCACACAATAAAACTACAAAACCCTTGCCAAGGCCCTGCAACAAAATTTGTTAGTAGTTTGGGTTGTTTCAAATGATCACCCCTTCCTGCAAGCACACAAGTTAGGTAAATTTTAGAAAACCCAAAAGACTTTGTGAAAAGGGGCCTTCAACAAAAACGTTTTTTGCCTCCAAAGCAAGCTGCACAAACCAGGTTAGCTAGATCTGCAAGGGTTAGCCGAAAATAAACCAGATCTGAAACCCTAAGTACAAAATCCGAAGACCCGAATCTCAGAAAAAAATTGAAATTGCAAAACAGAAAGCATAGACGCTTCTATACCAGACACAGACGCATCTGTATGACACAGACGCGGTTCTGTTATTCATAGACGCGCTCAGAGATCACAGACGCTGTTAAATGACGCAGACGCGATTTGATGCAGCGCAGACGCGGTTCGGAATCACAGACGCACCTTTCGGAAACCTGCAAAATAAAAACTGACAGAAACATAGACGCGATTCCTGCTATCACAGACGCTTCTGAAACACAAAAACGCGATCCGAACACTTGCAGACGCGGAAAAACCTAAAATATCGTCGAAATTGTCCGATCTGCAACTTCAAAAATGCGAAATCTGCAACAAAAATGTTAAATGCAAAAGGGACAAGAGTCCCACCAGGCGTGCCAAAATGTGTATGGTGAAAATGGATAACAATAATAACAATATTGAAAGGCTAAATGAATTCAACCACCAAACCCTAGCCTAACAATCAACAAAGATCCACCATAACATATGAAGATTACCTAAGACAATGCAAAATAACTCAAAATCACAAAGATTATACCATCACATGTCCAATAGGGTTTTGATCTCCATTCTTCCTATCTCCATTGATCTTGCTTGATATATTTGCTCTCAGATTTTTATATGCACAAGAGCTCAACAAAGAACGGAATGTGGTTGCAAGTAGGATCGTAGTGTAGCCAAGTACTCCAAAATCAGTCATTAGGGTTTGACAATGAAGAAAGCATCTCCTTAAATAGAAGACACAATATGAAATGGAGGGATAAGATTGAGAGGTGTAAAAAGAGAGGTCGGCTAGGATTAGAGGGTAGGTATAAGAAATACCAAAATAATGAAAGAGGTAGGTAGTGTAGGAATTAAGAGATGAATGACATGTGTCATGTGTAGAAAAAGATAATGAATTAATTAAATAAATAAAGATTTATTTAATTAATAGAAGAAATAGGACAATTAAATAAATAAAATATTTATTTAATTTAGGAAAGGGATAATTTAAATAAATAAATGTATTTATTTAAATGAGAAATAAGGCTAGAAGAGGATAAATGAATTAATTAAATAAATAAAGATTTATTTAATTAATAGAAGAATTAGGCTTAGATAATTAAATAAATAAAATATTTATTTAATTAGACATGACAATTTTGAGTGTCTACACCTATCACCTAAGGTCTAGGTAAAAATTCAATCGAAAAATAAATAAATCATCATAGACATAAAATCAAGCTCAATTTATAAAACTACACAAGGACTTTCATGCAACCACAAATCATGCATATAACGAATAAGAAATAAATTTCAAATGATAAATATCATATAATCAAACACCCAATTCCCCCTAATAACCATTTGAAATCAAATTACGTAAATCAATTGAAAACAACAAAGTAAAATGAATACCTACGTGAAAACCCGTGGAAGAAAAAGAGAGAAGAAAATGTTGATGATGAATTCTGAAACACAAAATCTTCTCAAATCAACAACCAAGTCTTCAAAACATTCAAGCTCAAGAAATTCCAACCACACTTCAAAGAAAATCTGAATCTACAAATTCCTATCCCAAAATTTTCTCCCAAAACTTCAAAAAGAAAAATAATAATAATCTCCCATCAATTCTCATAAAAACTAAATAAATAATACACAATTTCCTAAATAAAGCGCACGAAGAAAAAGAAAAACCCTAAACCTAAAAAAAATAATAATAATAATAAATAATCATTAAATGATATTAAACAAATAATAGATCAATATTAAATAATATTAAATAGATACAATAATAATAATAATCCCCATAAAAAACAATTAAATAATATTAACAAATAGTAAATCACCAATTATAAATCTTCTATAAAAAGGTGACTCCTACTAAAAAATCAGAAAAAGAATAAATAAGTAAATAAATAATTAAAATATAATTATCCACAAAATAAGACAACTAGTTTCCCTCTAAATTGAACAATTAGTTCCACCTCAAAGCAAAATAAATAAATAATAAAATATCCACTTACACAATAATAATAAACAATAAACAATAAATAATAAGCAATAAATCATAAACAATAAATAATAAACAATAAATAATAAAATAATAAACGTTAAATAAATTTAAAAAAAATAATAAACAATAAATTATAAATCATTTATTAAAATATTATCCAACAATAAATCCAAATTGTATTTAAAACCACAATAACGATTATTTAATTATTAATTTAATTTACAACACATAAGCTATAATATACATCACACTCAAATAAATTAAAAGGTAGTGCCAACAACTAAACAAGACTCTCAACTGCCAATGGGGTAATCAAATATTGTCCACATGACAAATTTGATGGGATGAAATAAAAAAATTGGATAATTATCCCTAAATTAGGGCAATGACTAAGGTTAGGTATAATTGGGCCTCGCACTATCTCCTTTTACCACAATTGTAAATTATAAAGACATGCTTTAGACCTATGGTACCAGGTGGAGTCGATGTCTAGTACCTGCAATCCTGCACCAAATATATATATATATATATATATATATATATATATATATATATATATATATATATATATATATATATATATATATATATATACGAAATCATTCCTTTCACCCTACCCTAAGCAAACAATACAACAAAGATATATTCTACACATAAAATCCATAAATATCATTATCACCAAATAATTACATCTAATCATGAATTAGCATATGCAACACCATAATAAATCACCAATATATAATTCAAGTCATCAGTAAATCATTATGAACACCAATATGTTTATCTCAAATAAAATATAATAGTAATCATATTCTGAAACATAAAAGCATCATATAATAGTTCAATAACAAGAATCATATGAATGTATCCATACACACAAAACAACAAAATGAACCACACATAAAGAGTCAAAACATAGTCTAACAAGTCTTAGATGCAAGGCATGTAGAGGCACTACATATTGTTTTCCCTAGATATGCTTCTTATTGTTTCAAGAAAGGAGTTCATCAATTTGATGATGTGTAAGATTTCAATTCCTTTGTTTGGACCTTATGGCAAATGATGAAGGATAAATTTAACCTAAACAATATGACTGAAAGTTTTCTTAATTTTGTGAAATCAATGGTCTTTAAGGACCTTGTCATGAAACTCTACACCCCATTGCAATGCAATTTTACTAAGGATTGGTGTTGGTTGTCTAAATATTAGTTTGCTTTCTTTCCATAAAAAAAGATCTATTTAAAATTTATTCCTGGTTTGTCATTGAATCCTAGATTGAACAAACACTAGAGGTGTAAGCTTAGTGAAATGAATTGGAGGAATTTGGAGGTCCAAAGCTTATGCTAATACTTAGATTTTAGCCTAGAAAGTCCTGCATTACAAATTGTCGATTCAAGAAAGATTGAAATTTAAGATCCATCCCATCAAATGCTCATTTTGTTAGAATAATGAAAGCCTAAAACATATATTTTGGGATTTTCGTATTGCTAGGAAAAATGGAATGTTATTTTTAATCATTTCCTTCTCATCTTTGATCAATCTTTGAGCTAGAAAAAAGGTTTGTTAGGTGTTGGATTGCAAAATAATGTGGTAGTTAATTCCATGAGACAATTTGTTTTTCTTAATATATGGAGATGCAGATGTATGTCAATATTTTCAAATTAGTCTATTCACTAGGTGATAAAGATCCTAAAGTTTTACTTTGACACCTTGTTTTAAATTGTCTCTCTTTGCTCTCAATTGCAGGGTGCCACCAAGACAACAAACAAGACCAGTTACTACTTGAATTGCATTAAGCTACAAGCTCTCCAACATTAGGAAAAAGTAATCCCATGATCAAGATAACTTCAAAAAAAATTCAAGTTTAGTCTTTAGGTGTAAATTTTTGGTATTTGTGGCTTAAAGGTATGTTCAAGTTAGTCTGTGCATTAATTTTTGTTGTTTGTTGCTTCATGTTTGGCAACAAACTATTGTATTTGTTGTTTGTGGCTTCTTGTTGGGCCACAAATTGTTGTATATGTTGTTCATGGCTTCTTGTTGCATTTGGTCACTGGTAGTGCTATGTTGATAGTTGTTATTTCTCTTGACGATCCTTGAATTACCTTCCTTTATTAGTACTTGTCGTTAGGCTAGTACTATTGCAATTTGTTGCTCTCCATTTTTGTTAACTAGTTATTATTCAATTGTTTCTCCACTAGTTAGACCTAAGATTTTTGGTTTTGAAACTTTTTTATAATTTTTGTAAAGTTAAGATGAATGATTTTTAAGTTTGTAAATGATAGAAATTATTTTTCTCCAATCTAATTGGCTTGAAAATTTTGCATCTTATCACCAGATTTCACGGATTCATTATTTGAATGATTTTTTTTAGGTACATTAACATAATATTAAGTATGTTTAACATAATTTTTTAGACATCCGCTAAACAAATATTTAACAATTAATTTTGAGTCTATATGTAAATCTTTTAAAGCTTTATATAAATAAATAAACACACACACACACACACACACACACACACATATATATATAAACATAAACTAATAATATAATTCTAGTTATCCTCATATGCAATATAGTATTAATATATATATATATATATAATAATAAATTAATAACTAACAACAACATAATAATAAACATATAAAAATTTATACAACAATATTATAATATATCAATAATATAATAATTAAAATACAATATTATAAGAATCCTAATGTTTGTCTATATGAATATCTCTAAATTAACTTTAACATATTTAACCTAAGCCAAACCTAGTACCAACTTTAAACATAGCTCTAATTTAACCATAATCCAAACTTAATTTTTGAATTTTATTTAATATATCATGTATTTATTAGTATATAATTAACATATATTAATAATATAATAATTAAAATACAATAATATAAAAACCCTAATGTTTATTTATAAAAGATAAATTTCGTAATAAAATAAAATTATTTTTAAATAATATAATATCTAGAATAACATAATATCTAGAATAACTCAGCTGGGGACCGAAACACCAAGTTCTTTCATGCCTCCACTAAAATTAGACGCCTTAAGAACAAAATAGTTCAAATTGACTCTGTGAATGGAAGGCTTGAGGATGAGAGTGAGATAGCCGCGGAAGGTGTCTCTTTCTTCTCACATCTGTTAACTAAGCAACAAGTCCAATATTCTCATATACTTCTGCAATCCATCCCTAATTGTGTATCTGAGAAAGATAATAATATGCTTATGGCTCCTTTCACTCTGAAGGAGCTCAAGGAGGTCATTTTTTCTATGGCCTTGGATAAAGCCCTGGGGCAGATAGGTTCACCATGCTCTTCTTTCAAAAATGTTGGGACTTCATGGGAAATGATATATTATTAGCTCTAGATGAAGCCAGAATACACAAAGCCATGCTAAAAGAGCTTAATCATACCTGGATTGTCCTTATCTCGAAGAAAGATAATCCTAAAACTTTTGCAGGTTTCCACCCTATCTCGCTTTGTAATTCTCTCTACAAAATCTTTACCAAAGCAATATCTATCCGACTAGCTAAGATTCTCTCTAAAATTATTTCAGAAGAGCAAGGGGGCTTTGTCCCTGGTAGAGAAACCCCGGAAGGTGCCATTTTGGCCCATGAAATCTTGCACTCTATCAGGTTACATAACAAATATGCTATGGTTCTCAAATTAGATATGATAAAAGTGTATGACCGGGTTGACTGAGATTTTCTCTCCATGGTCCTCATAAAATTTGGCTTTCATAAAAATTGGGTAAAATGGATTCAGGCTTGCATTTCTTCTCCCTTGTTTTCGATTATCATCAATGGATCTCCTACAGGCTTCTTTTCATCCTCTAGAGGCATTAGACAAGGGGATCCTCTCTCCCCCTTTCTATTTATCTTAATGGCAGAGGGTCTTAGTAGATCAATAATTCATGCTAGACAGGTGGGAACTTGGAAAGGCATCTCCTTTAATGATGGAAATGATCCTTACACGCATAATCTTTTTGCAGATGACACTCTTCTTTTGGGGGAAGCCTCTATCATCAAAGCTCAGGTTATTAAGCAAATCATTGATGACTATTCCATGGCTTCTGGATAATTAATTAATCCAACAAAAGCTAAAATCTTCTTTTTAAATGTTTCTCCATTAGTCCAACATCATCTTCTTAGTTTTGGGGGCTTTTCGGTGGGGGAGTTCCCTTGTCGATATCTCGGAGGTCCCTTCTTCTTAGGGTCAGAAAAGCACCATTTTTGGGACAAGATTATTTTTGCAATCTCCCAACGAATCCTATCATGGAAACATAAATGGTTATCCCTGTTTGGAAAGCTACTCGTGATAAAATCAGTCTTGAATGCCATCCCTATTTACCTGATGTCAGTGCTTAGTATGCCTAAGCGATCAATACAGGAACTTCAGTCTATTTTGAGTGATTTTCTCTGGGCAGATAATGTCACTGAAAAGAAAAAAATTGCCCCTTCTTGCTTGGAGTAAGGTTTGCACTCCTAAACCCATCAGGGGTGCAGGAATTAGAGATCTACCCTTACAAAATAAAGCAGTGGGTACGAAAATTCTTTGGAAGTTATACCAAAATCTGAATTCAAAATGGGCTAGACTATTGAGGTCGAAATATCTTGATTCTGAGGACAGGGAGAGGATCTTCACAACCTTAGTTTTTCCTAAAGGGTCTGCCATGTGGAATTTCATGGTCTCTTGTCGGGATCTCATTTTACCCTCCCTCTCATGGTTAATCCACAATGGATCTAAAGCTCGATTTTGGGAGGATTCATGGAATGGGCATACACCTTTATCTCATATTCGGGATTGGCATCCCCTTGATAATTATCTTAAGCAAGCTTGGGGTGATCGAGTCTACAATTACTTAGACATCCAGGATGACCTTGCAACATGTAAGGATTTCTCTGGCATATGCGTTACCTCAGATTTGGTAACTGAATTACAAAAAGAACTTTCCTCCAGAACTATCATATTCTCTCCTCTTGAAGATGAGCTCATTTGGCTAGGCTCTCCTTCTGGCCAATATATGATTAAGGTTGGCTATGAATCAAAATTTCTTCATCTATATTTTGACTCATGGCCTACAAAACTATTATGGGGATCTACATGCCTTCCTAAGGTAGGTGCCTTCGCTTGGCTGGCTATCCAAGGTAGGGTCCTCACAAGTGCCAGATTAGATAGGTTAGGGATCACTGTTGTATTTCCTTGTACTTTATGTGGTTACTTCATGGAAACCTCTGATCATTTATTTCTGCAGTGTCCCTTTGCCTTGGATTGTTGGTATTGGTTACTTCAGAGACTAGGTTGGTCAATAGTTGTTGGCCCCAATTTTTGTGTTCATTTCAAAGCTTGGCCTTTATTGCACAAATTTTCCACATTTGCACCCCTTTGGGAAATCGGTCCTTCTTTAATCATTTGGAATATTTGGCTTGAAAGAAATGAGAGAGTTTTTAGGAACAAACCTACTCCATGGGCACAAGTTATAGATAAAATAGAGAAATCAATATCTGAAGTTATGCTCTCATATAATTTTAAATTACCGCATACCAAAAAGAATTTTACCAAATGGGACTTTTTTATTTATGATAACTGGCCTCTTCTTCAGTCTCTCCCAATTCGCGGTTGTCAATCTTCTAGCCCATCTTCCTCGTCCCAACTATCTGCCACCTAGTTACCTCCTCCACCTGGTTTTGCAAAATTAAATTATGATGGTGCCTCTAGGGGGAATCCGGGCATCTCTAGAGCTGGGGTGGTTATTAGGAATTCTGATGACAATATAATTAGAGAAGCCTGTAAGAAGTTACCACCCGATTCCAATAATGTCGTGGAGATTGAAGCCCTCGTTCATGGTCTCACCCTTGCCACTTTCATGAATATTCCTAACATTATTGTTGAAGGGGACTCATTGGTGGTTTTTAACATTGTCTCCTCAAGACAAACTTCATCTTGGAAGCTAAGGTATAGATTAGATATGGTTTTGGATAAGCTCACATCTTTTCAATCCTTCGAAATCAAACACCGTTTTCAAGAAGCAAACATGTTAGCAGATTTTTTGGCAAACAAAGCTATTGATAACCCT
Source organism: Cryptomeria japonica (assembly GCF_030272615.1). Taxonomy (NCBI): domain Eukaryota; kingdom Viridiplantae; phylum Streptophyta; class Pinopsida; order Cupressales; family Cupressaceae; genus Cryptomeria; species Cryptomeria japonica. The sequence continues at coordinate 643,401,669 of NC_081412.1, forward strand.
ATTTTGCAGCAGGAAGTAGATGTGAGTCATCTCTTACATCTTATTTAATTTTGATTTGTTGGGGAAGGATGATTTTATTTATCAAATTATATATGTATGGCTTTTATTCTCACTCTTTCCCCTCATAAGTTTTCAGTGGAGGTCCCTCCTTTTCTGGGATATGGACTTCAGTATTGCCATTTAACTTTGTCAAGTTCACGTTAGACATTGGGACTACAACAATACATATCGTCCTGTTTAATTTGTGTTTGGTGACATTCTTGGTTCCTCCAATCCTCTTATTCAGATGCTATGGATGTTTTATTTTTTGAGGCTTCATATCACATTCATTTCTATATTGTTTGATTTTTGTGACTCTTGGGTGTGAACTAGACTCTGTAAATCTTCTTTCTTAATTAATAAATTTCGTGGCTTTGCCACTTTTATCGAAAAAAAATAAATATTATTTATTATAATTTAATATTATATATAAGTGGAATATAATTAGATAATATTATACTATATTTTATTATTTCAAATACAATCCCATTTCTCAAAACCAAAATTAAAATCAAATTACAATTTACATACAACTTTAACCTACAATGCATATATTTCTAAGTTTCACTTATAATTTAATGACTATTTTTATTTTTAAAATCTTATATATTTATCTTATTATATCTATTACTCTATTAAAAAATCAAATTACTATTTACATATAACTTTAACCTACAATGTATATATTTCTAAGTTTCACTTATTATAGTACAATGACTATTGTACTGATTCAATACCAAAAAAAGGCAATAGTTGTAAGGACATTTCAAATATATTGTAATCATAAAAAATGACTATTGGGCATTTACTATTATTTTTAATTTTTAAATATTTTACCATTAGACATCATAACAATATTTTTTGCATGCCAAAACAAGAAAAGACAAAGATTTGCTCATTTATAATAACAAATAATCAATTTACAAAGACACTCTAATGAGGAATCACTTAATCATTGATAACTAATTCAATATAAAGTTAGATGAAAAGTAAACATCTCTAATAATTTAATCATTATTATAATTTTTATCTTCAAAAACAAATATTCAATTTAAAACAATGTTTATTATAAAGTTACTTGCTCAATAATAATTATGAAAAAGTCACACAATCAAATTCAGAAACAACTAAGATATAAACATGAATTGTGAAAATCTGATAATATTAAACTATAAATGTTTTACGACAATACAAAGCAAATACTTTTACTCTTATATATTCTTAAAAACAAATACAAATAAATATAAATACATAAATATTTTATGATGTTGTACCTTCAAATTATATATAATGAAAGAGTAAAGAGAGTGTATGAAACAAAAATCCACTTTTGTTTTGTTCAGCAGCTTGTCTGATAACTTTCTCTGTGACTATGCAGGTACTATAATGTGCTGTTTGTAATTCTTTTACTTCATTCCAATTAAAAAAAACACCCTTTTTTCACCAATAAAACCAATAGGGAAGTAAAGAGATATTCCTCATGGGATACCGGACATTTGATTTAGAATTGCCACGTTGAGTCTCAGCATATTCTTTATCCTCTCTTTCAGTTTTATTTTAAATTGATAACGCCCTTTGCTTCTGGAGCACTCATTTCTCAGTTCTTTAAATTTCAAAATGAATACGCAAATATATATTGTCAATTTCTCTACATTCGGTGAATTTAATGAGATTTGAGGTGTTAAAAGGGATGTGATATGAATTGTATATGATGGGTACTCTTTATTCAGCCGGAGCGATAACAAGATCATTGGGCCTTTTCCATATTAATAACTCTCTTGATGCCAAACGGCTGTACAGCAATAATCCTTCTGCCATTGCACGCCCTAAGTGTAATGCAATACACAAAGGACCCACATCTTCTATTCAAAGAATATCTCCGTACTCTGGTCTGAAATGCTTGTTTTCAGGAAAACAGAGAGTAGCTCTGAAACATGTTTGTTTGAATTCTTCGATGACTTTGAAGTCTTCTCCAGGTCCTCCGGATGATTTTATGGTCAAAGAAAGTCACCAGCCACGCAGGATAGCCCTGTTTGTAGAGCCATCTCCATTCGCGTAAGAGATTTTTTTTTATAAATTAATTTTTTCTGCCTGTAAAGTTTGAATTATGAAATGTCTGCAACACGATTTCTCTTTGGTTTTTTCAATTACAGTATCTGTTGACCTCATGGTGAATTGGATATGGACAAGTTCGGTAACATATCTATTAGATCTAAATTCACGGATATTGATTAGACCTTTAAATCCAGTATTGAAGGAAACTTAAAACAGTATTCGTTGTAGCACTTATAATCTCGTACTTCAAATATGGCTCTCGTCAAAATTAAGCTTGAAAACCTTCCAGATTTGAAAGTAATTTCCATAGAACGGGAAAGCCAATTAGCGGGAATCTAAGAGAAAGCACTCTGAACAAATGGTATATATGGTACAGTTTAGTTACTTGTATATTTTTATGCTGAGCTCTTAACTTTCACCGACTTTGATTGCCTCTGTGAGTGCATTCTCAAATCATTGAGCAAGAGCGAGCCAGTCTTATAGTATATTTATTTTCTTTAAAGGCTGAAACATTTTCTCTTACACAATGGATTAAAACTGCTTTTAGCCCTAAGTTGTAGCAAAATTTGTAAATGTAACTGGTTTCGCCTAGGAAGAAACTGTAGTCTGTTGGTGGTAAATCATTGGGCATATCTGATGGCCAGCATTTCTTCTTTGAGACTTTATATGACTATTCAATCTGCCCTCTGCTCAGGCTGGATATGTTTCTCCCTTTTGCCGTGTTGTCTATTATCTAGTTCAGTGCATTTGAGTATGCAGAAACAATCATGTGGGGTTTGTGCTTATGCCTTTTTGTTCTTTATCTGGGTATATAGGGTTTCCTTGAGAGTTTTAACATATTCTTATCTTGGTCTGTATCAATTTGCTGTTCATAAGTATCCAGCGAGCAGGTCTGGATCTAATTGATAACTATTGATGTTTAAATTCAAACCCAGAATGTATGGTAAGTGATAACACTAATTAGCAAAGTACATAATTAAGTTACCAGAAATGAGGAGTGGAAAGCAACGAGATATTAAAAATAGGGTTCATAAGTTTTGATGTCTTAATAATTGGCAACCCTCTAGATCCAGGGGCCAAGGCCCTCGATGGCATGGAAACCTAAGGACACCTTCTCTAAAGAAGATTTTTTTTTTAACTTTTAGTACACAACTTTGTAGATACAAGAAATAAGAAATGAGATGTGATGGCAAAGATGTGAGGATTGGGGTTGAAAGATTTCAAGGATTTAGGAGTATTGGTGTCGAAAGATCTGAGGGTTGCTATAAAACCCTAAAAAATAAAAAACAAAAAGATTTTAGGGAAATAGGAGCATTGACCTTTATGGTACACTCATTTTTCATAATTTTACAACTTCTAAGCTATGTTACCGGTTTGGCCCCCTAGACCTGCTTGCTCAAGTTTGATTTAGTCTAGATACAAGTGTGGTTTGGTGTGTAGGGGGAATCATCCAGGGTTTTGCAACTGCCTTGTGGATTTTTCTAGGACAAACCCGGGGAAACTTGGCTGACTTTGACACTAGCTAGTTCTACTGCAATGAACCCATTGCTTTTTTGAGTTTTTTATTTGTTTTTCTAATTTGACATTTGACTTTGACTATATTATTGAAAATACCTCCCTAAACTTAAAAAATGGATTCCAAGACATTTTAAAGGCAAAAACAAAGTGATTTCCTCTATTGTGAATGCAAAACAAAAATATCTTTCATCCTTGCTGAACTTTCATTTTTGCTTGCCATTTGGTGCAGGTCAAGATCTAGGGGCTCTTTCGAGCCACTGAATTAGGGAGCAAAATAAAATTTACAAGCAACACTCGGAAAATCTTTTATTAACTTGCAACTAAAACATTACAGTATTACAGCAGGACTATCAGATGTTCATTACATAGCAATTTAGCAAACATGCATCGCTTTTTACATGTCCTGGCAATAAGCTTACAATCATAGAGACTTGACTCAGGTAGTTTACTTAGTATTCTCCTTGAAATATCCTTCAATCTGCAATCACTCTCTAACTTCTCTTTAATTTACTCTTGCAGAGGAAGTCTAAAAAAACCTCCTCCAAAAGAGCTCAAGATCCTTATTTATAGCTTACAAATAGAGTAATGGCAATTTCCCCATGATATGACACGTGACAAGGCTTCATTGACCCTTAGGATCCACAGAATGCTCTTTTTGGTCCAATCATACAAGCATCAACAATTTTGAACACAATCAAACTGTGCAAATGTCATAAAAAAAAGGAATTTAGGGGGATTTGTAACATTGTATTGACCATTAAACTCATAAGAGAGTGCAACCAATTCCTTCATAGGTCTAATTAAGTAGGAGGGACAACTAAGATCAGTTCTACCCTACTTCTGATTCCCATTCTCATTATCAGAGATAAAAATCCTTTATGGCAACTATGTTGATTCTCGTGTCATATATTGCACTTCATTCATCTTGTGCAATGATCATTCAGGTTGGAATCAAAAAAGCTAAAACTAGGAGGGATACTTCCTTGGGGTGACAACTTATCTAAGGAATTTTTTCTTACCATTATAATATTGAAAGTGGCTAGAAATTATGTTAGCTTATCTAAAGTATTAATAATCCTCTGTTTTGGATGTATATCAGCCCTTTTATTGCTGCTGTAACACGTTTGGTGCATTGATGATGAATAGCATTTATTCATGTAACGGTTATTGTGTTAGTTCGCATGAGAGCTGTTCTCCATTACATAATGGCCTTTTTTTGCCGAAACACAATATGTTCACTAATGAATGACAAATTAGGTCTTTGTTCCATTGTGATATCATAGGATATGATGTGTAATAACTCCACGCCCTGTTGTTTTTAGACTGATTCTGAAATTTCAAGACAATGATGATCGGCTGCTGGGATTTTAGTGATGATCATGATTCTCGGAGCCTATAAATCTAGATAAAGAGCCATGCAAAATTAGAAGGGAACTCCAGTATAGTTTCATTTGAGTAAGTTGAGCTGCTTTTGTTCCATGTTGCAGCTCACTTGATAATATGTATTTTTTCACCATGTTGTAGAAGATTAAAATCTAAATGTGGGATCTCTCGTCTGCTCTGATGCTTATGCACTCATGCCTTAAACAAAAAGCAAATTATTTAATTATGTTTCAGTTGGGCCCATGAAACATAAATTGCCCTTTTTTCACTAGTTAAGTGCAGGAAGTTGAGTTCCTGCAAAAATTCAATGTTTACCCAGTACAAGAATGATTTTTTTAATTCTCATCTATTAATACGACAAGGTTAATCATGGTTTATAGGATGGTGTTATTTAGGTTAGGTATTGTTGATGTGTTTTTCATGACACCTCAAACACAAAATAAAATACTAAGTATTCTATCCTCTCTTGAACAAGGAAACCTCAAATGCTAAGCTTCGTGATCAAACAAGGTGACCCCAAGGTTTACAATGTAAACAATCGACTTTAAATTGTGGATAGACCTAGTGATTTGATGTGATAATGCTGGTAATCACAAAGGGACTTACGTTTTTGCAAAACAGCTGGAACTTGGAAACTAACTTTACTTCTACCAAACAAAGATCAAAGGAAGAGGGATAGAGAATCTAATCTAATTTAGAGCTACAAACAATGATGATAATGAATGATGCTCAAATAGACAAACTCCTCAAAGCAAGCTTTGCTTCACCATGATAACAACAACCACGCAAAACTGATACGATCTCCAAAGGTAATAAATGATTTTCATATTGCAAACATCCATTCGAATACCCAATGGTAGCGCAATCCAAATGAACATCCACAATTGAACTTTTGCAACAATGAGATTCCGATTGGGGATGACCCTTTGGTGAAATGGTGGGGCTTCTTGCCTGTAGTGCTTACAACCTAGGTTCAAACCCCGCGGGTTCATCTCTACCGTGTTAACAATGGATCATGTTTGTCCTTGGGGAGAACCTTGGAGAAATGGTGGGGCTTCTTTCCTATAGAGCCTACATCCTTGGTTCAAACCATACAATTTATTAATTTAGAGATTTGAAATGATCAGGAGTGGGAGCAGGAGTGGGAGCGAGAGTGGGAGTGGGCATGGTCCAGGGGCTAGGGTTTCTGTCGAGGCTGAAGATGCAGAGGAGGCGGACGAGGAGGAAGATTGTGGTTTGGGGACTGAGGAGGGTGTGGCTTGGACTCTCTCAGTTCTATTGTAGGCTTTGTTCGAGGAGGGTGTCTTCTCTTGGTCGTTTGCCCTTTTGCTTTGTTTGGGTGCCTTTGTTTTGGCTCGAGACTTCTTGAGGGCGCTGAGATGGAGCCGTGTTGGTGTTGCGAGTTTCTTTTGTTTTTTCTTTTCTCCGTGTCCTGATCCGTGTGATCCGGTGCAGGGTTCTAGGCCAATGTTTCCATCCCAACTGTGGTTTTGTTCTAATCATGGGCATGAGTGATGGGAGAGTTTGGGATTCGGGTGGAGATGCCGATGTCTTTGCAGCTCCAGTTGGCGTTTCTGATGTCTGGCTTTCCTGTGAACTTGTGGGCTTCTCTCTCCCCTTGGGATTTCATTGGTTGGTGATCCTTTGCTCAAGGATATGGCTTTGGTGTTGCAGGAGGTTTTTTCCCATGATCTTTGCTTCCGATGACCTCTATTTTTTGTGCTGGCCCTCTTTTCTCATTTTTTGGGGGGTCCTCTTGAGGGATGTCAGTCCTGCTTCCTTTCTAAAGGAGTGTGGACTGTGTACCTTACTGTCTCTATTTTTCTCAAGAGGATCTTTGTGGGGGATATGGATTTCATCTTTCTTTTCCTCTCAGCATATTATGTAGAGGTGAATCGCTCTTCTATTGAGGGGAAGAGTGGTTGGTTGGGTGAAGTTGGATAGAGTCTTTTGGGGGTCTTTGTTACTTTGCTTTTTGAGGCCGGTTGTCTGTTGCTTTCATCTCCAGGCTATTGGGTCTCTATCACTTTTCTCCTATGGAGGTGGAGACTTTGGTGGAGCTTGTTTGCCTGGAGTTTGACTGAATTTTGTCTCTTTTTCTGCTTAAGGTTTTGGGAGCCTCTCTAAAACCCAATAGTCCAACAAATTGGTGTGTTCTTGCTCCTTTGCTACTAGATTTGGTGTGGATGAACGAAGCCTGGCTTTTTCAGATGGAGGTTTGTGTCTTTTCAACTCCTATTGAGGTGGGCCCTCATCTTATTGAGGTGGAGAGGAGCTGTGTTGGAAGGGTGCTGATTTTGAGATAGATTGTCTTGGCTGGTTTTAACTTGATGGTTTTAACTTTTAGGAGCCATTTCAAAACCCAACTTGAAGGTTTGGGGAGCCTTTCAAAACTCCCTGGTTCCAGATTACTCCTTAATGCTTCTATTCCTAGATTTGGATGTTATGAAGTTGGGATCTTTGTTTGCTAATGTTCAGGTTATGGGTGCCTGGAAAAACCCTTGGTATTTGTTGAAGGTTAAGGGAGCCTTGATAAAACCCTTGGACTTACTTGATTAGTCATCTTTTGGTTTTGTCTAAGTATGGCTTTGGCCTACTTTTCCTTTCAGTTGGTTCTTCAATGATGTATCTTAGGTGATTAGGCTGAGGTTGGGCTGCTGATTTTCTATGTTTTATCTTCTAGCAGCGTTTTTCTGTGGGTTTCGGATCCTTGTAAAATCTGAGGGTTTCAAGTCCCTTTAAAACCTGTTGTAAGGGGTTTCGGGTCCCCTCAAAACCTATTTGTTCCTTAATCAAAACAATGAGATTCGGGCTAGCCATGCACTGGAATTTGCAATCAACAAATTAGTAATTGCAAATGGTATAAACACCAAGGAATTCATTACATCACATTTCTCCATCAAAACCAATGAACTTCAATTAAATTTGAGTAGTAGAAAGAAACCATGCAAAATGTAAAAACAAGACACAAAGATCCACCATATCTTCAATGAAACTTATGTCTTGATTTCAACATAGTCTTGGCAACAATTTCTTCTCCTCCTACTCTAATCTATTTTACTATATTACTTCCTAATTATGAACTTCTATTAGGAGTGGAAATTTAAGTGCATTGAAATGGAAATCTTCGTCCTGAAATGGAATTGTGAATGGAAATTCACTAAATAGAGGAAATCTTTGAGTGATAATTCATCTTGGAGAGGAATTTAAGTTACATTCCATGATCTAAAAGTGGATTTCCTCACATTTTTCCAAACTTCACCTTCCCTGACAACTCCCTTGACAATATGGACAACATTTCTTGTATTTGACGATTTTGACAACATTTTGCAATATAGACAAGGATTTCCACATTCCAATTCCAGATTTCCATACTCCAAACATGGATTTCCAAATAATAATCATGGCAATTCCGGATCATGAAAGAGAATTCAACTTATGTAAGGATTTAAAGGAAACCTTGACTTAGAGGTGGAGGCAGATTTCCTAAAGGAATTCCACCTCAAACATGGATTTTGTCCTTAAGATTAAATCCTTTGAAAATTTCCTCATTCCACATCTCAACCTAGGAATTCCTGACTTAATTTACCCATTCCTAACTGACAAGACATCACCTTTCTAAGAGCTAGGAGATGAAACTACCACCAAGCTATGGAAGAGTAACTAACCTAAGCGAAACACCTATGCCAACGAGCAAAAAGTGGGGGTCCCCATTTGTAATGGGGCGATGTGTGAAAACGTCACAAGAAGTATGAGGTGGAATATTCATGCATGCTGATTAAGTCAGCATATCATTGGTAATTGAGAGTTTTCTTATTCACTGTAATACAAGTTGATTCTTACCATAATTACTCACATAAGTTCTTCTTGTGTGGCACATGCATCACATTATGAAAGTTCTAGTTGCCTTTTTTGAGTTGGGCTTTTACTTCTAAATGTCCATGGCATATTAGCAAAAATCTTTCGCTTTGAATAAATTGGCAAACCAAAAGATAAATATTTTTCAGTTAATTGGGGATTTATTTGGTTAAAAAATGGGTTAGGGTTAGTGTGGGGGTAAAAAAATTTAAATTGCCAAATATATCAGAAAAAACTAGAAACCTTCTTTTTTGACCAAAAATTGTAATATGTAGGGGAAAAAATTGAAAAATTGCAAATTGTTAATTTATAAATTGTATTTTACTGATAAATGCTTTGTTTTTTACCGGTTTATTAAAAATCAATAAAAATGTGATTTTTTAAAATATAAAATTGGTCAGACAACCATGTTGCAATTTATTGCAATAAATACACAATTTTGTAACTATAGATTTCATGGATTTGTTATGCTTACACATTAGACCCAATGTCTAGCATGCATATTCGGTTCAATTTGCTAATATAAATGAAGTTTGGGGAATTCAAATGAATGGGATACTTCTTTGCAGTCTGTGTTACACAAATCATGCAATTGTGGATACGAGTTTGCAAACAAACACAGTTATGACCAAAACCATCATTTATACACTAATGGCCAATTGCTTTATAGGAATTAGCTATACTTCATGATCACCGTAGGATGAAAGATGGAATTCAGAAGTGATCATTTTGTTGGTTTTCTTATTAAATTGGTCCCAAGTTTGCAGTTTCTACTTTATTTTCCAAGAAGATTAGACATGTCATTACTTTTTCATTTTAATATGTCAATTATTCTTTCTCTTTAATTCATTAGATTTCGAAATTCCAGACAGAAATATTGCATATTTATTTCCCTCAAAAGGGATAAATGAAATTAATGAAAAACCAAACAAGAGCATTAAAAGAGAGAATATATTGTGCAAAAAGATCATAGAGATATTGTACAAGGTGCAACTTATATATACATAAAATACCAAATTCCATGCACTATGTAATCTTTGCAGCCTTCAAAAATATTGTGCAAAAAGATAATAAAGATATTGAAGATATATATTTCAATCATGTAATTTTTTATCCGCAAGCTCTAATTTTG